>NC_058375.1:160630439-160930439 GCF_018350175.1 Felis catus
TATTTGTCAGAAAAAGAACATTTTCCAAAAAAACAATTAATGAGAAGACAAAAACAATGAGAAAAGTGATATTGTTTTACATCTTTGCAAATCTCTTTCACGTCTCACTTGATGGAAGACAGCTGGATTCTCATGTCTACTTTGGCATTCGTTCTCTTATGATATTGCGTGCCATGTGGGCTCTGGAAAACTTTGCTGTCCACTTTTGAGAGATTGGGAGTGAAAAAGGCAAACAGTGTCTCAGTTTTATTATGAAAATAGTTTTGATCTCATGGAGGCTCTCATAGGGTTTTGGGACACTTATGGGTTCCAGGACCACACTTTGAGAACCACTACTATAGAATATCTGTGTACGGAAGATATTATTGTTATTGTTATTACTGTGCTATTATTATTAGTGTGTAGACAGGGGTTAGTGAAGGAGTGTATTGGAGGATCCCCTGCAAATACTTCTCAGCTCCCACCCTCTTCCTGAGCTTTATGATTTCCCTCTCCTTCCAAATTTGGGACCAGCGGTAAAACAATACTCTGTGGCTGTGGTAATGGCATTCTGTTTTATGTTCTTTTTAAAAAGTGCTTGTTTACGATATCTCCACTCCCACCCCTTCCCCCCACCACCCAGATTCCATAGCAAGCTTCATACTTTTTTTTTTTCTAAGAATACAGATGAAGGTAGTGAGGGGAAACAAGGGAAGATGGAATGTTGGAAACATGGCTTCTAGTCTTAGGTCTGCTTCCAATGAGATGGCGTGGGCAAGCTGTTTACCCTCTGTTCTGACTCTCTATTTAGTTCCTAAAATATAGGAACTGGATTAGGTTATTTTAAGGCCTTTTCTGCATCCCAGATCTAAAATAGGCTCTTATGGCTCATAAATAAGCTCTACCTTGATGTTTCCTTTAGCTCAAGGATGTGATCTTGGCCTGACACGTGGTAGAAACCCATAGTAACCTGAGAAAAGAGGGTTAGGATGCTTTTTGATGAGTTGGAGGGATAGCAAGGACTGGATACACTGTGGCAGACTCAGCATTAAAAAGTATTGAGATAGAGGAGCTCCTCATCAAGGGGGTTTGCAAGATTTCCCACACTAACCAGGTTCAGAACAAGAACCAAAGCCCAATATGTTTTTCCTTCTAAGACCTTTATAAACCTTCTAAACTCCATTCCCTAAGTCAGGGATCGGCAAACTACAGCTCAGGATCTAAGGATGGTTTTCACATTTTCAAATGGTTGAAAAAAAGTCGAGATGCGAATAATATTTTGTGACACATGACAGTTATGTGAAATTCAAATTTCAGTGCCCGTGAGAACAGTCTTACTGTAACGCAGACAGGCTCATTCATTTATGTAATGTCTGCGGCTACTTTTGTGCAATCGTGGCAGAGTTGGTTGATGTGACACAGTATTGCTTGCTAGTATTTACTATCTGGCCCTTTACAGAAATTTGCAGACCCCTCCCTAATACAAGCATATAATTTCATGGCTGTTGTTTTCAAAGATTGACTCCAGTCAACAAACACTTTTTTTTTTTTTTTTTACGTTTTATTTATTTTTGAGAGAGACAGAGAGAGAGCGAGTGTATGAGTGGGGGAGGAACAGAGACAGAGGGAGACAGAGGATCTGAAGCCAGCATGGCACTGATAGAAGAGAGTCCCATGCGGGGCTCAAACTACAAACCGCTAGATCATGACCTGAGCTGAAGTCAGACACTCACCGACTCAGCCACTCAACAAACACTTTTAAATCACCCATTCATACACCTTCTCTGATTTACATTTGGTTCAACTTTCAGGTTCTCTTAGGTCTTTAATGATTTCTGCTCCAAATCTTTCCTTTATATAAAAATTCGGTCTCCACTCTGACACCTTAAATTAGGCATTTCAATCCCTCTTCTGTAAAATCTTGAGGGCTCTGGCAGGTGCTTTTCTGTGATCCACCCCTCTTCAGATCTGAAACCCCCATCCTGGCTTTTCCCGCAGACTTCCTCAAATTCAAAACCACATGCACCCTTCGGCTTCGTATTTCCAAGGCCTTCCTACCTACTGCAGTTGTTGAGAGTGGCAGGAAGAAGATGTGATTGTTTTTTAAGCCAGGGAACAGTCTGCTCAGCAAAGTCACTAGAGTAACTTCACATTTGCAGTTTTGTCACTCTCTGGTTTTCAGTGGTCTTCACTTCCCACTTTTCAAGGACATAGGCTGAAGTCTGAATTAGCCGGGGAATAAGTTAATCCAACAGTTAAAGTGAAAAACAAAACAAAACAAAATGGTGGCTTTCTCCCTATTTCTCTGGAAATCCCTGGAATTTTTAAAGATACATAGCTGCCGTTCTAAAGTTATGATACTCGGGATTTACTTTATATAGGGGTGATTGAGTGATAACACTGAAGGGTCTCCGCCACTGAAGGAAGATTTTACACCACAGCGCACGGCTATTCCTCTTCCCGGCTGCCCCCAAACCAGAATGATCTGGAGGCAGAAGACAGGAGGAGGAAATCTTTAGGCCACAGTCTTTACTGGGGTTTCTGGAGAAAGGCAAGTTAGGGTGGAGAAAACAGTTAAGGATTGGATAGTTTGACTAATTCTACTGGGCCTTGACGCATATGGGATATTCCAAATTGCCTAATATCTGGACCTGGGTTTGATTTAGGGCAGTGGAAACACTGGCCTGGTTTGGTTGTGTGAGAGTTAGATTAGCAGCTAGTTGGGGATATAGACTCAGGGATTGGTTGATTTGCTTATGAAAGGCATGCTCTTTGGCAAACTTATTATTCAGGACTTAGTAAACCCTGGAAGGGGCAGTCTCTCTGAGTCTGCGAGGCTCTCAAATACTAGAGTATCAAGAATACAGAAAATAAAATATAACTAGTCCTGTGATGAAAATGGATGCTAAATAGGCAAATACAGAATGTAAGATAACATAGAACACTACAAAGTGGCAAATTAATTGAATGTATGTATCTTTTGGAATGATAATTTTTATGTTTTATTTTTTTTATTTTTTTTAATTTTTATTTTTATTTAAAAAAAATTTTTTTTTCAACGTTTATTTATTTTTGGGACAGAGAGAGAGCATGAACGGGGGAGGGGCAGAGAGAGAGAGAGACACAGAATTGGAAACAGGCTCCAGGCTCTGAGCCATCAGCCCAGAGCCTGACGCAGGGCTCGAACTCCCGGACTGCGAGATCGTGACCTGGCTGAAGTCGGACGCTTAACCGACTGCGCCACCCAGGCGCCCCGAGTTTTATTTTTTTTAGAGAGAAAGAGAGAGCATGAATGCATGAGCATGGAGGGAAGGGGCAGAGGGGGAAAGAGAGAGAATCTTAAGCAGACTCCATGCTCAGCATGGAGCCCAGTGTGGGGCTCCATCCCATGGCCCTGGGATCATGTTCCGAGCCACCATCAAGAGTCTGATGCTCAACTGAGCTACCTAGGTGCCCCAAGGAATGATTATTTATTATTATTATTATTTTAAGTTTTGAGAGAGAATGAGCATGAGCAGAGGAGGTCACTTGGACCTGACAATCATACCTATCCTACACTTCTATCTCCTCCCCTGATTTCTTTTTATCCTTTGCACTTAACAATTTAAGTTTATTTATTTATTTTGAGAGAGAGAGAGAGAGAGAGAGAGCGCGCACATGAGCGGGGCGGGGGGGGGGGGCACAGAGAGAGAGGGAGAGAGAGGGAATCCCAAGCACGCTCTGCACTGTCAGCACAGAGCCTGACATGGGGCCTAAACCCAGGGAACCGTGAGATTATAAAATGAGCTGAAATCAAGAGTCGGAGGCTTGGGGCGCCTGGGTGGCGCAGTCGGTTAAGCGTCCGACTTCAGCCAGGTCACGATCTCGCAGTCCGTGAGTTCGAGCCCCCTGTCGGGCTCTGGGCTGATGGCTCAGGGCCTGGAGCCTGTTTCTGATTCTGTGTCTCCCTCTCTCTCTGCCCCTCCCCCGTTCATGCTCTGTCTCTCTCTGTCCCAAAAATAAATAAACGTTGAAAAAAAAAATTAAAAAAAAAAAAAAAGAGTCGGAGGCTTAACCGGCTGAGCCATCTGGGCCATCCTATCCTTTGCACTTTTTACATGGTACACATAACTTTTGTTTATTTCTCTTGTTTATTATCTGTCTCCTGCACTGGAGTAAAAATTCCATGTAGGTAAGGATTTTTGTGTAGTACCTGATACACAGAAGATGCTTCATCAATATTTCTTGAATGAATGAATGGATGGATGGGTGAACATCAAGCACAACTACACAGACCACATTTATTTGTATAATTCTTTTTAACACATGGGATTGTATTAGATGTGCGATCTCCAGATTGTTTTTCTTTATCCAGATGGAATTTTGAACATTTTCCCATGTTAGCACATCTGGATAAAGCTCATTCTTTTAAGTAGCAGCATAATATTCCAGGGTAGAGATAAAACATAAATTTATTTAACCATTTACTGATGGTCATGAAGACGTTGAGATTTCACAATTTCCTACAACTGAACAAATCAAGGAATAGAATTCACACCAGGTCCAGGGTGTAGAACTTATTCCAGAATAGACTAGGAGGCTATTAGTCATTTTCTGACTTTCTTGTGCTGTAACTTATATTTTTCTTTAATCCTGGCTACTCAGTTAACCTTTTCATAAGAAGTATGAGATGAGGTGTTGGCAGAGATGGATGCTGGGGCCATCCCATGTACTCACAATAAATCTACATTAAAAATTAATTGCTAGAGCTGAGGGAAGACCTCTGCAGAGGTGGACTCCAAGCATGGGGAGGGTGCCTCAATTTCCTTTGACCCAAGTCACCCCATTTATCCACATCTGTATCTGGTCTTGTACGCCCCTTGCCGACTAGTCCATTCGTCTACCATGTGCCTTCAAAATTAATACCTGACACTCCATGTGCTGGCCAATTTATCTTCTCAGTAATCATATCTCTTCTATTTTCTATCATTTAAACCCCACTTCTCAGTCTTACCCTCCTTTAGAGCCTAGTCACATGGTCTTTTTCCCCATGGAAATCTGCCCAATCTGTGACATCTTCCATACAAAAGTTCAAGCCTCCTCTCTTAGTGGTGCTTGATGATATGGCCTTCATCTTGCCTTTCATTTCCTCCCTGGCCCTGGACCAGTCCATCTGTTCCTTCCCTGCATCTCTGCAGCTTTTATCTGTTCCTGCCTCTGATCTGTGCTTGTTACACCTGCAAGCCCAGCCCATGTAATATGCTCTTCCTTCCTAACCTCCAGAAACCTCATCTGCTTCCCTGAGTGATTCCAGCCTTTCAGCCTTTCCAGCATTCCTGGAGCACTTCTGCAGGTTACTTGAGCAGTATTCTCTTGGGGACCGGATGTTCATTTTCTGTCCTCTATTCCTTTCAGCTCTTTTGAATGTTCCCAGTTTGGCTTAATTAGGGTGCTGTGGGAACATACCTGGCCTACCACTGCAGAGGGGCCTGGCATCACTAGGCGGGCACAGGAATGATAGGAACTGCCAGCTGGGCCACCAAGTCTGGTGTTGCTGAGTTCCTGGAGCCCCCAGCTCCTCCATGGTACCAGTGGGGAAGAGGTCACGATTTTCAGGAGGGCGGGGCAGTTTTGGTTTTGAAAAAATACTGATGGATTACAGAAGATATTTATTCTTACAATAAGTTAGTGTTTTTAGTGTTGTTGTTGTTGTTGTTTCCTGAGGAGTGGGCCTCTTGATGATAGCTCTTTCAACCTTGTTTCTAGAAAAATGTGCATATACACAAACTTTTGAATGAGCTTCCAAGATGTGCACGGACCCCCTGAAGCTCAGCACTGTCCACTGAATGTGGCTGGAAAGCATTATCTTAATGAGATAATGCAATAGACACAAAATGACTCTGATGGCATTTTGTGCTTTTCTTTTTTAATTTTTAAAGCAAGTTTTGTCTCTCTTTGGCAGTGTTCCATATTGGGACTTAAAGAATTAGGTAGGGTTCAGGGTGCCTGTGTGGCTCAGTCCATTAAGCGTCCAACTTCAGTTCAGGTCACGATCTCACAGTTCGTCGAGTTCGAGCCCCGTACCCCTGCATCATCCTCTGTGCTGACAGCTGAGAGCCCACACCATGCGTAAGTTCAGGACTATAGTAGTGCCCCCTTGTCTGTGGTTTCACTGTCTCTGGTTTGTTACCTGCAGTCAACTGTGGTCTGGAAGCAGATGATCTTCCTGATGTACTGTTAGAAGGTCAGTAGTCGTCTGAGGCTACCTCACTTTAGCCTCACTTCATCTCACCACACAGGCATTTTGTCTTCTCCCCTCATCACAAGAAGAGTGAGTACAGTATGGTAAGATATTAGGAGAGAGAGAGAGAGAGAGAGAGAGAGAGAGAGAGAGAGAGAGAGAAAGAGAGAAAGAGAGAGAAACCACATTCATATAACTTTTATTATGGTATAGTGTCATAATTGCTCTATTTTATGATTGTTGTTAATCTCTTACTGTGCCTAATTTGTAAGTTAAACTTCATCATAGGCATGTAGTATAGGAAAAAAACATAGTGTATATACATAGGGTTTCTTATTATCTGCAGTTTCAGACGTCCACTGGGGGTCTCGGAACACATCCCCTACAAATAAGGGGAAACTACTGCACAAGATGCTGTCTTGTACCTGAGTTATTCATCCTGGGGAGTAGGCTAGTAGGGATTCTCCTCTAAGTTATCCTGGGGATTCTTTGATACTGATCCTTTGCCTCCTTCCCCACACAACTCAATTTAGATCCGATGGGCTGAATAGGAAGAAAGGGAATAATGGAGAAGCAGAATAACTAGGTGTTAAGGGCATGGACCCCCAGAGGCAGGCTGATCTGAGTTTTGAACTCAAGGATCTTAAACTGGTGACTCAAAGGCCAGAGGAACCAGTGGGTGAGTTTTGTTTTGCCTTCCCAGCAATTCCAAAAGTAAAGTAATATTGATCTCGATAATAGATGTTCACTTGATCTGGGTTATGCTGACCTTCTGAAAGTGGTATGTCAGTTGCTTGCCCCAAGACAACTGAAGTTAGGATTTAGTTTCCCCATCTGTAAAATGGGTATAATAGCTACCTCAAAGAACTAAAGGAGCTTATGAATATAAGAACTAAATGAGCTAGCTTGGTTGCTGTAAATTCTGAACAAATTATACATCTGGTGATTAATAATAACCGACAATGATGAATGCCTTAGGAAGTGCTTAGGGAGGCAGCTAGAAGCATGGGGATGGAGGGGATAGGGACAGGATGGGGCTGAGAGATATCAAGTCAGTGTGAGCATACAATTAGACCTGTTTGCTGGGAAAGCCATATGAAGTAGGACAGCAGAACTGGTCCAGAAGGCTGCAGAACAGTGGCCGGAGTTGCTGGCACACAGCTCAGAGAAGTCAATGCCCAGGGTTCCGTGGACATGTCCAGGTTCAGTGTTGGTACAAGCTCAGAAGTCAGAAATGCAGATCCTGGGCTCAAATCTCAGCTCTACTTTTGACAGACTATGTGGTCTCGGGCAAGTCATCTCATCTCCTGGAGTCTCGGTTTTCTCATTTGTAAAAGGGGATAATAACAGTACCTACTTCAGAGGATTGCTGTCAAGGTTAAATATATGTGTATGTGTGTGTGTTAGCTTGTAAGTGTTAGATACGATTACTAATATTAGTGTAAGGCCAAGGCTTGGATTGCTTAGCTGGGCATTAGGAGTATGCAGTGGTCAGGGCTGGGGACTGGAGTGAAGGTAAAACAGGGAATGAAACTTGGAATTGAGGACAAACTTTACAATAGCTGGGGTTAGGGTTGGCTCTGGAATATAGCTTGATCCAGCCATTTGCTGCAGATTTTCACTGGGGGGGGGGGGGGGTGAGAGGAGCATGGCAGGGGTAGGGTGGGGGGAACAAAGGCAGCCTCCTTCCTGTCTTCAATCCGTGAGCACCGATACAGACACATGTGTACTCTTGCCTTCCCTTGCTAAACAGGGTGCCTACAGCCATGGAGGGAGCTAGGAAGGGGGAAGCAAGGGTCTGAGTTATTCAAACACGGATCGGGGGTGGTTTGGCAGTAGAGCTGGTGCCAAAGGTTGGTAGAAGGGGAAATATAACTGCTGTTGTCAACTGCCTGGCAGATCTCTTCCCATTACAGGGAGGTAGTTTGGATCCCCAGGGCAATGGAGATGACATCGATCTTTTCCTATGGCTGCTCTGACAGCACGAAAGTTTGGATGAAGTCCTGTACAGGATGTGTTTCCCTAGGGAAGACCTCCTTGCCCCGGTGGCACATCAGGTCCATACACGGGAGGTCACTGATGATGTATTCCTCTGTATTTGTGTCCACAGTCCTCATCACCTGGAAGCAGCTAGTGGCATATAGCTTGGTTCTGAAAAGGAGGAGAGGTCTGCAGGAGGTGGAGAAGGTCTGAGACCGTAGAAGGGCAGTGTCTCTCCACAAGCTCTACCATGGCTTCCAGTCTCAGTCTGCTTTGAATCAAGTAGAAGGCACAGAAAAGGAATTTGCTCAATCACTGATGGGTGGGTGGACCAAGGAAAGACCCAGAATTCACCAGCGTCATTGTCTGGAGCAGAAGTAATTCCTTTTGTATCATTTCAATACACTGTTTGCTTCTTCTGCTGATTAGGACAAACACATAGTTACTATCCATTTATTTGCATGGCGCTGCCAGGACTCACCCTGAGAAGGGACATGGTTGCCAAGGCTGCTAGCACCTGATGTCCTCAGAGCTTCAGGAACTGCCCTCGCTGCAAGTGCTGCCGGTGTACTGGAGCCCTTGAGGCCTCAGCATCCCCCCGCCATCCTCCACAGTCCAGAATCCCAGAGGGGGCATGACCGGACATGCTACGTTTGCTGTGTGTGCGCATGTGTTTGTGTGTAACAGAGGCACAAGAATGTCCTGACGTTGTGGCTTAGGGACAGAAAGGAAACTTCTTTGAGAGTTAGCCACCCTGGTGTTATTAGACTTACATTATCACATTAGGATTATTTTAAGTGGTCTGTAAGAAGAGTAAAGTGAAAGGCAGTGAGCACATGAGAGGTTGCTGGGCTCCAGTTGTGAAAATCACAATGAGGAAACACCAGAGGCTTCTCATTAGAACCATGAATGGATTATAGAACACCCACCACTACCATTATCATTTGATGTCTTTCCCAGTTTGTAGCTAGGGCAATTAAAGATGAAACAGAAACAAGATTTAGATCACTGGAAGGGAAAAGGCAAAATTTTATTATTTGCAGATGATATGATTTTATACCTCGCCTACTAAGAGAATCAAACAAAATGAACCCCGACTCTTGGATTTCACAAGAAAGCTTAGTGGATTTCGCAAGAGGGTTATCCTGCTAGCAGGACAGATATACTAAAATCAAAAGCTTTCCCACATGCCAGCAGTGATGGGCTCTAAGATATAATGAGGGAGGGAGGAGGGAGAGAGAGAAAGAGGAGAGACAGAGTCCACTTTTAGAAGCAAAACTCGCAAAATACTCAGAAATGACCTTAATGAGAAATGTGCTGTGGGATCTACGTAGGGGTCCCATGTAAGAGAAATCCCTATGTAAAAAAAAAATCTGCAGAGATTTTATAAAAAGAAAAAGGTAAGAATTAATGGGAAATCGTACCGTGCTTTTTTTTTTTCTAATTACAAATGTTATATATATCTTCCTTCATTAACTACTTATTACATTTGCATTATGGGCTGGGATTTCAATGGTGAAAAACACAGACATGGTCCCCACCTTTATGCAATTTACATTTGAGTGGAAGAGATAGATGAAAAAGAATAAACAAAACAAATTATTCGTATAAATACAGCTCACAATAAATATTCAAGAGAAGTGGCCTTTCCCTTTGACTTCTGTGGCCGAGCTCCCTGACAGACTCCTGTTCAGTCTTTACTGCATATGTCTTTACTGACTATAACAAATCTGTTAAATAAGCAATGAATGATGAATCTAGTTTAACTAAGAAAATATGTAAACAGGGTACCAGTAAATCGCCTGGGCTTTCAGTTATGGAAGTCAGAATTCCCTGCAGATTACATTCTTTTCTTTAAAAGGCAATGTTTTTCTTGTCTTTTTACTTTGCTTAAATGCGTTCTTGCAAAAGTCCTGCAAAAGACAGGAGGGTTTGATTTGGCTTGTGTCTGCTAGAGCGGGGGGCAGGTCCACTTCTGGGCTTCATGCTAGCCGAGTCTAAACTCTGTCGTTCGGCATAAGACTACAACAGGTTCTTCTTGACTCTGAACTGTCACAGTTTTGTGGACCACTGCTTGGCTTGAATGGTCAACCTAGGAGGCTTGTAGTTTAAGTATTTTTGCATCATCGTTTATTTAAAAGTGAACAGGACAGAAAATACCAGCATAAGGGTGTTAAAGCTGAATGTGGGGATGAATCAGTCTCCAGTACATCGTTTTCTAACATGTTTTTTTCCTCCATTTATTACCCATCTCTTAAACTTTTCATCTTCTTTATCTCCCCTGGTCACACCCTGGATGAAAGTTTTCGGACTTCCTCTACAATTCCTGCCCTCTCTTCCATCATCTTCTTTCCTTTGGCCCTGTCAGAATTTTCCGAGGGGGCCTATAGCTAACAGACAACGTTCAGCTTTGGAGAATAAAGGAAGTGGATAACCATATTCCACACAGGGTGTCCTCCTTTGATGCTCTCTTTATATAGCATGCTAAGGACATATGGAATTAATTCTTCTGAGGCTTCACAAGTTGCCAACTGACACATTTGTTTTCAGAAGGAAGGTAAGCATAGGCCAGGTGTGGTGGTGGGCTAGGTCTTAAAAAATGTTTCCGGTTTGCTGGGAGAAGAGCTGAGAGCGCTACTTTACTGTGGGAGCATCCAAGAACTTGAGGACTGTTCTCAAGCAGGAGGACTCACCCTTGGCTTTGCCTCCTGGGCTGTGCAATAGACACATTCCAGGAAGCAGAGACTTGAATGATAAACGTGTGAAGGGAGCTTTAAAAACATTCTTACCAATCATTCCCTTTAACTCCAGACGAAATCCCTTAGAGGTGGAAGGACTTTCCAAGGGGAGTCTCAGTATTCATCTCAGTGGTGTTCCCAACACCCTCGGCATCTGCTAGAAACTTCAGAAGCCACTCCTGGAATCCACCAGCGATCTGAGCAGAGGGCTCTGGGAGTGGCCCCCTCTTGCTCTACAGCAATGAGGAAGTCAGATGGTATCTTTTTCTCTAGAGACTGGGAGAATGATTCATCTTTAAGTCACAAAAAGACAGTGACAGATTCCTAAGGCTGCACACATCCATGAGAAAATGACAAACAGGTGAGGTGCTGATGCAGAAAAGTGCTCCCAGGGGTGCAGCTGTGAAGAGGAAAAACCCTGCACGCTTTTGGGCAGTGGAAACAATGCTTTGCTTGGAACAGGTGTGTGTTCAACTTCAAGTGCTTCAGGAGGGTCAGAGTAGAAGGCTTTTGAAACCAAAGATAATTTGGAAAGACATGGGGAATGCTTTACCTTCCAGGATCATGAAGGGAATGAAAAAAACCATTCAGCCCGTATTTGAGTCTCCACCACCTACATTTTAGTCGAAGCATTTGAAATCTACAGGAAAGTTGAAAGGATAATGCAATTAACTGCTACGCATCCTTCACCTAGATTTACCAGTTGTTAACAGTTGAAAGTTGTAGATACTGTGACACTTTAGTTTGCCTCTCTTGAGAATAGTGACATTTCCCCTATGTAACCACAATACCATGACCATACCTAAGACAATTAGCAATAACTGTGGTGTGTAGTTTGTATTCAATTCCTCCCCTAAGTGTCTTTTTATATAACTGTTTTTTTTTTAGTCTGGGGTCAATCAAGATTCATGAATTATATTTAGTTACCATGTATATTTGGTCTTTATAGAATAATTGCCCACCTCCCTTTTTCATGACACTGGATTTTTTTTTTTTTTTGAGAGGGTACAAGTGAGTGAGAGGCAGACAGAGAGGGACACAGAGAGAGAATCCCATGCAGGCCCCGCACCATGAGTGTGGAGCCCGAAGCAGCTGGAGCTCACTGAAGCAGGGCTCAAACTCATGAGCTGTAAGATCATGACCTAAGCCAAAGTCAGATGCTTAACTGACTGAGCCACCCACGTTTCCCTGGATTTTTTGAAGAGACCAGGTCCAGTTGTCATGTAGAATGTATCATACTCTATTGGTCTGATTGGTTTCTCTCGATCATCTTTAGGGAAACAGATTTGGCAAAAATACTACATGGGTGAGATTGTGTGTCTCTTTTTGTATCATACTGGGAGATACATAATGCGTGGTCACTCAGTCATCTGCCAGTTTGTGAGATGTTCTCCATGTCCCTCTCTTTCCCCCTTTAGAATGAGTGAGTTCTCTGTGCAGTGACACTTGGGAGTCCCTGTGAATATACTGCCCCCTGTAGTTTTAGTCATTGCTTGGGCTCATGATTGCATCACAGGTTGCAAAACCAGTCATCGTTCAATCCTGTATCACTCCTTCTATGTTTATTAGTCGACATTCCTCTGTAAGGAAAATGATACTCATCGTGGACCACGAATTCTCTTTCAAAAACATTTCATTGTGTTATAATCCATGGTCATCATTACTCCATTATTCGATTTGCTGCTCAAGTTGTACCAAATTTAGGTAGCAGGAGCCCTTTCTGAGTGCCCCCTACAGCCTTAGGCATGTCTTGGTTCATCTTTGAGCAATTCCTTGCTTTCTGGGGCAACAAAATGTTGCAGGCTCACTTGTATTTTCCCTATCCTAGACTTGGAATTGGGATTTTTATGGGGAATAATATTAATAAGCCACAGCCCAAGCACTAGATATGCTCCTTGCTTCTGGGGCACATTCACATAAAAATTAAATCAACTTACAACAAATTTTAGTTACATTTCTTTCTGAGATATGCAAATAATCCACTTTCCTGACACTAAAATTACACAAATCAGGAGTGAATAACCAGGGTCAGTAATAAGAATTCTTGAAGAAGCCCCAAGCATTTAAAAAAAAACCAAACAACTGGGGCACCTGGGTGGCTCAGTGGGTTCAGCATCTGATTTTAGCTCAGGTCATGATCTCACGGTTTGTGAGTTCGAACCCTGCAACTGCGCTGACAGTGTGGAGCCTACTTGAGATTCTCTTTCTTCCTCTCTCTGCCCCTCCCCCTGCCCTCTCTCTCTCTCATAATAAATAGATAAACTTTAAAAAGACAAAAATAAATAAAAAAAAACAACTGAGTGACTTTGAGGGACACTGTGTTAGTTTCCTGTGGATGCTATAACAAGGTACCACAAACTCAGTGACTTAAAAGAAATTTATTGTCTCATGCTGTCTGGATGATAGAAGTGTCAATTAAGGTGTTTACAGGGCCACACTCTCTCTGAAATTTGTAGTGGAGAAACCTTCCTTGCCTCTTCTAGCTTCTGGTGTTTACCGACAATCCTTGATGCTCCTTGGCTTCTAAACACACTACTCCAATCTTTGCCTCCATTGTCACATGGCTGTCTTCTTCCTTTGTGTCTCTTCTCTCTTATGAGAACATCAGTCATATTGGATTAGGGGACCCACTCTACTCCAAATGACCTCACCTTAAAGCTTGATTACACATGCAAAGACCCTGTTTCCAGGTAAGGTCACTTTCACGGGCATCAAGGGTTAGGACATCAACATATCTTTTTTTGGGTGTCCAATCCAATCTGCAATAAACACCGTAATCCAGGAGGTAAACATACAGGTGGTGTTTAGCTAGAGTATGGAAACATCAATTTTATAGGAAAATTGTATGGGAAATCACCCTTGTAAATTCTGACAAGTGCTCTCCTTAGGACTCCAAATTGAATGAAAAAATTTAATACATAAGACAAACCTACAGTATTTATTTTACTCAGTTTTATGTATTGGCTAGGCAAGGATAAAAGAGAAACAGAGGGAAGAAAGAGAGATGGAGACAATGAGTAACATACTGAAAGAAGGAGAGAGAGAATGGTCTTTGGACATCAGGATATAAGAGATTGAGGGACCACCAAAGAGGGGATACATGGGGGGATTTACAGGAAGAAGGCAGGGGGTGATGCTCAACTGCAGAAGAGAAAGATCATTGTTTTCTGCTCATTTAATGGGACTCGAATTGTGTGACCACACAGTCCATTTTGATTCTTTACTTGCAACCACGTTTTTGACTTATGCTTCTTTATTGACAAGGCCAGATGTTAACCCGTTTTACTCTTTGGCAAGGTAGGGACTATATGAAGTGTGTATCTTTGTCATGACTACCCCAGGGCTGATGTGCATCTTAACAGAGGTGGCAGTCCATGAGCAACACCAATGATGAAATTTTGGGGGCCAGCTTTGAGCCTGGGTGAGGCCAGTGTTCAGGTCACCAAATCCAAAGGGTCAGCCTTAACTAGACATGGATGTGACCTGAGGAGCCAGTCCAAAGGCCGATCACCAATTTGGTGGCTCTGGTGGGGACCAGAGCTGGGAGCCAGGAATGGGTAAGGTGCTAATACATTAGAGCATGACAAGAGAGTGTGCAGGGGTGCACTGTCACCAAGGAAGGTGTGTGTCTAGGGCACATAAAGGGAAGGTTTAACTCTGTGTATCTTCCTGTGGGACTTCCCGTCTGCCAGGCTTGTTAGCATCAGTCTGAGGGAAGCTGGTGGAGTGGCGCCTCTGGGATGTGCTGGCATAAAAGCCTCAGCATGTGCAGGCCTCCCCCAAGTCTCTTTCAGCAGAACCCAGGTCCTGAACCCAGGGGTCTGACTGTGATCTTGATGTCTGCTTACCTCCTGGTTTATTTTAGAGACTTCTCTAAGAAGCTCAGTGAACAAATACATGTGCCTGACACTGTGAGGGACACTGGAGACCAATGGGGAACAAGACAGACAAGGGCCATGCTCTCCTGGGGCTGAGCTGAGGCTTGCACTGCCACATCGAGGGCACAAGGGCACAGCTTACCGCAAGGGCTCATTCACCTGTGTCGTTGCTCTGCTTTTTCGGTTTCATTTACTTCTTTATTTTTTTAGGTGAAAGTTTCTAATAGTTAATGCTTAAAATAATAACCTCAGACTAACCCCACACACAGTCCTTTGCTTTTATGACCATTTATCATAAGAAGAGTTATGATGGTGGTCAGTTATATTATATATGTATAACTCATATATGTATAACATATATATATTATATGTATTATATATAATATATATAATTATAATTATATATGTATAATATATATTATATATAATTATAATTATATATATTCTATAGCAAAAATTTTCCTTGGCATCACTTATTATACATCAATGCTAGGCTTGCTTATATGCTATACAAGTTAAAAAAAATTTTAAGTTCACATAGCAAAATTAATCATTTCAAAGTGAACAATCCAGTAGCATTGAGTACTTTCAAAATGTTGTGCAACCATCAACTCTGCCTAGTTCCAAATCATTGTCATGACCCCAAAAGGAAACCTCATACTCCCATATGCCCCTTGCCCCAGCAACCACCAATCTGCATTCTGTCTCTATGGATTTACCTAATCTGGACATTTCATATAAATGAAATCGTACAATACGTGACCTTTTGTGTCTGGCTTCTTTCACTTAGCATAATGTTTTTGAAGTTCATCTACTTTGTAGCATATATCAGTATTCATTCCTTTTTATGGCCGCATAGTGTTCTATTATATGTAACACCACAATTCATTTATCCATTCACTCATTGATAATGAGGGCATTTGAATTGTTTCCACTTTTTGACTATTGTGACCTATGCTGCTATGGACATGCCTTTACATATGTACATGTATTTGAGTACCTGGTTTCAGTTCTTTTGGGTCTGTTGCTTTGTTTGAAGAGAGCACAGAACTCTGCCTAGCCCAGGTCCTCAATGCCATCAGCGTTTGGGTCCACCATCTATCACTGCTAATTGGGTAAATCTCTAACCCTTTTATCTGGGCAAGCTTCTGGGTCCTATTTGCTCTCATCTGGGAGATGGAATGGGCTGCGGGAGCCTGGACAGCACTTTTACATCTACATAACGTAGTTTCTGAGAAGATTAATTTGTTTAGTCAATGAAGAAATTTCTTTTGAGCATCTTTTCTGTGAAGGTACTGTGCTAGAATACTGAGAGAATAGGAAGAGATCTAAATCATGATCCTGTTCATCAGTGTTGTGCTAGCCAGTGATAAAGATAATATCCACATGCAAAGAACTCTAAACCAAGCCATTTGACAAGTGTAATGGGCCAAGTACAGAGGGAGAGAGACCTGGCGAGGGGTGACCAGGGACACTTTCATTAGAGTGTATTACTTGAAATGAACCTAGGTTGAACTCATATTAATAGGTGAGGCGTAGGGGGGAAGGCATTTTTCATAGCAAAGGTGTAGCAGGAGGAATTCAGTGAGTAGATCAGTTTGGTGGAAGCAATGATTATCGTAGGACAGGAAGGTTCAAGAAGGCTGGCAGAGGTTTCGTTTCAAAGGATTGGGAGTTTGTACTTTATCCTGAGCCAAGATAGAATCTGGTGGGAGGCAGTCTAATAATTGGGCATAAATCTTTATTTTGTTTCATTTTATGGCTGTATGGCTGTGCCGAACTTTAGTGGTGGTGCATGGTCACGGTTTAGAATGGTTACCCGTGGGGCGCCTGGGTGGCTCAGTTGGTTAAGTGTCTGACTTCGGCTCAGGTCACGATCTCGCGGTCCGGGAGTTCAAGCCCTGCGTCAGGCTCTGTGCTGACCACTCAGAGCCTGGAGCCTGTTTCAGATTCTGTGTCTCCCTCTCTCTCTGACCCTCCCCCGTTCATGCTCTGTCTCTCTCTGTCTCAAAAATAAATAAACGTTAAAAAAAATTTTTTAAAAATAGAATGGTTACCCGTGCCAAATCCTCAAGGACCCTTCAAGGTTTAGTCATTTATTTTCAGCTTCTGTGATACTTACTGAAATTCCTTCTGAGGACCTGACCAGCAGGTAAATTATAAGTTTGTACCAGAATGTGTTCTGTGGAACATCACTTCTGCGAGTAGGATTCCATGGCCAAGTAAATTTGAGAATCATTACATAGTGCATCTTGTTACAAAATACTGAAGCAAGGAAACTGGTTTAGTTTGTTTAGTCCAGCATTTCCTTAAAAAAATTGTTTTTAATGTGTATTTTTGAGAGAGAGAGAGAGCGAGCATGAGCAGGGGAGAGGCAGAGAGAGGGGGAGACACAGATTTTGAAGCAGGCTCCGGGCTTTGAGCTGTCACCACAGAGCCTGACATGGAGCTCAAACTCACAAACTGCGAGAGCATGACCTGAGCTGAGGTCAGATGCTTAACTGACTGGGCCACCCAGGCGCCCCTAGTCCAGCATTTCCTAAATTTACCTGCTGTAGTGGGTTACATGGTACCCCCCTCCCCCACTCCCACAAAGATATATCGACATCAAATCCCTGGAAATTATGGATGTTACCTTATGTGGAAAAAGAGTCTTTGCAGGTGTAATTAAACTAAGGATCTTGAGGTGTGATCACCCTGAATTCTCCAAGTGGGCCCCAAATCCAATGACAGGTGTCTATATAAGAGAAAGGTAGAGGGAAATTTGAGGTAAAGAGAAGAGAAGACAGACGCAGAACGGAGATGATGAGAAGAGAAAGCAGAGATTGGAGTGATGTGGCCACAAGCTGAGGAAGCTAAGGATTGCTGGCCACTACCAGGAACTGGAAGGCTAGGAAGGATTTTCCACTAGAACCTCTAGTGGAAAAATAGCCCTGCTGACACTTGGATTTCAGACTTCTGGCTTCCAAAACTGAGGGAATACATTTCTATTGTTTTAATCCACCCAGTGTGGGGGAATTTGCTATGGCAGCCCTAGGAAACAAATTCATTTGTCCATAAACTCTTTTCTAAGAAAGCTTTTTGGGGTGCCTCTATGGCTTAGTTGGTTAAGTCGTCTGATTTCAGCTCAGGTCATGATCTCCTGGTTCATGAGTTTTAGCCCCGCTTTGGGCTCTGTGCTGACAGAGCAGAGCCGGCTTTGGATCCTCTGTCCTGTCTCTCTGCCCCTCCCCCACTTGTGCATGTGTGCGCTCTCTCTCTCTCTCTCTCTCTCTCTCTCTCTCTCTCTCTCAAAAAATGAATGAGCATTAAAAAACAAAGAAAACAAAAAAGAATAACTACGGTGTATGCCCACATATGAGGCAAGGTTTTCTGGTTCCAAATTACCCCTCATGGGTATATAAGATTGAGATGGGTAAGATATATATAATATAAGGCAGAGTTTCCTTATATTTAAGGGCTTCCAAGATCTCTCCCTTCAAGCCATTTTCTTGATTACTGAAGTTTGGACAACTAAAGTACTGTACGGGGAGAACTTACTCCTGAAACAGTTTTGATCAGTGCTAGCATTAGCTGCTGATAAAGGTCATCTGATTGAATTGGTTAAAAAAAAAAAAAGAGGGGAGCAACTAAATATAACACAAAATCAATAAGTATTCTTGGGAGAATGGAGCAGATGGAATGGACTAGCTTGCTCATTGTCTGTCCTAACTTCCCTCTTATCTGTCTTCTTGAACTGAAGAAGCTGGAAAGCTAAAAATGACGCTTTCTAGACTCTTCCAGGGAGCATCGCAGATGCACTTTCGGATCTGCCTACATAACACTTGCATTCAGAACGAGCCAGTCACTCTGGCTTGTGGGTGGTGGCACAGGTGACATGCAGCAGCAGCATCTCGATGCAGCTGGCAGCTTCCTGGTCACAGCGGAGATGGCAGTGTCACACAGTGCAGCCACAGCGCCAGGTGCGGTGTGTGCCTTCATGTCCTCTAGCCAGTCCTCTGGTGTGGCTGTGGGATTACTCCTGGAAGTTCAGCCTAGGGTCGGTTTCTTGCCCAACCTTCCCCTCCCCGCCCCCACTTCGTGATTCTGGAAGTTGTACAATACTCTGTTGCAAATATCTTCTTGCTTCAACTAGCCAGAACAGATTCTGTTCTCTGTGGCTAGACCCTTACTGATGACCCCTCTAAGTCTTGGGTGTATATGTAAATAAGCGATGATTAAAAGGCAATACAGCTGGTGAATATCACAAATCTAAACCAATAGCAAAAATTTGAAAAAAAAAACCCCAACAAACAGCAACCCCAAATTTATAGAATTCTGGCTTGCGACTAAAAATATCCAGTAATACTGTATGTAAATAAAAGTGAGTGTGTTAGATGCTTTAAGAAGTACTTCTCGGGATGACTAAGATACTGAAAGACTCCAAGGTAAGAGTTGAAATAAAATTGCTTCATAAAATGTGAGTGTGGGGGAAAAAAAGCAGTAGTATGAAATGAACTATTTCACATATGTGATTTAAACTTTATCTATCTATCTATCTATCTATCTATCTATCTATCTATCTATTTAAGAGAGAGCGTGAGTAGTGGAGAGGGGCAGAGAGAGAGAGAGGGAGGGAGAGAGAATCCTAAGCAGGACCCATGCTTAGCAGGGAGCCAGATGCCTAGCTCCATCTCATGACTATTAGATCATGACCTGAGCTGAAATCAAGAGTCAGACTGTCAACAGACTGAGCCACCCAGGTGGCCCTAAACTTTTACATGTAATTAAATGAACGCATTAAATCCTATACACAGACATTTGACTCTCTTATCTATTGCCAAAACATTTATATTTTCAAGTTGGCCAAAACAATCCCCAAACTTCAACCTTGTTTTTTGAGGAATTTTTCCCTTGTATATATTCAGAGTTACCTGATATTCAAATTAAATGGCATTAATATGGGCCGAAACTAATGTGCAAGTGGTGACTATTGAGAAATGCTGGCCTACTGGATCAAGGCTCAGGATAATATATGGCGATTTTGGTGTTCAATCGACTACTTAAATGACAGATAAAACTGGTGAGTCACTGTTGCTGTTGTGACACATTCTCTTTCTTCTGTTTTCTTTCCTATTCCTACAATCTCCACGGTTTCTGTCTTTTCCCCTACTCCTAACACAGATGAGTAAGATCTGGTCTCTGCCTCAGGGAGCTTGCAGGGTCCAGCAAGGGAGATGATGTGCAGATCTGATTCACAGAGGAGAGAATCGCACAGTGAGCAAAGAGGACGCCTGAGAGACTGATTTTTCAGGAAGGCGGTGGCTTTTCTGTTGAGCTCTCCATAGATTTCGCTAGATCACTGGAGTGAGCCTTCAGATGGAAGTTGATAGTTTCTTCCATGGACTTCGTAAATCACCAGTTGTCTGGAATTCTAAATAAAAAAAACCCGTCTCCAAAAGCAGACCTTCCCAGCAAGTTGGTTTTCACCTAGAGAGTGGGTGAAGTGCAGGTGTAAGAAAGACTTGTGAAGTTTAGCAGCACTGTTTTGGCAAACAGACGGCCTCCCTGCCTTTACGAAGGAGGACGGAGGCTGTTTTCGCGTCAGCCTTTCCCCGAAGACTGTAAGAGGTGTGGGAGGGTGGGAGGGGTGGCCGTCGGGCGCAGTTTCCCCGCGCTCCGCTGGGTCGCACTGTGGCCCCACGAATGCGCGTCCGGGGCCGGGCAGGGGCGCTCGGAAGCGGCCGCCGGGTCGGGCGCAGCGGCTGCCGAGCCGTAGGGCTCCGGGGACCGTGCCCGAAGCAGAGCTTTTCCAAACTCCAGCAAAGCTTGCACTCGACAGCATATCTCAGGGGTGGGACCTCGCCGACCCCGTCTCCGGGGAGTCTGACCCTTCGATTTGCTGTTGTCTTTCGGGGTGCTCCCTGAAGAGAGAGGGCGGGGCGCGGGCTCCAATCGCAGTCAGGGAAGCAGGTGGTCCTCCCCCACCCAGCGGCGTAGCCACGCTCATTCTGACTCACCGCACACTTGTCGAAAGTGCTCTTTTGATTTCTTCCAGAACACAAGTATATAGACATCTCCTTTTAAACTCTCTCCTTACACAAAAACTTGGGTCGTCTGCGCTTGCACACCCCCCAACCCCCGACCATAACACGTCTTGGAGATGGCCGCACATCGGCACATGTGATTCCTCGCCATCCTTTGGAAATGGCTGCCTGACGTTGTAACAGGCGGCACGCCGTAATTGTTCAACCAGTCCTCACCGAAGGAGGTCAAGCTCATTTGCAGTCTTGTGCAGTTACAGACAGATCTGCAGTGAACACGTGTGTATGTGTCTTGGGCTACGCGTACCTGTATCTATATGGAGAAATTCTTAGAAGGGGAATGGTCTTGTTGAAGCATATTTGCATTTTTAATTTTACAGACCTTGCCAATTAAAGGTACCACCAAACCACGTTCTCCTCAACGACTACTCTCCATCTCCCTCCTTAAGTTAGGTTTGCTGAGCTTTTAAACTATTTGCCAATGTGAAAGATTAAAAAGTAGCATGTCATTGTTTTAATTTGCATTTCATGTTTATTTTGATAGAATGCACACGTGTGCGCAAGGCGGGTGGGCAGCGTAGAGAGAGAGAGAATCCCAAGTGGGCTCTGACTGCACCGTTGCACAGACCTGGAGAAGGGACTCCTATGATACCCACCGATCGTGAGATCATGACCTGAGCTGAGTTCCAGAATCTGTTGCTCAACCAACTGAACCACTCAGGCGTCCCTCCATTCAGTCTTTGGCTTCCTTCCTTCCTTCCTTCCTTCCTTCCTTCCTTCCTTCCTTCCTTCCTTCCTTCTTTCCTTCCTTCCTTCCCTCCTTCCCTCCTTCCCTCCTTCCCTCCTTCCCTCTTTCTTTTCTTTTCTTTTCTTTTCTTTTCTTTTCTTTTTTCTTTTTTCTTTTCTTTTCTTTTCTCTTTTCTTTCTTTCTTTCTTTCTTTCTTTCTTTCTTTCTTTCTTTCTTTCTTTCTTTCTCTCTCTGTCTCTCTCTCTCTCTCTCTCAAATGTAAATCCAAGTTAGTTAACATACAGTGTAATAATAATCTCAGGAATAGAATTTAGTGATTTATCACTTACACGTAACACCCAATGCTCATTCCAACAAGTGTCCTCCTTAATGCCCCTCCCCCCTTTAGCCTTTCCCCCCACCCAACACCCCACCAGCAACCCTCAGTTTGTTCTCTGTATTTAAAAGTCTCTTATGGTTTGTCCCCCTCCCTGTTTTTATATTATTTTTGCTTCCCTTCCCCTAGGTTCATCTGTTTTGTATCTTAAATCCCACATTTGAGTGAAATCATATGATATTTGTCTTTCTCTGATTGATTTATTTCACTTAGCACAATATACTCTAGTTCCATCCATGTTGTTGCAAGTGGTAAGATTTTATTCTTTTTGATTGAGCAATATTCCATTGTGTGTGTGTGTGTGTGTATATATATGTACATGTATATATATATAATAAATATATATGTATATATAAATAAATACATATATATATATACCACATCTTTATCCATTTATCAGCCGATGGACATTTGGGCTCTTTCCATTCTTTGGCTATTGTTTGACTTCATTTATAGTATTTATCATTCATAATTTTAATATTTATAGAGTAAAATTTGTCAATCTTTTACTTTATAGCTGCTGGGTTTTCTGTTTTGTTGAAAGAGACCTTCCTGAATCAACTATTGCATCCAGATGCTCCCAAGTTTTAATTTAGCCATCTCTCCAAAGAGATTGCTGGTATCATGAACAGCTTACTATATGTCAGAACAGAAGGGAGGGAATATTCTTTTATTCCATGAAGAAAATATGTGATTTGGAGTCAAGCAAGTAGTTTGTCTTTTAAAAAATGACATATCCTTCCTGTTTACAAAGATTATATATTTTCACTGTAGGAAATTTGGAAGTGCATAATGATATGAAGAAGGAGGTAAAAGTCATCTGGAAGTCCACCACTTAGGGATAAACAATGAGACATATATATGATACATTTATACGGTATATATTGTGAACCTACATTAAAAATATAGCAATATTCTATGGGGACTTTCTCAGGGTAGTAAATACTCTTTTAAACATGATCTTAATTGGTGATCAATTTTTATTGTGCAAGTTACTTAACATGTTTAACCAACCCTAGCTGTAAGATGTTGAGGTAGTTTTTTAGTTCTTCACTGTTGTAAGCCATGGTGATAATATGCATGTCTGTCTTTTTCTCTTTTACCTTTTACCTTTTCTCTGTACATATATAATGCACTGCAAAGAAAGGAGAATATGGATTTCACTTAAGGATGGAGCCTCCCTTTCCTTAACTGTGTGTATTTTTAAAAAAGATTTATTTATTTATTTAAGTAATCTCTCCCCCAGCGTGGGGCTCAAACTGACAACCCTGAGACCAAGAGTCACTCGCTCTTCCGACTGAGCCAGCCAGGCGGCCACCTAACTATGTTTTTGTACATGATCAGTTAATCTCTGGTAATAATGTGCCGGGACCCTATAGATTCTGTGCCTTCCTTTAATATCTTTTGGGCAAATATTCATGCTTTTTGCACGTGCAGGAGGAAATACATCAACAATTCAGTTCCTTACTGTTTTCATATTGCAGTGCTTACCTGATAGACTAAAAATAAAAAATTTTCTTTTTAAATATATAAAGGCTCTGAAGCTTAGAATGAGAAACTATAAGCAGTATTATTTGTGTGTCTAGAAATGAGGGCAGAGACCATCTAGTCCAATCCTAATTTCTAATTTTCAGGTAAAGAAGTTAAGGCTCAGAGATCTTATGCCCTGACCAGGACTCACACCTCAGCCCCATGAGCTGGCACAGGATTTATATATATATATATATATATATATATATATATATATATATAGAGAGAGAGAGAGAGAGAGAGAGAGAGAGAGAGAGAGAGAGAGAGTCCATTGTCTGAATTGTCCATTCTTTCTTTAATGCCATGTTTTTAGGTGAATTGGCCTTTATTAGTTGTGATTACAGAATCTCCAAGCAGGGCACACTTCTGTGGAATCCTGGCTGTGCCAAATGCCTGGCTTCAGAGAAAACCCCTACATACAGGGTCCTTAGCATCTCCTTCTAGGTCTACCATTGGCATTGAACAGTTTCACTTATGAATTTCCTTTCTTCCTTTCTTGTTTGCCATTTTCCTGCCACGAAGAGTTTAACCTATTTTATGCTGGGCTTTCCCCTTGATACTCACCAGGCTTTTATTTTACTTCTCATTGAGAAAGGAGAGCTTTCCATGAACTCTCTTCATAAGGGCTTTCATTTACAGTACATAATAATGCTTTAGACAAACAGTATGAAAGCTCTGGAGTCTTCTACGTAATTGGTTTGAAGGTAAGTATAGTGAAAGAGACTTGCTTGGATACTGCACACCTATATACATCAGTTGTTGAGAATGTTTTAGGGCAAGAAATCAACAAGATTAGTCTGATGAAGCTCACCTGGCTGGGAAACTGAGGAATTGGAAATTGGTTTGTTTTGGTCCTTGCTGTTTCTTGGACTAAGACATCATAAGACAGAATCCATCTCCCTTTTCCTTTCCTTAGTATGTTTTTCAGATATCTCTCTCCTTTGCTTTTGACATAAAGCCTTTTTTTTTTTTTTTGGTTTTGCTTTGTTTTTTTTTTTTTTTAAAGTCTGGGAAATTATTTTTGCTCTGAACTTGGCTTCTGATGAATTGTAGGACCTTGGGAGAAATTCCATCTAGAGAGTTCCTTGTACCTCCTTTTCCTGAAGAATAAATAGGACATCCTACCTAACAACGACATTCAGAATATTAGAATATAAACTTAAAAAAATTAAAAAAAATTTTTTTTTTCAACGTTTATTTATTTTTGGGACAGAGAGAGACAGAGCATGAACAGGGGAGGGGCAGAGAGAGAGGGAGACACAGAATCGGAAACAGGCTCCAGGCTCTGAGCCATCAGCCCAGAGCCTGATGCGGGGCTCGAACCCACGGACCGCGAGATCGTGACCTGGCTGAAGTCGGACGCTTAACCGACTGCACCACCCAGGCGCCCCTTAAAAATTTTTTTTAATGTTTATTTTTGAGAGAGCGAGAGAGAGAGAGCGAGGGAGCGAGAGAGCACATGAGCCGGGGAGGAGAAGAGAGATGGACACACTGAATCCGAAGCAGGCTCCAGACTCTGAGCTGTCAGCACAGAGCCTGATGCGGGGCTCGAACCCACGAACTGTGAGATCATGACCTGAGCCAAAGTCGAACGTTTAATTGACTAAGCTACCCAGGAGCCCCTAGAATATAAACTTTAATTTGGATTTTGAGTGTGGCTGATACTTACGATCATAGAGTGGCTTATAAAACCTTCACTGAGAAAAAGGTGATATTAATTAGGTAGGACCATTTGGACTGCAAGGGAGAAAACTACCAGAATCCAGCTTAAGCTACAAAGGGGGATTTATTGATTTCTACAAATGGAAAGTCCAAGTGGGGATAGTTGTGGCTTCAAATGTGGCTGAATCCACAAACTGAAGTGATGTATTCACTCTCCATTTTTCAACTCTGTTTACCTCTTCCTGGCTTTATTAAAGCCTTTATGGTCTCTACGGCTCAAGATCCTAGAGTAGGAGAGGCAACATTTCTCTTTTAGTGCCCACATGTCAAATCTTAGGGAAGATACTGATTGGTACAGCTTAAGACACTTGTCTATCCCTGAACAAATAATTGTGGCTAGAGGAGTGGTGAAACCTGGTGGGCGAATCAGGCATTTGAACCCATCTTTTCAGCAGGGGGACAACTGGGGCATCATGATAGACAGCCTCACCACGATCCCATGGAGTCAGGGGAGGGTGATTCTGCTGTTCCAAAGAGCAAAGGAATGATAAACAGGCCAAACCAACACTAGAAAAACCTTTGGATGAAGTGAGTGTATTAGCTATAGGTTTGTTGAATGTTTAGACATGTTTATGTCTCTCACCATAAATGTAATTTATACATATGCTCACATTTCATTTGATTTCACCTAAAACTTAAATTCTTTTGAACAGAAGCAGCACCATACTAAGCCTGGCAAAGGTGCAGTATTAATACAGAAATGTGTATCAGGGTAAAGAGGTTCAAGTAAGAAGATAACATTTTTTAGCCTCAGTTAGCATAGAGACTATGCTAAAAGAGCCTATGCTATGCATCTAAACCCCATATTTATAATAGTTGTTCTTGGACTCTTTCATCTTATAATTTAGAAAAAGTCTTCAAAACTATTTTTTATCAAAGAAGTAGCACAAAAGAATATAAAATTAAAGTGAAACTCTTTCCTGCTTCCAGAAATAGAATAGTTTCATATAGTTCTAGAAACTTCCCATGTATTTGCAAGAATATATGTTTTGTTTGTTTGTTTGTTTTCTTAACAGAGGGTGGAGAGGGGCAGAGGGAGAGAGAGAACAAATTCCAAGCAGGTTCCACACTCAGTGCAGATCCCAATGCGGGGTTTGATCCCATGACCCTGGGATCATGACCTGAACTGAACTCAAGAGTCAGACGTTCCACTGATGGAGCCACCCAAGCGCCCCATAGGTATATTTTACATAGACACAGGGGATATATGTCTGCTCTGCAACTCACTTTCTTCACCCAGTGCCATATTTTGGAGATCTTCCTTTGTTAGTATTGATAAAGTTCCTTCATTTTCTTTAACAATTGCACAGTTGTCTGCAATATGAATGTGTAACTGATCCCCTCACCAGAGGATCTGAAGGTTCTTTACAAAAAAAGCATCACTCTTTTGGTCTCTCCTGCCTACAGGAAACCTGGTGTGGCTGGAGGACACTTGTGGCTCAGAGTTGGGCCAGGCTTTGCCCATTGATGGTAGATGCAGCAGAAGCAGTGATGCCATCAGGGATTTCCCAGAGAGAGCAACATTCCCCCAGGGCTGAATTGGAGCCAGAATCTGGTGTCTATTAATGCCCTCCCCCACCCAACGCTGCCTTCCCTGTGGTTAACCAGAAAGGAGGTCCATTGTTAAGTGGTTTGGCAGGTGTCTAAGAAAATTGCAAGAGTGTAATGACTTCCCGTCTAGCTTATAGCCAAACCTGAGGGGACTGATAGAATTTCTCAGGATTACTAGGTAGCTTTTATTCTCCAGCCCCCTGGACGGGCTTCTTGGTGTTCTTTACCGGTTTGCAAACATTAGCATGTATTCCTGGGTTATGGTCAATCACAGGTAATTAATTTATGTCTAATTGAGGAATGCTTATATGAGATGTAATTTCCCCCGCGTTTGTTTCTTGCCACCAAGTTACCAAGACTGTCCTAAAAAGTAAGCTGGGTTGAAGGGAAAGAGACCACGATAGATTGAGAGAGCACCTTGAAGGCAAATGAGCAAATGAGCCATCCTCAACTAAACTCTCTAATTAAGAAAAGGTCTTTGGTGGCCTCCTCATCTCCAGACTTCGCCTCCCAATATTCCTTTGCCCCTCCTGCTTCACTCCCATCAGCTTCCATGTCAAGGAAAGGCTTTTTATTTAAAAAATACCTTAGCTCATGGAATCTCCTAGGAAGATGAATGGCTTCAGAGTTGCATTGACCTAGTAAGTAGAATTTTAGACCAGAAGGTGTCTCATCCCTAGTCCTCTTGTTTTCCCTCAGACTTCTCTGTCTCTGCATTTCATTGCCCTCCCATATGGCTTTGCCTATTGAAATTCTTATCCTCTAGACTCAGCTCTGATGCCACCATGAAGGTATCTCTAGTTGTCCTAGTGAAAAAGGGTCCCTTGCCTCGGCTGCATGTACCAACTTCCCATTGTCTTCCTCACTGGACCCTGGACATTCTTGGAGGCCTTGTCTTGGAGGTCCTGAGGTAGACAAGCTTTGTCTCTTCCATACCAGACTGTCCTACTATCTCCCTGAAGGATCAGAAGACACTCTATTCCTACCAGTAGCATGAGGCTTGGCTCATAGTAGGTACTCAGTACATCTGTTGAAAACCTGAATCTGTCTTTTTCAAGATCTACTATGAGGACTTGGACTTAGGGCTTTGTTTGTTTGTTTGTTTGTTTTGAGACAGAGACAGAGAGAGAGAGAGAGAGAGAGAGAGAGAGAGAGAGAGAGGAGAGAGAGAGAGAGAGAGATTGCACCAGCAGGGAAGGGGGCAGAGGGAGAGAAAGAGAGAATCTTAAGCAGGCTCCATGCTCAGTGTGGAGCCTGACTCGTGGCTCAATCCCACGACCCTGGGATCATCACCTGAGCCGACATCAAGAGTCAGACACTCAACCGACTGAGTCACCCAGGCACCCCTTGGACTTAGTTTTGTAATTAAGTCACTGGCATCTTTTTTGGGGTTACTATATTTGTTCCCTTTATTGGTGTTTGAGTTTGGTGATGCTTTACCATTTGCAAATATATATTTATAGTTTTAAATGGAAGGTTTTCCCTCCTTTAGTTTTCTAGTAGACTTTAAAACTATCAGATCTTAGGGAAGTAACCACATGGGGACAGGTTGTACATAAGTCTAAATTGTTTTGTAAATTCTAAAGTCAGAGCAAGAGGGAAAAAGAATAAATGTAAAAAGACCCCAGGAAATAGCATCTTGCCATGTGAGAGGTTGGGCACAATCCCCATTTTGCCGCAATATATTTTTGGACCCTGGAAATCCTCCTGAGCTTCTCTCCAACATAAGGAAGAACCTGCAATTACAAGCACGATGACATTATTTTACCTCCCTAGGGTGGCTGGAGCACAAAGAACTCAGAGAGGCCCACGTGGGTGTTGGTTTGGGGCTACAGGAATGTACTCTGAAAGAAGGTTCTGTTTGTTTTATTACTTGACACAGATGTAAATGGCAGCCCTTGAGGCCTTTGTTTTTATTTATTTATTTATTTATTTTTATTTAAACAAAAAAAATTAAAAAAAAATTTTTTTTTTCAATGTTTTTTAATTTATTGTTGGGACAGAGAGAGACAGAGCATGAACGGGGGAGGGGCAGAGAGAGAGGGAGACACAGAATCGGAAACAGGCTCCAGGCTCCGAGCCATCAGCCCAGAGCCTGATGCGGGGCTCGAACTCACAGACCGCAAGATCGTGACCTGGCTGAAGTCGGATGCTTAACCGACTGCGCCACCCAGGCGCCCCTAAACAAAAATTTTTTTAACGTTTATTTATTTTTGAGACAGAGAGAGACAGAGCACGAACGGGGGAGGGGCAGAGAGAGAGGGAGACACAGAATCAGAAGCAGGCTCCAAGCCGTCAGCCCAGAGCCCTACGCTGGGCTCAAACTCATGGACCGCGAGATCGTGACCTGAGCTAAAGTCGGACACTCAACCGACTGAGCCACCCAGGCACCCCTTGAGGCCTTTGTTAAAGCAGACATTTACTCTAGGTTTTCTGTCTTGGTATATCACCTCCTCTTTCCCGGATGATGGCAATTCTGACTAAAATGTGCTGTAAAAGCTATCTTTGGCTTTTATTGTCTTCCAAAGACAGTCCAACCTCTTAATGTAGATTTTTCAAGGCCCCACAAGGCCAACTCTGGCTCTGATAAATGGTTAAGATGGCAAGTCTAAAAGCTATATGGGAATCTATCCCCTATTCCTAAGTGGAAAGGATCAAGATGTCGCCTATTTTCAACGACCTCTAGCAAAATTTCTATAACTTCTGTTTAGTGACCAATTTTTATTTATGATAGCTCTCTTGCTGGGGATGTTCTGATTGACCTTCCCTTCTTCATTTCCCTTAGGAAGCCCATCATGTGGTTTAGGAATTTCCTTTCATTTCCTCTGTCCAGACTTTATGAGTAATTAAAATTGTTTCCTCTGAAGAAAATGTATGTTCACTGAAAAAAAATCAGAAAAACACAAAAAGGTTTAAAAGAAAATAAAAGTAGTCTTCATTTTATCTGCAAGATTAAAAAAACATTTAAGCTATTTTAGGGTATTTCCTTTTGAGATATATCTATATCTATATATCTATATCTATATCTATATCTAAAAGGTATATATACACATCTAAAAGATATATATCTATATAAATACATCTCAAAGAATTTTCCTACATTAATATAATTCTTTATTAACACTTCAAATACTACATATAATATCCAAACTATGAGAAGTTGCAGGGCTTATGGTGAGCTCTCCCCTTGTGGTAGACATTTAGATAGTTTTCATGCTGGCAATAAAATCTTTGCCTACTTTTTCTACTTCCTAAAAATACAGTCTGAAAATTGGAATCACCAGTTAAGAACGTATAGACTTTTTTATAGTGGAAAAACATGCATAATATAAAATTTACCATTTTAACCATTTTCAAATGTACTGTTTAGTGACATTAAGTACATTCACATTATAGGTATTTTTTAAAAAGTTTATTTATTTATTTTGAGGGGGGGAGGGGCAGGGAGAGAGGGAGAGAGAAGTCCCAAGCAGGCTCCACTCTGACAGTGCAGAGCCCAACATGGAGCTTGAATCCACAAACCTTGAGATCATGACCTGAGCTGAAACCTAGAGTCTGTTACTTAACCAGGAGCCCCAACTACATTCACATTGTACAACCGTTACCACTATCCATCTTCAGAACGTTTGCATCTTTTCAAACTGAAACTCTAAACCCATTAAACACTAACTCCCCATTCCCATCTCCTCCAGCCCCTGGCAACCATAATTCTACTGTTGGTCTCTATGAATTTGACTACCTCACGTAAGTGGCATCATACAATATTTGTTCTTTTGTGTATGGCTTATTTCACTTAGCATAATGTCTTCAAGGTTCAGCCACGTGGTAGCATGTGTCAGAATTTTATCATTTTTTAAGACTAAATAATGTTTCATTGTATGCTTATACCATTGGTAGACATTTGAGTTGTTTCCCATTTTGGCTAAAGTGAATAATACTGCTATGAACATTGGTGTACAAATACTTGAATCCCTATTTTCAATTTTTTGGAGGTGTATACCCAGAGTCGGGTTAGGGTAATTCTAAGTGTAATTTTTTTGAGGAACCACTGTACTCTTTCCCCAGTGGTTACATCATTTTACATTCCCACTAGCAATGTATGAGGGTTCCAGTTTCTCAGAATCTTTGCCAATATTTGTTATATTCTACTTAAAAACTAATAACTATCTTACTGAGTGTAAAGTGGTATCTCACTGTGGTTTTGATTTGCATTTTCCTAATAATTAGTGATGTTGAATATCTTTTCAGGTCTTTACTGGCCACCTGTGTATCTTCCTTGGAGAAATATCTATTTAAGTACTTTGTTTTTGAATTGGATTGTTTGTTTGTTTTTGTTGTTGAGTTGTAGGACCTCTTTGTATATTCTACTTTAAAAAATTTATTTATTTATTTTTAATATATATATTTAATGTTTATTTATTTTTGAAAGAGAGAGAGTGCAAGCGGGGCAGAGGCAGAGAGAGGAGGACAGAGGATACAAGACAGGCTCTGTGCTGACAGCAGACCCTGAGGTGGGGATTGAACCTGAGAACTGCAAGATCATGACCTGACCTAAAGTTGGACGCTCATCCTACTGAGCCACCAGGTGCCCCTATTTATTATTTTTAAATGTTTATTTTTGAGAGAGAGAAAGAGAAAGAGAGAGAGGCATGTGAGTTGGGGAGGGGCAGAGAGAGAGAGGGGGACAGAGGATCAGAAGCAGGCTCTGTGCTGACAGCAGAGAGCCTGATGTGGGGCTCAAACTCATGAACTGTGAGATCATGACCTGAGTTGAAGTTGGATGCTTAACTGAGCCACCCAGGCACACCAGTATGTTTTAGATTTTAACTCCTTAACAGATATCATTTGCAAATATTTTCTCTCATTGTGTAGGTGACATTTTTACTGTTGATACTAGTCTTTAATGTGCAAAGTTTTAAATTTTTATATAGTTGATATAGTTGATATATTTGATATAGTCCAATTTATCTATTTTTCTCTATTTTACTCTGTGCTTTTTGTGATATATCCAAGAAATCATTGCCAAGTATAATGCGATGAAGCTTTCTCCCTATGTTTTCTTCTAAGAGTTTTCAAGTTTTAGCTTCATATTTAGGTCTTTGATTTTGAGTTAATTTCGAGTTAATTTTTATATATGGTGTAAGGTAAGGGTAAAATATCATTCTTTTGCATGTAGAGATCCAGTTTTCCCAGCACCATGTGTTGAAAAGACTGTCATTGCTCCCATTGAATAGTCTTGGTACCCTTGTTGAAAATCATTTGACCATATATACAAAGATTTATTTCTGGGCTCCCTAATCTATTCCATTGGTTTTATGTCTGTCCTTATGCCAAAAACATACTGTTTTGGTTACTGTAGCTTTGTAGTAGGTTTTGAAATCAGGGAATATGAATCTTTTTACTTTGCTCTTTTTAAGATTGTTTTGGCTATGCAGAATCCCTTGAGATTCTATACAAGTTTTAAGATTGAATTTTTTTTCCTCTTTCATTTTTGGAGGATAGTTTGGTTGAATATGAAATTCATGGTTGATTTTTTTTGTACTTTAGATACAGTATCCCACTGCCTTCTGGCCTCCATGGTTTCTGATGAGTAATGAGCTATATCTTATTGAGGATATTTTGTATATGATGAGTTGCTTTTCTCTTGTTGCTTTCGAGATTCTCTCTTTGTTTTTGTCTTTTGAAAGTTTGATTATGATGTGCTTAGGTGCAGATCTTTTGGGATTTATTCTACTTGAATTTCATAGAGCTTCTTGGATATGTAGGTTAATGTTTTTCATCAAATTTACAAAGTGTTAGCCATTATTTTTTCAAATATTGTTTCTTCCTCTCTTCTTCTGGGAGTCCCATTATGTGCATATTGCTATGCTTGATTGTGCCCCATAGATCTTGAGGTTCTGTACATTTTTATTCATTATTTTTTCTTGCTGTTTCTTGAAGGGTATACTTTCAATTTGCCTGTATTTAAGTTCACTGATTCTTTCTTCTGCTTGTTCACATCTGATGTTGAGTTCCTCTAGTGAGTTTTTCATTTCAGTTCTTGTACTTTTCAACTCTAGAATTTTTATTTTTCAAAAAAATAATTTTTATCTTTTATTGATATTCTCTATTAATAAGACATCATTCTTATCCTTTCCTTTAGTTCTTTAGATCTGGTTGCTTTTAGGTCTTTGAATATTCTTAAAATAGCAGAATTTAAAGTCTTTAGTAAGTCCAATGTCTCAGATTTCTCAGAGACAGTTTCTACCAATTGCTTTTTTCCTGTGTATGGGCCATACTTTCTTGCTTCTTTGCATGGCTGATAATTTTTTGTTGATAATGGAAATTTTAAATAATTTAATTTTTTTAACGTTTTTATTTATTTTTGAGACAGAGAGAGACAGAGCATGAATGGGGGAGGGTCAGAGAGAGAGGGAGACACAGAATCTGAAACAGGCTTCAGGCTCTGAGCTATCAGCACAGAGCCCTATGCTCGAACTCACGGACCGTGAGATCATGACCTGAGCCAAAGTCGGACACTTCACCAACTGAGCCAACCAGGCACCCCTGCATTTTAAATAATTTAATGTGACAACTCTGGAAATCAGAGTCTTCTTCCTTCCTCAGGTTTGTAGTTGTTGCTGTTTTTTTACTGATTTTTCTGAACTAATTTTGAAAAGTTTGTATTTTTTGTTGTGTGTGGCCACTGAAGTCTTTTTTCTGTTAGCTTAGTGGCCAGCTAATAACTGGACAGATTTCCTTAAATGTTTGGAACCTATAAGTCTCCAAACCTTTGCTGATGGGTTTGTGTGTGTGTTGGCATATGCCTTCAATGTTCAGGTGAGTATGTTACATCTCTGCCTCAGTCTTAAACTTGCTGCTCACACACAGCCTCAATGTTAGCCAGAGGCAAGAACTTAAAGTCTTCTCAGGTCTTTCCTGGGCATTTGCACACAGATGGCCTTCTAGATTCACAAGAATATGTTGGAAATTTTCAAAGTCCCCTATGAACAAATTATTCCCCAGCTTTTCCTTTTAATTTTTAAATTTGTTTGGTTGCTTGCTCCAATTGTTGTCACTACCTCAGACAGTTGTGATGTTAAACAATTGCCACTGATTGTTTTTGATAAATGTGCCGAGGGGAAAATGTTATTTGCACTAAGTGAAATCTGAAGCTGGCCAAATAAAGAAAAAGACTGTGAGTGAGTTTTCCCAGGAAACTGTTAGAAAGGTCAAACAATGACAGTCATCTGGGAGTTGGGCTTTGAATGAACTCCAATCTTAAATTTTTAAAAAAACATTTATAAAAAACAAAACAAAACAAAAAACACTTATTTGTTTTTGAGAGAGAGAGAGAGACAGAGTGTGAGCAGGGGAGGGGGAGAGAGAAGGAGACACAGGACCCAAACCAGGCTTCAGACTCTGAGCTGTCAGCACAGAACCCAATGCAGGGCTTGAACTCACAAACCACAAGATCATGACTTGAGCCTAAAGTGGACACTTAACCAACTGAGCCATCCCGGTGGAATGAGCCCCAATCTTGTTCTCTGCCTTTTAGAGGCTATTGGGTTGCTGTGTTTTGCTGTCATTGTGGGGCTATTGGTTTTCAAGGCTTCCATGGGGCTGGAAATAGAGGGATGGAACTAAGTCAAGTTAAAATGAAACAAAAGCTTACTCTTGTTAGAGATTTAGCTGCTTTCTTACATGAATCCTCCCCAGATTGTTACAAGCCTTTGGTTAATTTCCAGGCTTCTGAAAAAGTTGATTTTGACAGTTTTTGCTTGTGTTCTTACTAATTTTATGGAGGAGAGGATTTTCAGAGGTTCTTACTCTGCCATTTCTGTTGATGTTACCTCTTCCATTGACCCCTGAATCTGGTTTTGTCAATAGGAAGTCAGATGTTAATTTTATTCTTGTTAATTTTAGAAACTTTGTTTTTAATTTCTTGTTGATAGTGGACATTTTAAATAATTTAATGAAATTTATGAAATTTCACCGTAATATATCCAGGTTGATTCTTTTGTTCCAAGGATATGTGTGCTTCCTCAGCTCTGGAATATCTTCTATTGTTTCTTGAGGGATTCATTTCTTAGGTTCTCTTCTTTCCCACCATGTCCCTATCATACTTTTCATTTCTTTATCCTGTTCTTTCTGGAAAATTTCTCTATCCCACCTGTCTGCTTTTTAAGTCCATCTTTTGCTGTGTCCATTCTGTCACAGTAAGGGTTTTATTAAAATGCTTGGTGGTTTGTGACTGTGTTTTCATCTCTGATTTGAGAGGCTTATATGATGTGCCTGAGAATGTGCTATCCTCTGGTGGTAGGGCAGGAGCAAGAGGTGAGGTTGGGCAGGATGAGTCAGTAGAATTGTCTGGCCAAGATGCTTCCACTCTTTCTGGGTGAAACCAACTACCAGAAACATTGCCTTGATTTTCTGGCTCAAATGCTGGCCCCAAATATGCCTCTGGGGACTCTTGCTCCTATAATTTGGTGTGTGTGTGTGTGTGTGTGTGTGTGTGTGTGCGTGTGTGTGTGTGTGTTGTGTGTGTGTATGGGACCACCAGCTTGGCTCTTCCTACTATGATGGCCCAACCAGTTCTGATGATGGCTCAGAACCTTCCTATCCACACAGCATCCCAATATCTTTGCTTTCTAATTTGGGGCCCCGTGGAGTCATCTCCACCACTGTCCTCTCCTACGCATGTTCTAGGTTAATTAATCCGATTTCATCTGTCTTGTGTCTTTTAGGGATGGCTCATATTTCTTGCCATAGAGGCTACCATTCTTTGCTTACTTTCATTGTTTCTGTTTTATTTCTTTAAAATTATTTTCTGTCATTGCTAGTGATTTGGATTGGGGACGGTAGGCTGGAGTATGTCAGCCTTCTTTATCTTATCTCCTCAGGTGACTTTTAAAAAAGTCATTTGAAGTTTCTCTGGGGACATTATTTGCCTCCCAGTATCTTAATAAGTGTTTGGAATTTAAAACTGAGTATGGAGAAAATATGGTTCTGAACCATCCCCTTGACTAAAATTCAAACTCTCTTCATCCGTACGTAGTTAAATGCCACTTTCCCTCAGAAGCGGCTCCTTGACTCTTGCCAACCTTGTTGCTGAAGAACTTTGGTGTCCCAACCCAAGGCAGCACCTCCTTGGCTGGAGGCACTGTTTTAAAACTTTGCAACTTTAGGGAGCGGTCTGGGTGGGGTCATGTTCCAGCTGCACCCCATAGCATTTCCCACGAACTGGCTGTGTTGATAGCTGGTGCTGTCTGCGGTTCACTGTTTTGGCCAATGGAGGCAGAAGAATTGCTTGTGATGAAAAGCTTTGAGTCATCGAGCAGCCTCTGGCTGTGGTTTACTCACATGCATTTACAGACCTCTGGGGCTGGCATTTCTGTGAATTCTTTCAAGTTCATTCCTGTTCCTCGGGCTCATCCCTTTACAAGTGCTCGCTTGCCCAGCATGCCTAAAATGACAGAAGGACATCAACTCCACGCGATAACTTGTCAGTGGCTTTTCTTAGGATTCTCCTGCACTTGTGTGTTATCAATGTAATAATAAAGATACTTTGTGCATCTCTAGAACCTTTCCCCTGAGGAATTTTTGAACATTTAAAGGCAGCAGTTTTGTAATCTCATAATTTTTCAGTCTGAGGTAAATATTTCTTTGTTAATTTTTAAGCAGTGAATATGACTTTGAAGAGAGCACAGCAGGCTTTTCATTTTACCACTGAACAAAAGACCTCTGTATCTTAGGCTGGCATAGAAATGTGACATTTTATACTAATTAGAGTTGTAGATATACATACAGGCATCTCGCATATAATAGTATTTCGGTAAAGTCAACAACAAGCTATTTGTAACGAAACTTATTTTTTTTCCCCAAGACTTTTTGATATGAAATGAGAGATTTATTTTTCCAGAGGGAAAAATTCTAACAGCAAATGTTCAAATTTTTCTAGGCAGGATTAAGGAGAGAATTTAGCTCTCTGATATTTAAAAAAATTTTTTTTAACGTTTATTTATTTTTGAGACAGAGCATGAACGGGGGAGGGTCAGAGAGAGAGGGAGACACAGAATCGGAAACAGGCTCCAGGCTCTGAGCTGTCAGCACAGAGCCCGACGTAGGGCTCGAACCCACGGACCGTGAGATCATGACCCGTGCCGAAGTCGGACACTTAACCAACCGAGCCACCCAGGGGCCCCAGCTCTCTGGTATTTAGAATTGTAGTTCTTAACCATGTGTGCATGCTAGAAACAGTTGGGAAGTTTTTTAAAAATACAGGTGCTTGAAATCTGTAGAGACTGAAAACAGACCAGTGGTGCCAGGGACTGGAATGAGAACAGAGACTGACTACAGACTGGCACTGACCAGGGAGCTTTTTGAGGTGAAGCGAGTATTCTGCATCTGAATGCAGTGGTGGTTACACAACTGAATATGTTTACTGAAAAAAATCATCGAATTTACAATGGGTGGATTGTATGGTATGTAGAGTATATCTTAATAAAATTCTTTTAAAAAGCCTGCCCAGCTATCACTTCAGATCAATAAACTGAGACTCTCTGGAAATAGGTCTCTGGCATTTTTATTTTTATTTTATTAAAAAAATATTTATTTATTTTTGGGAGAGTGCAAGCAGGGGAAGGGCAGAGAGAGGGGGGACAGAGGATCTGAAGTGGGTTCCATACTAGCAGAGAGGCTGATGTGGGGCTCAAACTCATGAAATGTGAGATCATGACCTGAGCTGAAGTCAGATGCTTAATGGACTGAGCCACCCAGGTGCCCCGACATTGACAGTTTTTAAAAAATGTGTATTTATTTATTTTTGAGAGAGAGAGAGAGAGAGAGAGAGAGAGAGCGTGCAAGTGGGGGAGAGGCAGAGGGAGAGGGAGACAGAGAATCCAGCCCCTTGGCAGTTTTTAAAAACGTTTTACTTATTTAGGTAATCTCTACACCCACATGGGTCTCAAACTCACAACCCCAAGATCAAGAGTCACATGGTCTTCCAACTGAGCCAACCAAGTACCCCTGGCATTGGCATTTTTAAAAAGCTCCCTAACTGATTTTAGGGGCGCCTGGCTGGCTCAGTCATTTAAGCATCCAATTCTTGATTTTGGCTCAGGTCATGATCTCAAGGTTTGTGGGATTGAGTCCTGCCTTGGGCTCTGTGCTGACAGCATGGAGCCTGCTTGGGATACTATTTCTCTCTCTCTCTCTCTCTCTCTCTCTCTCTCTCTGCCCCTCCTCCCTAATAAATAAATAAGTTAATGTTCAGCTAGGGTGAAGAACCACTGGCCTAAACCTTGTTTGTCTTGGGAGGACAATCCTGCCCTAAAGCCAAGAACCTTCCAAACATATTACTTAGTAATGAGGTTGGGTTTCTTTCCCTATCCCTTAGAGTAATACAGGCTTATAAGACTTAGATGTAAAGACAGGGTGTCCATCTTGATTATAGTGCAGCAGTTTGAATTTAGGCGGCAGTGCTATCTTGGAAATAGAAGTGAGTGACTGAAAGAGTTACTGCTGTTTTGGGGAAACCCCAGACTTTGCATGTCTGGGTGATTCTTTACAGGCCTAGTCAGGACCGTGGCGTGGGTAAAGTGAGAGAAGTGGTGTAGGTAAAGTGAGAGAAGCTAAAGTGAGCGAGGCAATCACCTTGGGCACAAAAATGTAAGGGAGCACCAAAAATCTCAGTGAACAAGATAAGTACTATTTTAATGCAATTTAAAAAATAAAAATTAAGACAAAAATCCACAATGATACATATTAACAGTTTAAATGAAGACAAGATCCTCCTTAGTGTCCCCAGTGAAGCTTGGCTGTCCCCTCTTCTTGAGAGCTAGAGCACATCCAGCTTGCTCCGTAAGAAGAGGGTCAGATGACTCTCCGGGCCTGAGAAGGGAGGACTCCCACCCAGTCCTGGCTGTTGCTGTTGTACCTGCTGGGCGCACACATCTCTCGCCTCTCTTCTTGTTGAACGAGAAGAAAGCCAGCTTTTCAGTGCTGAATGTGCACTGAACCCCATCTGCAGTGGTAAGAAATAACTTCTAGTTCTCTCTTTTCCTCGCCCAGGGCACAGGAGAGTAGGAGTGGTTTTGAACGTTGCCTGCGCTGTTTTCCATATTCTGGTGGGTCTGTGATTCTCTGCTTGGTGTCCAAATCTGGAGCTAGAAAATGAGTCTCTCATCTGACAAATTCATGGTCTCATCCAGGGACAGATCCAGGTTTTGTGGAGTCTGAAGCTTATACCATTTTGAGCCACCTTCTTTAAGGAAAAGGAAACATGTTTATAAATACAAAATTAAATTGAGAGCTTTAGAAGGAGCTTCCTGCAAATGAAGAGCACACAAGCTTCATTAGCTTCGTGGGAAGATTGTCTCCAATCTCAACTTAATATTTCATTTTCCTTAGACCTGTGCAAGATTTCTCTCCGTAATTTGTTAGCTCGCAATGCTCATAGACTGTAGGACTATGTCTTAAGTCTTATTTTCCAATTTCATACGTTCTTTTTTTTTTTTTTAAGTTTATTTATTTACTTTGAGAGAGAAAGAGAAGAGAGCAAGTGGGGAAGGGGCAGAGAGAAAGAGAATCACAAGCAGTCTCTGCACCACCAGCACAGAGCCCGATGTGGGGCTTGAACTCATGGACCACGAGATCATGACCTGAGCAGAAGTCGGATGCTTAACCGACTGAGCCGTCCAGGTGCCCCAAGATAAGCTTTTATTCCCTGAAATAAACACTTTCATCCATCCCTCATGCATCCCCCAAACAAATCTTTTTATTTTTCATGTGAAGGTGACTTATTAGAACGAGTTTCCAAAAAAATCTTGGTGCAAATTGATTTGCATGGGGAAGTGTGTTTGCCCTGCTGTAATACTGTTTGAGTTCCAGAAACTTATTTTGTAAAGGGAAAAGGTTTGTCTTAAAATTTTTTTTCTTCTGAAATAGAAATGTAACTTTAAGTTTTATAACATCTCTTCCTAGTTCTCTGCTTTGCTTATCTAAAACGCTGCAGAAACTTAATTTAGGCCACAATTGGGTTTGGTTTAAGCTGTAGGTAATAACTGGGAGATGGGACTGGAGATATCCTGGGTCATGCAAGGATACAAGGAAAGGATGTAATATAAGATCAAAGGAAAGACATACAGCTCAGCCATGGTTGGCTTATGACTGAGACAGTCTCTACACAAGATAATGCATGTGTGGGGCTTCGCGCAATGCCTAATACATAGAAGGCTCCCCATAAACACTGTTTCATCTATCAGCCAGGATTCTTGATCCTAAGCGATAAAAACTTACTTATTTTCACAAAAACCTATTTCGTGCAGGCAGTCATACTCCTGCCCCTGTGTAATCAAGGGGTCAGCTTTCCTCTTCTTCTTGAAAATTACCTCTTACCTCTGATTTTCCAAAGTTTTGAGTCGAAAAATTTGCCATGTGTGCAATAAACAGTGAAGATCCCCCCGTATGTATAGGGTTTGCTGCTATAATAAAGTTACATTTATAACCCAGTTACTCTGACGCATGTTCAGTGACTTAAAAAAATGATCTTGTGTTCCACGGGGGACAATGAACACTTTCCATAAATGAAGAAATTTTTAATAGCCAAATGAACATTTGAGGTGTTATTTTCTCACTCAGCGTGTCCAGGACTTGTAATAACCCTACTGCCCACCTTTCCCCTGACATTCTGTATCTTTTAGTGAAAACCATTTCACACTCAGTCTGATATGATTTAATACAGAGGCCCTGGGTCTCTTACTGAAGCCAAAACCCTCTGGTCCCCTGCCCAAATCTTGCTCCCCAGAACTGTTGTGCCTTGGGACTGCCCTCTGCATTTCTTTCTTTCTTTCTTTCTTTCTTTCTTTCTTTCTTTCTTTCTTTCTTTCTTTCTTTCTTTCTTTCTTTCTTTCTGTTTACTCATTTTTGAAAGACAGAGAGAGACAGAGCACAAGCAGGGGTGGGGCAGAGAGAGAGGGGGACACAGAATCCAAAGCAGGCTCCAGGCTCTGAGCTGTCAGCACAGAGCCCAACGCGGGGCTCGAACTCACGAACCGCGAGATCATGACCTGAGCCTAAGTCAACGCTCAACCGACTGAGCCCCCCAGGCACCCCATCCCCTCTGCATTTCTTGTTTAACTTCTCAAATGTGAAGGTTGGACAATTGCTTTGGCTCCCATACCAAACAACACCCTGGGTTTTCCTGTGGGCCGAGAACCCTTCCGTTCTTCTTTTTTAAAAACAATATGGCTCTGAGAGGCACCTGGGTGGCTCAGTCAGTTAAGTGTCTGACTTTGGCTCAAGTCATGATCTCATGGTTCATGAATTTGAGCCCCGTGTTGGGCTCTGTGCTGACAGCCTGGAGCCTGCTTGATTCTCTCTCTCCTTCTCTCTCTGCCCCTCTCCTGCTCATGCTCTGTCTCTCGGTCTCAAAAATAAATAAAGATTAAAAAATTTTTTAAATGATTGAGTAGATTTAAAAAAATCTAGCTCTGAGATGGTTCCCGTTTGTTTGACAAACAGGGATAAATAGCTCTTGCCTTAAATAAGTTCAAAGATTAGTGAGGGAGGAGGAACCATTATAATTCCAGGTTATGAGTGTAGGTGGGGAACATCACAGTGCTCGACAGAGTATGATGAGGACTGGCACTCACAGACTTCCCGGGGAGGTCAGGAGATCTTCCCATAAGAGGTGATATCCCAGCTGTCTTGGAGAGTAAATGAGAATAAGCCAGACAAAGAAGGATGGGAAAGGTATTCAGCACACGCAAAGACGAGAGATGATGGAGAGCATGGCAGCTTTATGAGACAAGTGGTATGGTGGGGACAGCTAGCACAGGGTTTAAGGGAAAAATGGTCAGAGATGAGGCTGAGGGGAGACAGGGGCCATGTCTGGGGGCGCCTTTTATGTACTATGGAAAGCCATTGAAGAATGTCAGGCAAGGGAGTGAAATGGTCAGATTTGATTTTAGAAAGATAATTTTGGACAGGCTAGGGACTGGTGAGAACGGGATCAATGTCTGATGTAAGCTAATGGCAGGGGAAACAGAGATGAGGAGGGATTCTGGAAATGCAAGTAGAATTAACAGGACGGTGTATCTGGTTGGATGCAGGCAATGAGGGAGAGAGAAGAGACAAATATGATCCCCAGGTCTCTGGCTTGGGTCATAGGATGGACTTCTGAATCTAGGAGGAAAAGGAAAGGCTTTGTGGGGAAGATGTTAAGGTCCATTTGGGGCACATGGACTTTGAATGCTTGTGAGACATCCATCTGGAGATGTTAAGCAGGAAGTGGGATCTTTGGAGTAGGGACAATGGGGGAGGTATGGGCTGGAGGAGTAGATGGGCTCATTCAGGGAGGAAGCGAGCATGAAAAGGGGGGGGAGTCTAAGCCTCTGGAACTATCAAGTCCCTCTCTCCCTGTCATCCCAAAGGCCTAAAAGGGTAACCTGGGGCTTTCCTCACAAGTGTTGGCTGCTCTGGCCTCCCTGCCTCTGGTTCATCCTGGCCTCTGCCATTGCTCATAGGGGTGAAATTCCAGAATGCAGGAAAGAGAAATCCTCTTATGATCCCTTAGTGTGGCCAGTCCCTTTGTCTAGAAAGCTGCTCCCCCAGATGCCCCTGTAGCTCATTCCCTCACTTCCTTCAATATTTTGCTCAAAAGTCACATTTTCAATGAGGCCTGGTGTGCATGGGGTTAGAAAGCCATGCAGTTGTCAGGAGCCACAAGTAACTGTTCTTATAGTAGCCTGCAAATTACTTCGCTTTTCTAGCCCCAATTAATGCAGTTTTTCATCATATGAAGTGTTCAAATAGAGTTCTCTGAGAGGAATTTGTTGGTGAGGGAATTCTGTGAGTTCCATCCATCTGTTTTATAATAATTCAAGGGGTAAAAGTCTAGACAACCATATAATAGCTGTGCACTCAGCTGGCAGCTGTTTGGGTCATCATAACACCCCTCTCCCTGAGCTTCCCACCTCGGTAAACATGTGGGAGGGGGCTGGGGCATGGAGGTTAATGGATGAGGGCAGTGTGGCTTTGTAATCTTGCCTTGAAAGTAAGCTCTGATCCATTTTTACAGCTAAATATTTCTACTCCAGAAAGTTCTGTAACTCTCTGCCATCTCCCTTCCCAAACCAACAGGAAAGGTTTAGATTGTGGAAAACAGGTTAGAACCTTGACATAGCCAGGTGTGCTTATCCATCCCCATGGCTCTTCCTGTTTCCCAAGTAGGAGCTTTCTGGGGGATTGTCTTTGTAGTTGGATGTCCCAGGTGACATCTCGTATGGGAATGGGTTAGTATAAGAGGGAGAACTTGTATTTCTCACACTGTTCACTGCAGGAATACCTGCTTCGGATATAGACACATCGAAATAATCAGGGACTCCCTTTCATTCTTATTTCTTTTCCTAATTCTCTTTCCAGGGGTAACACCCAACTTCCTCATTTTCAGATTTCAAGGGCATCTCTGTTCACAGTTATGTCCCATGCTACCTTACAGAGGCAAGGATGGGCTTGTCTACCATCTGCTGTCTCCACCAGACACATGGGAGACGGAACATGCGTTATCACAGCTCTTTCCCTTCAGCGGAGCTCACGAAGGGTTCGGCAGACCAACCCTAGACCCATCAAGATGGATTTTGGTTAGAAGGAGGGATGCATTCTCAGTGAGAGTTGTTAATCCTGAGGAGACTGTGGACTTTCTTTTCTCCAGGCCATGACAAATCAAAGATCTTTTTGTTAGTTAAGAATGTGTCATGCTCCTGTCTGAAAGTTGGAGGGAAGCTTGAAGGACTTCCGTATGGAAACTGCTTCCCCGTGTCTCTGTTTTGTTGTTTTTTAGCTCAAAGGCGCTAAGATTGAGTAAAAGTTGAGGTAGCAAAAGAATCTATTTATAGAACTTAGTTTGTGAAAAAAAACAGTCAGGGAAAGAGCAAGTCTGGGATGGCAATTTGCAAGGCTATATATTGCGAAATAGCCTAAAGAGGGAAGTGGCCTTGGTGTGATTCCTATCTGGCCCCTCTTTCCATGCTCATGAAAGTCGGTGAGCCTGGGGTCAGGGCAAAGGATGACTTTTGACTTGATGGCTCAAACGTCATAGGCTTTGTGCAGGTTTGCAGGGTGTACCTGGCGCAGCACTCGAACTTGCCAACCCTCCCAATTCCATTCCTCACACTTGCTGAACAGTCTCAGGGAAACAACTGGCATATGAAAATGATAAACTGGGGGAACGCATACATTGCTGAGTAGTGGAACATTAATAGAGGATTCAGCCACGGGTTCATATCGTTTAGACAGGTTTTTCTTGTTGCCAGAATAAAAAAAAAAGTTTTTTTAATGGAACTTTGGAGGTTATTCTAGCCCTTATCAATCTTCCTTTTTGAAAAAAAATGTTGATTGATTGACTTTTTAATTTATATCTTTATTTATTTAAAAAAAATTTTTTTTCAACGTTTATTTATTTTTGGGACAGAGAGAGACAGAGCATGAACAGGGGAGGGGCAGAGAGAGAGGGAGACACAGAATCGGAAACAGGCTCCAGGCTCTGAGCCATCAGCCCAGAGCCCGACGCGGGGCTCAAACTCCCGGACCGCGAGATCGTGACCGGGCTGAAGTCGGACCCTTAACCGATTGCGCCACCCAGGCGCCCCTATCTTTATTTATTTTTGAGAGAGAGAGGCAGAGCGTGAGCAGGGGAGGAACACAGAGAGGAGACACAGAATCTGAAGCAGGCTCTAGGCTCTGAGCTGTCAGCACAGAGCCCGATGTGGGGCTCGAACCCACGAACTGCAAGATCATGACCTGAGCCGAAGTCGGACGCTTAACTGACTGAGCCACCCGGGTGCCCCTGATGTATTTATTTTTGTTTTTTGTTTTTTTTTTTTTTAATTTTTTTTTTCAACGTTTATTTATTTTTGGGACAGAGAGAGACAGAGCATGAACGGGGGAAGGGCAGAGAGAGAGGGAGACACAGAATCGGAAACAGGCTCCAGGCTCTGAGCCATCAGCCCAGAGGCCGACGCGGGGCTCGAACTCACGGACCGTGAGATCGTGACCTGGCTGAAGTCGGACGCTTAACTGACTGCGCCACCCAGGCGCCCCGGGATGTATTTATTTTTGAAAGAGAGAGAGAAAGAGACAGAAAACACAAGTGGGGGAGGGGCAGAGAGAAAGAGAGGAAGAGAGAAAGAATCCCAAGTAGGCTCCACGCTGTCCAGCACAGAGCCTGATGTGGGGCTCAAACTCACAAATTTTGAGATCATGACTTGAGCCGAAATCAAGAGTCGGACACTTAACCAACTGAGCCACCCAGGCTCCCCGCTTATCAGTCTTTCTAATGAAATTCCTATTAGCCTTTGCTGAAAAAAGTTTTTATATATTATAAAAATTGTGAAAAATTAAAAGTTTAATTTGTGAAAATTAATGTGAAAAGTATAAAAGTTGTGAAAAATTAAGCCAAGAAAGTAACAAGCAAAAGCCGGTTCTTCCTTTTCCATTCTCTCTCCTAGTGCCCTGCTGTCAGATGGTATATCATCCCATGACCTGCTCCACGGGAAAGGCCTGGTCAGGTGTGGGGCGAGTTCAGGGAGGTTTGAAATCCTCTGAGCCTGGGGTAGTCAGGTCAGGGGCAGGAGGGGTTTGAGCTGGGCCTTAATGGGACAAGATTTGGTTGGAAAGAAGGGCCTTTGCAGAAAAGGGAATGTCATTAGCAAAAGCGTAAAGGTGGAAAAACACAGGGTTGATTTAGGCAATAATGAATGGGTGAGAATAGTGGCAGATGATCCTGGAAAAGTAAATTGCGTCAAGGAGAGGGTCTCAAAGGCCAGGAGTTTCGTCTTCAGCACACTGGCAGTGGCAGCTAATTGGAGGTTTCTGAATAAGAGGCTATCTCTATGGTACTCAGTCACTTCATGTTGTGGTAGATAGTCTCCAAGGTTTCTTCCCTTCCTGTACATGTATATTATTCATTCCTTCAAGAAGTGGAGACTATTTCCCTTCCCCTCAAATCTGGGTTGGCCTTTGTGACTTACATGACTGACAGAATGGAGGCAGAAATGACATTTTGAGACTTCTAAGGCTAGGTCACAAGAAGCCTTACAGCTGCCTCATGGATCCCTTTGAATACCCAATCTTGGGATGCTCCCTCTTGAAACTCAGCCATCACGGGAGAAATCCAAGGCACGTGGAAGGGTCATGTGTTTGCACTCTGGTTGACAGCCCCAGCTGGGCTCCTTCACGCTATCAGAGCAGAAAGAAGGATAGAACGTGCGGCCTCGAAAATGTACTTAAGTCACTAAATCAAATCCAACTCTGACTTCCAGGTATAGGAACCAATAAATCGGTTTTATTGTTTTTAGCCAGTTTGAGTTTATTTTTCTGTTTCTTATCATGAAATGCATTCTAAATGATACAAAGGAATATTGGATAAGTACGGACCCTTGTCATCCCCTCTTCAGTATGAGATCAGGGGCAATGCCTCTCGACTGCCTTCCTTATTTCTACATCTAAAGATGCGTGGCATGGATGGCCTTCAGGTTGCCTTAAAGTATCCCATTTCTTTTGCTCTAGATAAAAGCATTTCTCTCTCCTGGACCTTGTTGCATGCATTTTGAGAAATTTCTCTCCTTGAACTGTCAACTACTCTTATGCTTCAGAACTACTTTCTTTCTGTTTGCTCCATGCATTAAAGTATTACCCCACCCTTAATTTCATATATAATGCTTGTCATAACATTCTCAAACATCTACCTTTTTTCAACAATGCCACTCTCACTAAAAAACCTCTCTATGGAGGGGGACGGTCCTGGGTGGAACATGCAACTGCCGAGTCATAGGAAAGGTTTTATTCAGTTTAATTCAGTAAATTAGCCCTTAATTAAAAATCAGTGTTGACAGAGTTTGGATAGAATGAACAGTTTCCCTGGAGCCTAATTACCTATGGTTAAGCTGACTTTTGAGGTTTTGAACTTGTAGCTCTGGAACAATTCCCAGTCTGTGAAAACCAGCCAAGATGGTACCCAATGAGACCTTGGTCTCATTAAACCTAAACTTCCTCTTTAACTTACTGGACTCCTGTCTCCAGGGATTTTGAAGGAGGCGTTTGGAAATTTTCTCAATTCTGGAACATCATAACAAAGTGGGTGTGGATGTGGGTCTTCTGAAGTAAAACAAATCTCATGTCCAAAAATGTTGGAATTACTAACCTAGAATACACATTGTCAAAGGGGCTCTGAGAAGTTCTTCCATTGCCATCTTTTTTAGTCATACCTGGAGGGCTGGAGAACTTTGTTTTCTCACTCTTACTGGCATTGTGAAGGCAAGGGTGGAGGGTGTCGATGCCATGGTTAGAAAGCTCTATTTTAAAGATGTAAACCCCACAGGTGCAGAAGCCAAGCTCAGACACCTCTGTATTCTACCCTCAGGTTAAGGGAATCAAAATTATACCTTCCTTGGTATTTGACTCCTAGAAATACACTCCAGCCCAGTCTCAGCATTCAGGAGCAGGAGACCTGAGTCCTAGGGCATCTTTGACTTTATTAGCCCTTTGACCTTGGGAAAGTCACTTGAAGAGGCAGTTTTCATGCATGTAAGATAACCACCACCTCACAGCGCTGTGGGATGAGACACACACAATATGAGCCAGCCCACTGAAAACAGAAGCACTAGATCTGTGCAGGTCAACCTTTGTGTGTTCGGTGTATTGTTTCAAAGTGAGCGTTTTGGGTGGAACACTTGTAGCCATCAGAGGTGAATATCAATTAACACAGAAGTTGGATTGGCAACATTGCAAATAAATCCTTCTGTAAATGGTAGGCCCGTGCAGCCTATCTTCTATTAGCCCCAGTAACTTTTGAAGGGAAAAAGGACAGAAGAGTAAATAGTAATGTATGGAGGAAGGAGAAGGAGCAAAAGGAGAAGAAGCCCCAGCAGATGCTCTGTAGCTTGTCTGCGCATTATATTGGAGGCTCGGCAATTATTTGGTTAATTTGATGGTTGTAGACAGACATACGATAATTACAAGGAGAAAACATTAGCTCTGGGACATGATTTGCCTAGATTGACTGTCTAGAATGATCTAATTATCAAGCGAACCAGCAAATCTTCATTTCACTTGAGGCTATAGAGAGTTATAGCTATTTTTATATAACTGGGAGCAATGCTTAAAAATATATCGTATATTTCTGGTATAGTGCTAAAGGAGATTTTTTTAGAGTGTTTTTTTTTTCTTTTTTCTTTTTCTTTTTTCGGCAGGGGTATTTCAAACAAACAAACAAACAAAAAACCCTACATCAAATTTCTAGACCCTCATTGTATTTCCATTTGAGATGTATAGTTCTGATGTTGCCCATGCATTTAGTTATGGGCTATTTAACACCACCACGTATTTTAAACTCCCCTTCTCCTCCATTTCATTAGCGATGAGAAGAAGATTACAGCCTACAATCATAGTCTTTATAAAAAGGAAAAAAAGGAAATTGGTTGGTTCTTCTCTTATTTATTCATCTTCTGTGACTTCCTAAATTTTCCAAATTAGCTTTTTGGGTTGTGAGCCTGCCAGGGTAGTTGGCATTCTGTTGATGTGGGAGTCCATTTCCTGCTCACTGGCCTTCTAACTGGAGTGTCACATTGCTTTCTTTAAATTAAACCTCTGAGAGCAGTCCAGCTAAGAGTTGGAGTAATAGCACTTCCAGGTCTGACTTACATTAAACTTAGATTCACTGCAGCTACAGGTTCTCTGACGCTCAAATGGCGGCCTGTTATTGGAGGGGTCGGAGAAGGCACCGTGGAAAGCCGCAGCATAAAGTAACTCTGCAGTGTATTGTTCTCAGGGCAAAAGGGCCTCACACCTAGCAGCACAACAAAAGAGTGAAGAGAAAGAGCCTTTTGTCACCCTGGAGAATTCTTCGTCAAAACTCCCCCCTGCTTGGAAAGGATGAAGAGCTTTTACTAGGTTGAAAAGAGAGCGAGGAAATATGGCTCCATTCCCATGTCGGGACCTGCTATTTCTTGGTGGGTACAGAAGGGCGCTTGTGCACTTTCACCCAATTATGGGAAAAAAGCATTTAGTGACGTAAGTGTGCCATGCTTAGAAAAGGCATATGGCCTTCCTTTCTCCCCAACATAAAGTGACAGTTTGGTAGAGGGGAATTTGTTCATTCTGACAGGACAATACGAGCAACATTCTCATCTCCCTTGTATTCTTCTCAAAATTACCTTCCCTTAATAATAAAAGTCTCCCCAGGACAATGAGTGTTGAATACAAGAGGCATTAGGAAGATTGTAGATATGCTGTCAGCACAGAGCCTGCTGCAGAGCTTGATGCTTGATTTCACGAACCCTGGAGACCATGACCTGAGCTAAAATCAAGAGTCGGATGGTTAACTGACTGAGCCACCCAGGCGTCCCTGTATAGGGGTTTAAGACTGGTCGAGATACACATAGACACAAAAGTTCATAGAGACCTTATGCGGTGGGATAACTTTCCTTACCCTAATTTTCCCTTTATAATCCTGAATTCTTTGAACCTACAAATAATTTATTTATAAGAAGGTTTGGATTTGAGAATATTACATTCTGTGCTTCCCTTAGGATAAGCCTTGGGGTCTTGTTCTTAAATGCTTTTCTGGTAAACAGAGAACTGCTCTGAATCAGGTCTCAAGAATTTTGAGACTTTTGGGAATCTACTCCCGAATCCAAGAGCACACTGTATACACTGTATGTGAGCTAACTTTTAAATGATATTTAAAAAAAGGAATTTTGAGACTTTTACCTCCGGCTAACACAGGCAGGCAGGGAACATGCCAGAATCCGGCCTTACACAAATGCAAACCATAATGTCATAGGATGGTAGGGGTCAATCTGCGCCTTCTTCAGATGAGTAGGCTGCACCAGAGTGTCTGAGGGAGGTGGCTGGTGAATTGCACAGTCTAATGTGGCAGCAGGTGATGGGTCTGGGTAGAGGGGAGAAGTTCAGTGTAAAAGGGCCAGTGTGTCTTGTCGCCCTGTTTGTGCCTTTGCGACCTGGCGTGTGGAGGCGGGGGATTCAGGCTCTGAGAGGAGGAGGACATCACTGGACCTGGCGGCTAAACCGCGAAACCACCATCCTTCGGATTTCGTTGCGTCTGTAGTCTCCTTGGGAGGCCGGCCAACTTGCTGTCTGCTGGTGAGTGTGGGCGAGGAAGTGGGAGGGAAGAGCCGGGTGATGAGCGAGTAGGAGGACAAAAAGAAACCGTGAAGGGTGGAAAATTTGTTGAAGGGGGCGAGGAAGAAGCTGGTGAGGCAGAGGAGCCCCAATTTAAAATACACAACTTAAGGGACCCTGCCATCTACTGCAGACCAGGGACTTCACATGTGTTGTCACTTGATCCTTGCAGGCTTGTGCTGGCCATGGACCCATTGCCTCCAGATGTAGCCCTGCTGTAAGGCACAGGAGAGGAATTCATAGGGCACGTGTCCCGGGCTGCACATGGATGATGTGTCCAGTGCACGGCATTGGTAGGACTGAAAGGTGAGGGGAAGGAGGATCCCAGAGAATCCCCCTCTGCACCCCTGTCTCTGCCTCAGGTGGCTGCTCTGGCCTCAGCTGCCAGACAAGTCCTCACAGACCCAGCTTCCACAGGCGACCTTGGACTTCCATTGTTTCATCCCTCTTGTCTTCCACCCCAGGGTAGGTAATGGTTTCCTCTCTCTCAGCTCCTCCTTCATCTGTGGAGAGAATTCTCTGCGTTGCACTCTCTCCACTGGAAATACTCAAAAGTAGTTCGTTTCCTTGGTTAGATCCTGAGTATACAGGTTAGACTTCTTATCCAAAGTGAACCGATGAGTAAACTCAAGCCTGTATAGGTTAGGTAACTTGTTCAAGGTCATCACAACTAGAAAATGATGAAATTGACATTCAGAATGTAGGCCTGCGGACTTCACGCTCTTAACACAATACTATATGGCCTCTCAGAATGAGTTTGAACGAATTAAGAAAAAGGAAGAAAAGAAACGTTTTCATGTATGAAGCAGCGGTGATGGTGTGCAAATGTTGCTTTGACCTCAAGCAATTAGGTGATCTCTGTGGTAGAGTAGGCGTGTGTGCCCTGTGTTCTGCTGTCCTAAATCTTGGCGAATTTATTCAACTCAGGCACTGATGCTAGTCTTTTATTCTAATTCCTCGTTTTCTTGGTTGATCACAAGGGGTTACTTATTTCCACTCATCGAGCTGTAGTTTGTAAAAATGTGGCCTAAGCCTTGCTTTGGAACTCAGGTTGCTATAGAAACCTTTGACTGGAGGTGGATGGATCACGGAGGTTTATTAATGAAAATTTCCCCATTCTACCTCTGGGCTTGGTCTGTGTGGAAATCCAAGAAAGCCTCATTAGTTTTTATATTAGTCAGTATTCTCCAGAGAATCCAAACCAATAGGATGTACATGGATAGAGAAAGAGATTTATCTAAAGGAATTGGCTCATGTGTTTATGACAGTCGACAAGCTAGAGACCCAGGAGAGCAATGGTGTAGTTCCAATTGGACTTTCAGCGGGCTCGAGATCAGAACGAGTGGTTGTTTTAGTTTGAGTCCAAAGGCGAGAAAAGCTGATGTCCCATCTCAAGGTAGGAGGACGGGAGTTCCTCCTGGCTTGGGGGAGGTTTGGCCTTTTTGTTGTGTTCAGGACTTCAACTGATTGGAGGAGACCCACCTGTATTAAGAAGGCCAACCTGCTTAAATCAGTCCACTGATTCAAATGTTAATCTCATCCAGACATACCCTCTGAGACATACCCAGAATGATGCTCGACTAAATGTCTGGGCACCCCGTGGCTTAGTCAAGTTGAACATTAATAAATCACAGTTTTCATTTCAGCCTAATTGTCTGATCAAAGCTGATGGTTCTCTCTCCACTCAGCCCTACAGAATGCTGATCTCCCCACATGAGAGGAGAGTATTCTTGAGTTGATTGCTGTCTGTCTCCCTCCAAAGAAATCTGTCTTGAATTGAATACTATCAGGATGCCACCTAATATTTGAAAAGTAGAGGGCAGTGGTCTTCAAAGAGTGCCCCCCCCCCCCCCGCCCCCGCCCGGAGCACCAGCATGGGTATTGCTTAGGGAACTGTTAGAAATGTAAATTCTTGGGCCCTACCCCAGACCTACCCAATTGGAAACTCTGAATGTGGGGCCCAGAAATTGGTGTTTCAGCAAGCCCTTCCAGGTGATTCCGATGCATACTCAAATTTGAAAAACAGTGGTCTATATTACAGCAGTGTTTCTCAAATGGAGAGCCTTGGAGCCTCTATGGGTCTGCAAACATGTTCTTGGGAACATAAGGTTTTTCTAAAAGAATAAAAAAATGAAATGTTTTGTTTTGACAAAAGTCCAAAAAAAAAGCTAATATGAATATATTCTAAGTAACCTAAATGATCAGTTTAAAAACAAATACTGCCATACTGTTTCTTTGTTCATAATGCGTGTCTGCATAAGTTTCTGTGTTGGTACAGAGTAGAATTCCTTTGCTACAGGTGAATGAGAAACATTTGTGCTAAGCAAAGCCTGATGGATTGCTGTGGGAGTTTGCACCTAGAAAAGTGATGGAGAATTGAGGTGTTATGTAGTATGACACCTTGTGCACGTCACACATGAGGGCCCTGTGCTTTAGCAGTCAATGTCTATTCAAGGGTGATTCAGTTTCAGCAAATGGCATCATCTCCCACATTAATTTGATGTTGGTACTTCATTGGTTTTTATAGGTTTGTGTTAATTTGTAAGCTGGATATAGATACAGTTATTTGAAGCTGAAACTTAACATTTGCATATATCTAAGTAACATAATAATGAAAATAATTTATATTAACTTCGGGTCTCTATAAATTTATTACCTTTATAAGGAATTTGTGTTTTTGTATCAGTAAGGATAGGCAAACTTCTGCAACAATAAAAACCAAACAAAGCAAAACAAAACACCTCAGTGATATAACTCAAAAGAAGGTGAGGTAGTTTTGTTAATTTGAGGTCAGGTCGGGACCCAGGTTAACTGAGGCTTCGTTCTGACCTTAGCATTCTTTTCTAAAAAAAAGTTTATTTATTTTGAGAGAGAGAGAGAGAGAGAGAATATGTGAGTTGGGGAGGGGCAGAGAGAGAGAGGGAGAGAGAATCCCAAGCAGGCTTTGTTAGTGCAGAGCCTGATGCAGGGCTCAAACTCATGAACCGTGAGACCATGATCTGAGCCAAAATAGAGAGTCACTTAACTGACTGAGCCACCCAGGCATCCCTGACCTTAGTATTCTTTTTTTCTAAAAATTTTAAAAGTTTATTTATTTATTTGAGGGGTGGGGTGGGGGAAGGAGGGCAGAGAGAGGGAGGCAGAGAGGCAGAGAGAATCCCAAGCAGGCTCCTGACAGTCAGCACAGAGCCCAATGCAGGGCTCAAACCCACGAACTGTTATGACCTGAGCAGAAACTAAGAGTCGGATGCTTAACTGACTGAGCCACCCAGGTGCCCCCGTTAGCATTCTTAAAAAATTTTTTTTATTGAGATATAATTTACACACCATCACAATTTACCACTTAAAAGAGTACAATACAATGTTTTTTGTTTTTTTAGTATACTCACGTAGTTGTGCAAACCTGTTACCTAATTCATCACCTAATTCCAGAATATTTCATCACCTCATAAAGAAACGCTGTGCCTGTTGGCAGTCACTTTCCAATTTCCCCATGTACCACACCTGGCAACCACTAATCTTTCTGTCTCTTCTCTATGAATTCACCTATTTTGGACATTTCATGTAAATGGAATCATACTATATGTGGCCTCATATATCTGCCTTCTTTCATTCAGCATAATGTTTTCAAAGTTCATCCATGTTGCAATATGTATCAAAACTCCATTCTTTTTTATTGCTGAATCATGTTCCACAGCATGGATATATCCCATTTTGTTTATCCATTCCTCATGTGATGGCCATTTGGGTTGTTTTCACCTTTGGGCTATTGTGAATAATGTTGCCATAAACATTCACGTATAAGTTTTGTGTCAATATAGGTTTTTAATTCTCTTGGTTGTGTATCTAGGAGTGAAATTGCTGAGTTGTAAGATAACTCTATGTTTAACTTTTTGAGGAACTGCTAAATCTGCCATAGTGGCTGCACTATTTTACATTCTTACCAGCAGAGCACAAAGATTCCAATTTCTCCACAACCTCCTCAATGTTTGTTATTATTTATCTTTTTTTGATTATAGCCATTCTACTTCGTAGGAAGAAGTTTTGATCTGCAATGACTAATGATGTTGAAGATCCTTTCATGTGTTTATTGGCCATTTGTACATCTCCTTTGGAGAAATGTCTGTTTAAATCCTCTATTTTTTCTTTTTTTAAAAAATGTGTTTTTTTAAATTCATTTATTGAGAGAGAGATAGAGAGAGAGAGAAAGAGAGAGGCAGAGAGAGAGAGGATCCCAAGCAGGCTTGACGTTATCAGCACGGAACCCAGTGCGGGGCTCAGTGCCATGAACTGTGAGATCATGATCTGAGCCAAAATCAAGAGTCAGATGCTTAACCAAGTGAGCCACTCAGGTGTTCCCAAATCCTCTATTTTTTAATTGGGTTGTCTTTTTATTGTTGAGCTATGAGAGTTCTTTATATATTCTGGATACTAGACTGTTATCAGATATGTGATCGAACATTCCCTCCCATTCCATGGGTTGTTTTACCACTTTCTGGGTACTGTTCTTTGATGCACAAAAGGTTTTAATTAAAAAAAATTTTTTTTAACATTTACTCATTTTTGAGAGACAGAGTATGAATGGGGGAGGGGCAGAGAGAGAGAAAGAGAGGGAGACACAGAATCTGAAACAGGCTCCAGGCTCTGAGCTGTCAGCACAGAGTCCAACCTGGGGCTCAAACCCACAAACCATGAGATCATGACCTGAGCTGAAGTTGGACACTTACCCGACTGAGCCACCCAGGCGCCCCTAAAAGGTCTTAATTTTTAGGAAGTCTAATTTATCAGTTTTTTTTCCTTTGGTTGTGTGTGCTTTTGGGGTCACATCTAGGAATATTTGTTGAGCACCTTTAATGACCACAGCAGTATGATATTGTGGTGAAATGTGCTCTGGTATTTGAAGCTTCCAAGTGGGAGCTCCATGTATTATTGAACTGATGAATGGATAAAGAAGAGGTGGTTTCTATATACAATGGAATACTACTTGGCAAGGAGAAGAATGAAATCCTGCCATTTGCAACAAGGTGGATGGAACTGGAGGGTTCCAGTGAAATAAATCAGTCAGAGAAAGACAGATACCATATGTTTTCACTCATATGTGGAACTTGAGAAACTTAACGGAAGACCATGGGGGAAGGGAAAGGGACAAATAGTTTCAAATAGAGAGGGAGGGAGGGAGGCAAACCATAAGAGACTCTTAAATACAGAGAACAAACTGAGGGTTGATGGGGGGTGGGTGAGAGGGGAAAATGGGTGATGAACACTGAGGAGGGCACTTGTTGGGATGAGCACTGGGTGTTGTATGTAAGGGACGAATCATGGGAATCTATTCCTGAAGCCTAGAGCACACTGTATATATACTGTATGTTATCTAACTTGACAATAAATTGACAATAAATTATATTTAAAAAAAGTTCACATTTCATAGGCTAAAGAATGTCACAGTGTTTTACCTAACCTAAGGAGACAGAAAAGTACAAACTTTCTGTATTTGAAAGTGGGGAAAATAAGAAATATTTGTTAAATAGCACTCATGACCACCATGATTGAACTTACTTGAGAAACACCAAACTTGGGATCACCCAAAACACATATGTGATATATTTTAGAACTAAAAGATACATCTTCACTGAAGTACAACCAGATCTTATGCCCTTGTCTTTTCTTAAGGATCTGTAGGAGAAGTGGTCATGTAAAAAATTTTACATCTTCAAGTTTAGGACAAACTATATTGTTTGCTATGTTACTTGGTGGCTTTGGCATAAGGAAATGCATGATAATTCTTCTTAGAACTTAGTAACAGGAAGACATTTATTTCTAGATAAACTTCTATTTTTCCCTTTTATTTTGGAATGGGAAAATTTTTACTTTTGTTCTAGGAAGCTCAGAGCTGAAATTAATGGCCATCTCATATCCTCCCACTCATAGCTAATACTCTCTTGTTCAAATATTGAGGTTTTTTTCTTCTCTAAATTTTTATTTTAGCTGTCTGGTGTCTTTCTTTCTTTCTTTCTTTCTTTCTTTCTTTCTTTCTTTCTTTCTTTCTTTCTTTCTTTCTTTCTGAGTGAGAGGTTGAGTGGGGGAGAGGGGCAGAGGGAGAGAGAGTGACAGAGAGAGAGAGAGAGAGAGAGAGAGAGAGAGAGAGAGAGAGAGAATCCCAAGCAGGCTCCATGCTCAGTACCGAACCTAATGTGGGGCTAGATCCCAAGACCCTGGGATCATGACCTGTGCCGAAATCAATAGTTGGACACTCAACCGACTGAGCCACCCAGGTGCCTGCATTTTTGTTTTGTTTGAACTACCTCACTTTTTTGCCACATAGTCAGGAGATAAATTACAGATATTATTATTTTTTTCAAACATAGTTCTTAGGAGGAATGTTATGCTTAATTTTCAAATTTTACAGATCATTCTGTCATGTTCATGCATCAAAAGTAAAATGCATTAAAAGCATAATGAACTTAAGACATAAAATTGGGGCAGCATGAGTACGGGGTTGAGAAAATGGGTGAAGTCACTTTTTACTCTTAGCATCAACACTTTAGTAATTGCATGATATTCTCAATTTACACTTTTGTGGGTGAGTGGTTTTGTAATTATATCACAAGCCTCAAAAATGTGCATCCTGTTAGACGCAAAATTGAACTTCTGGGTATTTATCCTAAGAAAATAATTTGGGGGGGGGTGCCTAGGTGGCTTAGTCGGTTGAGCGTCTGACTTTGGCTCAGGTCATGAATCTCATCGTTCATGAGTTCAAGCCTGGTGTCGGAGCCTGCTTGGGATTTTCTCTGTCTCCCTCTCTCTCTGTTCCTCCCCTGCTAGCATGCTCTCTCTGCCTCAAAAATAAATTGACATTAAAAAATTAAAAAAAAGAAAATAAATTGAGAAGTGTGCAAAGATTAATAGTTATATAATCACTAATGCTTTTAAAGCTCATGGTTAGTGCTTTATATATATTATCTCATTTAAAAGGTAAGTGCCACTATAACAGAAAGGGAATGTGTGTCTCAAAAAGGTTAAATGACTTGTCTGAGGCCACTTGCAGCTAAGAGGGCAGTATTTAAGACTCAAACCAAAGCAGTTCAATTCAGAGTCCAGAACTTTAATTATTCCCGGTGTAGATGAGAGAGCAAAATTTGGAAATAATAAAAATGTCCAACAATAGGTATTTGTTAAATAAATTAATACATTGGAATACCATACCACCATCTACAGTGTTGCAAAACTGATTATTAATATGGAAAGCCATTCAATATACTGTTGAGTGAAAAATGATATAAATACGTGTGTGTGTGTGTGTGTGTGTGTGTGTGTGTGGTTGTGTGTATGTGTCTATGTGTGACACATTGAAAAGGGCTTAAAGCAGTGGTCCCCAACTTTCCTTGAGTCTAAGAATCTTTTGGGGAACCTCTAAAAACTACTGATGCCAGATCAATGAAGTCAGATCAGAACTATAAAATTTGACGTCTCCAGATCACTGAAATCAGAATCTCTGGGGATTTGTCCCAGGCTTTACTATTTTTGAAATGCTTCCCAGGTTATTCTAATATGTCGCCAAGGTTGAGGACCATGGGTAAAGCAGGAAGTTCACCTAGGTATTAAAAGTGGTTTTCTCTGAGTAGGAGATTTCCCCTACCTGTATAAACCCTATAACTTACCCTTTTATGTTCTAGAATGTAAATATATTTATAGCAAAGGTATACATTTGTCCATGTCTGTGTGTTTGTATGAGTTGTGTTCTTTCATGGTACCTGGGAGCCAAACTACCAAATAGATGCCTGTGGGACCAAGCCAGGTACAACAGTCCTGTTCTTCAGACAGCTTTTTTAAAAATTTTTAAAAAAATGTTTATTTTTGAGAGAGACAGAGGGAGAGACAGAGAGAGAGAGAGAGAGAGAGAGAGAGAGAGACAGAGTGTGGGCAGTGGAGGGATAGAGAGAGACACACACACAGAATCCAAAGCAGGCTCCAGTCTCTGAGCTGTCAGCACAGAGCCTGATGTGGGCTCACACTCATGGACCATGAGATCATGACCTGAGCCAAAGTCGGACGTTTAACTGACTGAGTCACCCAGGTGCCCCTTGTTCTCCAGACAGCTTGAGGTAGTGAAGCCTTGGGCTGCTCAGTTACCCTCAAGAGCCACTCCTGCGGCTTCCTCTGTGCCTCCTAGGGTGACCAATCTTCCCGGTTTACCTGGGACTCTCCTGGTTTTAGCAACAAAAATCTCGAGTCCCAAGAGACCTCCCAGTCTTGGGCAAACAGGATGATTGGTCCCCCGGTTCCTGCTCTTAGACACTCTCATCCTTTGCTCCCCACTTGGTCTCTGTCTGAGCCACACACTGCCACTCTTCCACTTTCCATAGCCACCTAATCCAACATGGGAAGGCAGGGACCAAGCCAACCGCATCAGTATCAATTTTCGCTCTAGGGCTAAAGCACAAATGAAAAATGTAATTTTCTTTCTCCATCTGCCTTTTGTTTGGAAGGAGGAGGATATCTGTAAGCCCAACAGTCCCAGGATTTACTCTTTTATTTTGCTCTGGGCTCTCCTTAATAGCCCTGAACATATTCGGTTTTCTAATCTACAGGAGAGCCGTGGTATTCCTGCTGAGTAGTCCATGTCTTTAATATTTCTGAATCATAATACGTTTCTCTAGGGTATGTTAGAGGCCTGCCAGCCAGTCCTTCCCTGTGACTTCATCTTTAGTAGGATTTTGCGAAACGCTGGCCTGGATTCTGCTTAGGTAACTTTAGAAATGGAATCCAAATAATGTTTCTTCTAGCCCCCCCTTTTCTTTTTTTTTCTTTCTTTTTTTTTTAACGTTTATTTATTTTTGAGACAGAGAGAGACAGAGCATGAACGGGGGAGGGTCAGAGAGAGGGAGACACAGAATCTGAAACAGGCTCCAGGCTCTGAGCCATCAGCACAGAGCCCGACGCGGGGCTCGAACTCACGGACCGCGAGATCGTGACCTGAGCCAAAGTCGGCCGCTTAACCGACTGAGCCACCCAGGCGCCCCTAGCCCCCCTTTTCTAAATTGCTGTTTGATCGTGTCATGCTAAACCTTGGGTCCTGTTTTCTTTTTTTAACTTACCACTTTAGTCATCTTTTTAAACTTTATTTTGAGAGAGTGTGGGTGAGCGAGAGAGGGGCAGAAAAAGAGGGCAAGAGAGAATCCCAAGCAGGCTTCATGCTATCACTGCGGAACCTGATGTGGGGCTCCATCTACAAACCATGAGATCATGACCTGAGCTGACATCAAGAGTAGGACACTTAGCCTTCTGAGCCACCCAGGTGCCCCAACCTCGGTCCTGTTTTAAATTGCGTATTGGGGTGCCTGAGTGGCTCAGTCTGTTAAAGTCTGACTCTTGGGGCACCTGGGTGGCGCAGTCGGTTAAGCGTCCGACTTCAGCCAGGTCACGATCTCGCGGTCCGTGAGTTCGAGCCCGCGTCAGGCTCTGGGCTGATGGCTCAGAGCCTGGAGCCTGTTTCTGATTCTGTGTCTCCCTCTCTCTCTGCCCCTCCCCCGTTCATGGTCTGTCTCTCTCTGTCCCAAAAATAAATAAACGTTGAAAAAAAAAATTAAAAAAAAATAAAGTCTGACTCTTGATGTCTGCTCAGGTCATGATCTCATGTCCCTGAGTTCGAACCCTGTGTCAGGCTCCACACTAATGATGCGGAGTGGAGCCTGCTTGGGATTCTCTCTCTTTCCCTCTCTCTCTGTCCCAACCTCCCATGCTCATGTGCTCTCTCTCTCTCTCAAAAAAATAAACATTAAATTGCATATCACTCTTTTCATATGGTTTGACTAATACAACAAACCTTATTTGAAATGCACACAGCACATCAAACTCTACTGGTCACTTATAATATTTGAAGTGTGACACCATTGCACATGAATTACTCTTTTCTTAAACTTGGTGCATCAGAAATTTTCCAATTCGTTTGCACAAATGTCATCTTTATTCATCAGTTCCCACTGAGTAATGGCACATGCCCGACCCAAATCAGGTACATCAGAGTGTCTTCAATATATTAAAAAAACTGTAAGAACCAAAGCTCCATTCCCCAACTACAGTAAGATCTAGTTTGGTCATTTGGATCTGAAGATTCGAGGCCAAGGTTGTGTGAGGGATGGTAAGGTTGTATGTTCTCTTTGCAAAAATGGAGACTGGATATCATTATGGACCGGCCATGGGTGAAACATTTACCCTCCTTCTGCTATAGCTGCTCACTTGGGAAAAACAGATTTAATTATGCAGAATTTCCTCCAGTCCCCTTATCCAATTCAGATAGCCTTGGGACATTACAAAATTGTTCCTTTTACAAGAGACTAAATAGCTAACTTTTCTCTAAAAATTGTAAAATTTCGGGTGCCCGAGTGGCTCAGTTGGTTAAGCATTTGACTCTTGATTTTGGCTCATGTCATGATCTTGTGGTGGTGAGATGGAGCCCATCAGGTGCTCCGTGCTGGGTGTGGATCCTCCTTAAGATTCTCTCTCTCCCTCTCCCTCTGCCTCTCACCCACTCAAGCTCCCTCTCTCTCTCTCTCAAAAAAATTTTTTTAAAAAATTAAAAAAAAAATTTTTTCCTTCAAAATGTGAATGGAAAATAACCCCCCAATTTAATTAGCTAGTGTGTTGGTAAGCATAGGGCCAATGGCTTTTCTTTGTTTCTGTGAAGTCCTGGCTTGTTACAAAGAGTTAAAAACTTGGGTAAACAGAACTTGCTTTCCACCCATCAGGTCATGACAGGGGCCACTTCCACCTCTTCAACTGTGAAGACACATTTTCCTCACAGCAAGTTTTGGGGAATAGAGGAGCCCAGTATCTTGGGGGCCCCCTTTTTTGGGAACCTTTGGACCATTAGCTACCTTGGGTATCTCTCTCTTGTGCCCTTAAGAATCACTTCTGTTCCATTTGCATTTCTTTTTGATAAAATGCCATGGTTTGAATACTAATAGCTTGGCAAATGTTAGCTCCCTCCCATAGTTTATGGATGCTCTTTCTCCTTTTAATTTCTAACATTATTTCCCCATCCACCCCCCACCTCCACCCCCCCTCCCCCCGCAGGCGTGGCAGGGATAGCTATGTTTAGAAGAAATATTGGGCACTTTCTAAATGTGTAAGATATACTTCTCTTTTTAACTCTCACTGGTAGAGGACTGAGGCCACCCGACCTAGCTCTTCCTACCCATCTTAAAATCTCTGTGCTTTTACCCATTCTCTCTTCCCTAAGATCACAGAAGCAGAAGTGTCCATAGGTAATTTTTTCCACCGCGTCTTATATTCCATCCCATCCTGCCTTTCCTGGGATCTTGCACGGTCCCTTAATTTGTACCGTTAGTCTGTGTCTTCTTTCTTTTTCCTTCCATTGACTCACTCTTGGCCTTCAAACATGCTCCATCTTCCTCCTCTTAAAGAAGTAACCTGCGGGGCGCCTGGGTGGCTCAGTCGGTTAAGCGTCTGACTTCAGCTCAGGTCACGATCTCACGGTCCGTGAGTTCGAGCCCCGCGTCGGGCTCTGGGCTGATGGCTCAGAGCCTGGAGCCTGTTTCCGATTCTGTGTCTCCCTCTCTCTCGGCCCCTCCCCCGTTCATGCTCTGTCTCTCTCTGTCCCAAAAATAAATAAACGTTGAAAAAAAAAATTAAAAAAAAAAAAAAAGAAGTAACCTGCTCTTATTTCACTGGCCTTTCGTGCGACTCTCCTCGTTATTGCTGAGCTTCTCCCTGCCTTGTCTCAAAAGTCCAATCCTTCCCATCCTTTAAGACCTTGCTCAAATAGCCGATAACCTCCAGGTGGGAAAGACCTTGCTCCCCTGCTCTCTGCTCCTTAAATCTCTTTTCTTCCACAGGAAGGATCCTCGTTCTCAGGATAAACTGTCCCTGTCCCCCAGGCCCCCACAACAGTGTGTAAATCAGAGAGGTAAAACTCAGGATCGCATTTTCCTTTAGTACAGCCACCATTGAGAATAGTAGTCGGCCTGGTCCCTGCATTGGTTGACCTGTTAAATTTAAGCATCTTCCAAATGACAGACGTTAATTGAGGATAAAGGGGGTGGATAATTAAATCTGAAATCACATTAAGAAAATAAGTATTTCCTTCTTTTGTCCCGTGGCTAAGCGCATTTAGATTCCTTCCATCTCTTTTCTCTCTTCGGCTTAGGTCGGGAGGAATCCACCAGTAGGAAAGAGGAGCTATTGTCCTTAATGGACCTTTTGTTCCTCAAAGAAGGGCTATGGCATTCTATCAAATGTTAAGGTTCTTTCTGTTTCAGTTAGTTTAATGTTTCTCAGTGAGAGTCCTATGGGTAATTTGTCCAGGGCAGTTCTACTTTGAGTACTATATGATGTTAGGTATCCTTGCCTCCCCCATGCCCCAATGACCCCAGGGGAGACCACTGTCAACAGTGGTTGAGATAACACTATTTTTACATATTATAGCTGGTAGAATTCTAAGAAGACCCCCAATCATCCACACGCTTGTCTAATCTCCCTGAACATGGGCAGAAACTATGAATACAATAAGATACATAGTTCTGTTATGTGATGTGAGAAAAGGGAGGTTATCCTGGTGGATGTGACCTAATCAGGTAGGCCCTTTAAAAGCAGAGTGTTTTGTCTGGCTGGTTCCAGAGGAGGCATTTGAAGGTCAGACAATTGAAGCAAAAGAAGGATTCTATGTGCTCTTGATGGCTTGAAGGTGGGGGCCATATGGCAAGGAATGGAGGAGGACTTTAGGGGCTGAGAGAAGCCTGGCTGACAGTCATGGAAGAAATGAAGATCTCAGTCTCATAACTGCAAGGAAACAGATTCTGCCAACAACTTGGATAAGCTTAGAAGAGAACCCCAGGGCCCCAGATGACCCACAACTGGACCTCAGCCCAGGCCGACACCTTGATTTCAGCCCAGTGAGATTTGAGCAGAGAACCCCGACACTCTGTGCCCAGACTTCTAACCTACAGAACTGTGAGAAAAATCAGCTGTGGTGATTTATTACATACTGGTAGAAAGTTAAAACCCATGCGTTTGTCTTTAAAAAGTACATAGATTTCTCCAATAAAACGTAATGTTCTCAATTACAGGAATGGTATCAGCCTCATCTTGGGTCTACCATCACGCCCAGGATGCCACCTCATTGTGGCAGAACTCAATGCCTACCTAGTGAATGAATGACACTTTGAGATTTATCTTAAAGGTGGAGGGTAGAGAGAAAGAAAGAAATGTTCTTTGTATAGTTATCCCAATTCAGCAGAACAGTATGGGTTTAGTACCTAGTCCTTCCTCTCTTTTTTATATTTATTGATTTTGAGAGAGAGAGAGAGAGAGAGCGAGCACACATGGAAGTGGGGGAAGGGCAGAGAGAGAGGGCGAGAGAGAATCCCAAGCAGGTTCTGCTCTATTAGAGCAGAGCCCAAGGTGGCTCGATCCCCCAAACTGTGAGATCATGACCTGAGCCGAAATCAAGAGTTGGATGCTTAATGGACTGAGCCACCCAGGCGTCCCGAGGACCTACTTCTTTCAGGGCACAAATATAATGCTGTCACACACTGATTTGTTTCAGTGGCTGAAGATTTTTAGCCAAACTTGGTTTTTCCTGGACTTTCCTGCAAGTGTTCCATCCTTGGCAAGGATGTAATAAGAAAGCTACATCAGCACATGTTTTTATTGGTGTTGTTCTACTGACACCCTGCTGTGTGTGTACAGCCTACCAGACTGTTGGAAACGCCAGGGTAATCACTTTGATTTTATAGTTGTTTTTCCTAATTCTCAGTATAGTCTCAGGTCCCTGTGGCGGGACAGGATGCCAGTGGTGGCTCAGGCCATGGCGAAACCTGGGCACGGCTCCCTGTGCTTATTACACGTCCTTGGGCACGGTGTGGGGTAGTGGTAAAGGGTTTGACTGTGGTCAGAGCACTTGCACTGACGTCGCAGCCCCACCCCTTATGGGATGTGCCTCTGTCTCCCTACTTGGCCAAAGGGATGATAATAGCACTATCTCATGGAATGGCTGGAGGGTAAACAAAATAACGTATGTCATAGCTCTCAAATATTAGGATTGTTCCTACCAAATGTAAAAGATTGATTTCTGTAAATTTAAGAAATGTTTGCACTTTCCTTTCTTTTTAAAAAAAATTTTTTTTAATTTATTTTATTTTTTTTTTTCAACGTTTATTTATTTTTGGGACAGAGAGAGACAGAGCATGAACGGGGGAGGGGCAGAGAGAGAGAGGGAGACACAGAATCGGAAACAGGCTCCCCGCTCTGAGCCATCAGCCCAGAGCCTGATGCGGGGCTCGAACTCACGGACCGCGAGATTGTGACCTGGCTGAAGTCGGACGCTTAACTGACTGCGCCACCCAGGCGCCCCTTAAAAATTTTTTTTATTTAAACGCATTTTCCTTTCTATAGTTTATATGGCAAAAACAATAGTTTTCCAAATATAAAGTGACACTATTGATGTTTTCTTGAATAAAACATCCTCCCATATACTCTCACTGTGCTCCTCTTACGGGGCAGGCTCCCAGCTCTGAGAATCCCTTTCACAGATGTGGGTAGCCTGGGTAGGGGCTGGGGGGCGGCTGGCTTGTTCAGAGAAAACCAGGTTCAGGCTGTTGGCTCTAAGCTCTTGCAAAACCAGGTGTCTCCGTCTGTGGGGGGTGTGGTGCACATGATTTACAGGGCCAGCTAGGAGAGGGCATCCAGAATTTTGGTTTCAGGAACCTGGGGAGGCTGTTCTCCCAGAAGGTTGGGCCCTAGATTTCTCAGGGAGAATGGAAAAGGCTTTCCATAGAAGGCAATGTGGAAACTTTGGGCTGTTCCTCTGTAGAGCAAAGAAAAAGAATTGCCAGTGAAACCTACTTGTGTTTTCAGAGTCTTGTTTTGAAATGGCATCTAGATTTCAGCAACATGCTTGCACTTGAAAAACGAAAACTCTGGACAGAGCTGGTGTTTACGAGTGTGAACTTGCTCTGGCATCCAGTGTAATTTTTTTTGGCTACGAAACTGCCATTCTTCCCATCTGCTCCCTCAAGCAAATCTTTGTGAAAGAGGAGTTCCAGCTGGGGAGATCTTGGTTGCCTCGTTAAAAATGTGCTGTGGGTGGGCGAGGGAAGGGGTTTCCCTGTCTCCAGCAGAGAAGAGGCTTACATGGGCACTTCCTCGCCAACAGGAGGTGAGGAGAGGGGAACTGTGTATTTACAACCAGAGAGATCAATGTGACACTGATTCATTTACCTTTCTTGGGGTATTTAGGGATCAGAACTGCTTAGTTCAGGCCCCTCCTGGTAGGAAGGTACTCTTACCAAGTCCCAAGGGAGGGGTCCTGGTGTGGGTGCAGTAAGGATTTTCTGGGCCTTAAAGGCCTGGTTACATTCCAGTGACCACCTGTGTGAGAGTGTCTGACCTTTATTAGCATGCTTATTTTTGCAAAGACTGTTCTATATTGGGAGCCCATGTATTGTTGTCAGGTAAAATCCAGGACCCGGTTAAATTTGAATTCCAGGTAAGCAAAAGAATAATTTTGTTTGGAATAAGTATTCACAAATATTGCATGGGACATGCACTAAAAAAAAAATAGTTAATCTGAAACTCAAATTCAACCCTTGTTTTTTGGCCGAATCTGGCGTCCCTGGCTCCACTGAGGCCTGGTGACCTGAGCTGCAGTGAGATAGCATATACCACGGAGGTGGTAGGGTTTATTCCCTGGTGGTTTTTGTGGTGACCTGTGATGACAAAGTGACACCAAGTGGTTCCCTCCCCAAGAAGTCTCTAAGTAGCAGAAAGCTGTTTGGAAGCAGAAGGGAGCCTGATCGAGAGTGCTAAGAAAATATCCCCTTCTCAAGCCAGCCTTTCCTTCTAGAGGACCAACCCCACTGGCTGACCAGTTGTCAGTACATCAGGCCTGGCATAATATCATTGATTGGTGCAGTGAGTTGCACTCTTTATCCCACATTCCTAACCTGGGAAATGACTCCCATGCTTCTTGCTGAGGGGTGGCACCAAAATGCCTTGTTTTAGAGCAAAATCAGAAACCCAGTGTGGGGATAATGTAATTGGGAGACATGGCAGGCTGTTGGGACAGGGAAACTTTACAGTGAGACCTGGGTTCAAAGCCTGGGACTCTGGCCTGTTAGCTATTGGATCAGGGGACCTGGGCTCAGTTGCCTCGTCTCTAAACTGGGATTGATTGCGGTATTTTTACCTCACAAAGTTGTGGGGAGGGTTACATGAGATAGTATAGTCAAGGCTTTTAGATAGGGTGTTATTTGGCTAGTGCTAACTTAATGACAGTGCTTCTCGCCACATCCATACAGTAGTTCAATCCACCCCATGCTGCCCATGATTGTTAGAATGATCTTTTCGCTTAAGTCTTGCCTTGTGCGATGGAAAGGGGATGTCTTAACATGCCTCCTTTTCGACAGCAGAAAGTGGCTGGCTGGCCTCCGAGGGTCCTTCTAGACGGACTCTGGGGTTTCTTGGCACCATAGTCAATGGCTACACTTGGATGGATCAGTCCTGCTTTGAGGTGGGGGGTGGGGTGGGGTTGGGCATTCCCCATGATTTCATGAGCTCACGCTCTAAACCTCTGCACATCAACATTAAATCTATGTAAACACAGTGTGCTTGCTCTGCAGAGCCAGCCTCAGATGAGTCCCTGTCCCCCCAGTCAGACTGGAGCCCAGGACCCTGTGTAAAGACTTGGGAGCCATTGCTGGGTCAGGTGAGAAGTGCCTGAGATGCCGAGCATGAGCAAGCTCTCCCTGCAGAGGGGCCACCAAGGTTCTTAGAGCACTGGCTCTGTAAGAACACAAAACACACAGAAGACATTTGAAAGTTTCAGCACTTTGTAGAAAGCTTCTTTATTAAGATTATGTAGCTAATTAGGTACCTATCAGAATGTGCTGATGTATGTGTTGCAATAAAGGATACGTGGGGAAAGGGCAGGTTTAATGGGACTGATAGGCTTTTAGAAAGGGCATTCAGAGAACGTTCCAGTGACATTTTAATGCAACTGATTACACAGAAGGATGGGGGAGGCTTGTTTTGGGGGCTGGCCCATAGACCCTGGGCCAAAGAGGCTGGGGCCTTTGGGGATTTGGGCAGCAGGAGGGGGCAGAGCCAGCACAGCGACCCTCTGTCTCATTGCGCTTACTGTCCTCGACCTGGCAGCTGGGGCCAGCCTTGTCCCTCCACCCACCACTGCCCCAGAGAGTCAGCTGGCTGGTGGGCTGGCTGACAGGGGTGTTGTGCATTGAGTTCTCTCCCAAGGAGGGGGAGGACATGCCAGCTACTCCATATATCACCCTCTCCACCTGCCAAGGAGGCAAAACAGTGCTGCGGAGAAAACAGCTTTTTACTCATTCCTTTGTATTCAGGCTTGACTAGGAGGCAGAAGCAGTGGGATTTGGTTAATAAGTCTGTTGCACATCATGGTGATGGCAGTGCTAGGGTCTGGGACATGAGGGCTGGGGGGCATGTGATTGAGCTGAGAACCTCTGGGTGTTATCCTCCCTAATGCTCCGCTTCTGGAGCTGTTCTGGTGCAATCACGTCATGGCTGGTGTGAGCAGCCAGCTGTGACAGGGAGGGACAGGCCAGGGTCAGGGTGGCAAACACTTTGAGGTCTTTCTATGATGTGATCATTGTGAGGTTAGCGTGGAACAAGCTGTTGCCTGCTCTCTGAGTGAAGGTGGAGGGCAGAGATCTTCTGCCTTATGCACAAAGACAAAAGAAAAAAAAAGAGCAAACAGTTTCTGGGGCTGCCACTAAACACAATCAGATGCTGTTAGGTTGGGTTTCCTCTGGACCTTTGTTACCTCTCAAGGTGGCCAAATTAGACATCATACTCAGAGAGAGGACGCATCATCTTCAGGCGGAATTCTTTTAGTGTTGGGGACACTGGGGTTTGGCATTGCTCTTCTTCCAGCTCTGTCCTGGTACTCAGCTCTCACTGGTGGCTCAGGTCTCAGCTTCATGCTATTTCCCAACTGTTCCTTCCTCCTAGAGATTCCTGTTACACTCCATGGACCAGGGGACCAGAGGCTGCTGACATCCTCCTCCGGTCAGTAATATGTGGCGCTAACGGGACTCGATTTCATCAGTGCCAGGGGGCTCTGCTGAGCACAGAAGAGTCCCCCACAGCAGAAAGGGTCAAGGAATCGAGGGCGGAGGTTATCAGGATGTCACTGTCTGGCTTACATGAGCCATCTTCATGAAAACAGGGGCGATCGCTTTTCCATTCGCTATTGTCCAAATGCCCCATCTCTTCTACCTTGCCCCAAACACACACCTGCACCCCGCTTGGCTCCCTTCTTTTCTCCCCAGATGACTATCGTTTCACGAGTTAATTTACTCAAAAGGGCCTCGGTATTTTTTTTCAGCCATGGCGGTGAACTAGCTTCTCCCCCTGATGCCTTCCTGAGTCATTGCCTGGCCCCGCTGCCAGGAAGGCCAGGAAGGCAGGAAGAGTTGGGTGGAGGAAAGAAGGGTGACTAACAACATGGGAGAAACTTCAGCCTGGAGAGCGATCTCCCTGCTTTCTTTGCATCAAGTCATTGTGTGGAATGAGCATGTGGACGTGTGCATGTGTGTGCGCGTGTGCACGTACGTGCTAGAACCTTGTCCCAAAGCCAGGGCTTTCTCAGCATCACCTGAGGCCCTTGCTGTGGGCGGGTGCTCTGAGGTCATGCTCTTCTCCTTCTCGTAGGCAGACTCAGAGTCCGATGTTAGCTTCGTTGTTCCACACAGACGAGGAAACAGACCCTGTGAAATTCATTTTTAAAAATCACGTTCAGTGAATGTTTCTGGATTTACTAATCCTAGCACCTTCCGTGGGTAGATCAAGGGTGGGCATGAAATATACTCAACCCTTCACAAAGTTCTTTTTCCTTTCTTTCAAATTTCTGTTTTTCCCAAACTGTAAAAATGAGCATATTCTCCTTCAAATGGAAGTCCCTCCACAAATGACTCTATTCAAAAAGAAAGTAAAATCCTTCAGCAGACTCCCCGCTTCCTGGGCCCTCAGCGAAGGGATCAATCAGTCTGGGAGATGGAGGTCAGGTACTCAAGCATTACACCTCCACCCACCCTGGAAAGAGCATCTGTGCCCTTATTTATAATGTATTTACACAGCTTGGTGGCCATTGAATAAGCCTGTTTAGGGGCGCCTGGGTGGCACAGTCGGTTAAGCGTCCGACTTCAGCCAGGTCACGATCTCGCGGTCCGGGAGTTCGAGCCCCGCGTCGGGCTCTGGGCTGATGGCTCAGAGCCTGGAACCTGTTTCCAATTCTGTGTCTCCCTCTCTCTCTGCCCCTCGCCCGTTCATGCTCTGTCTCTCTCTGTCCCAAAAATAAATAAAACGTTGAAAAAAAATTAAAAAAAAAAATAAGCCTGTTTAATGAAATGCTGGACTTCTATTTATTTACTATTATTTTAAATGTTTATTTTTGAGAGAGTGAGAGAGAGCGGGGGAGTGGCACAGAGAGAGGGAGACAGGAGACAGAGAATCCCAAGCAGGTTCCGCACAGAACCATCAGCATGGAGCCTGATCAGGCCAGCATGGGGCTCGAACCCATGTACCATGAGATCATGACCTGAGCCGAAATCAAGAGTCGGATGATTAACTGGCTGAGCCCCTCTGGTGCCCCTGGACTTCTATTTATTTATTTATTATTATTTTTTTTAATGTTTATTTATTTTTGAGACAACGCCAGAGACAGAATGCAAGCAGTGGAGGGGCAGACAGAGGGAGACACAGAATCTGAAGCAGGCTCCAGGCTCTGAGCCCAGAGCCCAATGCGGGGCTCGAACCCATGAACCGAGAGAGCATGACCTGAGCCGAAGTTGGACGCTTAACCGAATGAGCCACTGAGGCGCCCCTGGACTTCTATTTAGATGGGCCTGTTAGAAATCATTATGAGTAAACGTGGAGAGATTTATTTTCCTTTCCCCAGAGGCCTCTCACAGGTCCCTGAAGATAAATATTTGCATGGTGTCCAGTTTGTATTTCCCCAGCCTAATGTGCTGCTGAGGTAAGTGGTTTGCCTTGTTCCACCGAGGTTGTTACATGCTCAGAGCTGCTCTCCTCCCCGGGTGGCAGTGACAGTATAACCCTGCCTAGGAGACAGTACCTGGCCGGCAGCCGCTTACCCAGCCTAGAACGTGAGGGCAGGCGTGGGCTCGTTGCTGTTTCAAGCAGCCACACACCGCCAAGGAGTGGGCCAACGGGAATCAGATGAGTTTTGCCTTGAGTTCAGGAAGCCCCGTCTCCTCTGCTGTGTGAATCCACAGGCCGTCTGGGTGTTACCGAATTCAGGGGCGGTGGACATAATTCTCAAGAGTTCTGCAAAATGGAAATGTCTTGAATTCTGTGTGTTCCTTCTGGGAAGCTGATTTGAACTTTCCTTCAAATAACTTCTTTTTCCCTTAGACTCAGTAATATTCCAAGATGAACCAGGAGACGTTACCTAAGACCAGGATTTAAAGAATTGTTTTTGGATTGGTCTTTGTCTCCTTTCTTAGGTAAAAGTGGAGGGAGAAGGGATTATGGAGTATTTCATGCTTCTAACATACATTTTTATTTATTTAACTTCAAGTTAGGAAAGTAGGCCTAAGGTTACTCCATAAAAGACATGACTATTCATTTTAGCGTGCATTATCATTAGCATAAAATGGGGTTAAAAAGAGGTCTGAGACTATTCAATTTATTTCATGGCTTCATACTTGAGGATGGCAGAGGTCTTAGAAATTGGTGTCGAATACATTTAGGAAATATTTTCAGCTCCGATTCAAAATATTCTTTACTGTAAGGTATCAATAGCACCGTAACCTAAGACATGCTACATACTCATATTCATATCTATAATCTTGAAGTAGGCATACAAATTCATGGATGGGTTCGAGGAAGACTGAGGTCACCTGTCATGGGCTTAAAAGATGCTACACAGTTTGAATTTCGTCTGTGGGAATAGATCAGTCTAAGTATATATTGCCTGGCAAGCGTGGCTGCTGCCTCCTGCGAAAATCAGCAGGTGACGATTTTAAGATCATTGTTGGAAATTCAGGGCTGAAAGCTATTATGAAATCCTGCTTCTTGGGTAGCTCACCGTCCCCGCTATGTGAATTGTCCTGACAGGAGAAAACAGAGTGCAGGAGGCCCGTGAACTTTTGGAGAGACTGGCAGCCCAGCAGACATGCTGACGCCAGCAGGACACTGGCGGGAACTGAAGGTCTTTGTACCAGGAAGAAAACAGTCTTCTTCCTTGAAGGAGAGGGAGCCCGCTTGGAAGGCCCTGGGTAGGAACTGGGTAGTGAGGCTTGGAGGAAGGGCAGGGGCGCTGGCAAGTGGCTGCGTGCATAACAGGGGGAGAGGAATTTAGAGCTCTCCAGGTGTTAACGTAAGGGATGTCGCCATGGGAAGGGGGTGGAGAGAATGGCTGAAGCGTCTGTCAAGATGTGACCCTTCTTCTTGTGGAAACCCCCTTGTTGTTTTCCAGTGAAATCTCTCAGGAACTGCTTCATGCCGGTAGATTTATTTTGGGAACCAGTGAAAGGCCTGCATTTTGCTTTAGGGTTGGTGGGGGAACCAAACAAGAACGGTGTGCAAATTCAGGAGGTTGGAGGACACCAGACCCCCTGGGAATGAGCACGATTCTGGGGGGGGGGGGCTCTTTCGACCTTAGAATGTAGAATTGCTGGGATCAAGATAATTTCATCTAGACCTTACAGGGCTTGGTAGATCTGCACCTGACTTCTGGGTGAATCTGTAAAAAACAAAATAAAATAACGTCCACACGAATACTTGGTTCTTGAAACTCGTGTGCCGTCAGGCTTGCCAAGCCACTCTAGAGGTCCCTCAATTCTGCTTTCGTGACCCGACCAATGCGGAGTGGGAAGGGAGGACCCCGAGGAGCGAGCTTTGGAAACTCCGCCGGCCCGGCGAAGGGCTGACCGCCGCAGGCTGCGCGGCCGAGCCGGCCCCCGGGGCGCACGTGGCGCGGGAGGGTGGGCAGCGGCGCGGGGGTGGGGGGAGGGGGTGGCGGCGGTGGGGGGGGGGGCGGGCGGCGCTGTCAGCGGTGGGCGGAGCCCCTCGCAGCGCGCTCCGGGACAGCTGGCGGGCTCAGCGGCAGCGCCGCGAACGGTGACAGGTTCTGCAAATAACAGCTGCGGAGCAATCTTTATGTTTGGACAACGTGGGAAGGGCCATTGTTCACAAATTGGTCTCTTCAACAACACCTGCACGCACAGATAATAATCCATTGTCGGTCTCCGGCTTTCAAAGACAAAAGACAGCCGCGGAGGGAGGGGCGAGCAGTTACTGGAGATAGCAGAACAACTTTTGAACCGAGGAAAGTGCAAACGAGGACTTCAGGTTCTGTTCCTGGATCCGCCTGGGACAGCAATTCACTGTGGGCTCCCTTTCATTTGCCGGTGGTGAACGCCACCTCTTTTATCCTGGCAGGCCACCGCCGCCGCTGCCGCCGCAGCACTCATCTTTTCCTATGCAGTTGCAAAGCGTGCTCCCTTGCAAATCAGCGATCAATAACGGTAGAGTGGCCCCCGGATAGGAAAGGTCACACGTGTGTATGCAAATCGAAAGGTTTATGAGGCGCAGGTGGTTTATACTCCACCGAGATTTCAGTATTAGCATGTCAAAGCTAAAATGAAAACAAGGCGTATACGCAGAGTCTTTTCCTGTGGCTCCGGGAGGGCCTGAGAACAACCCTCTTGATCCTTCGGTTTGAAATCATATGGTGGCGCCAGATGCAGCCACCCTATTACTAATGCATCCAGTACCTTCCATTCGTACAATGCTTTGCAGTTTAAGGTTAAGTAGTTTGCTGACTTGCGTTTTCTCATTTGAGCCTCATGATATTTCTAGTACCTTCCATTTTCACAATGCTTTGCAGTTTTGTTAGGTGTTCTTACTTGGATTTTCTCATCCTGGCCTCATAAGGACAGTGTGAAGTCTGTCGTGAGTAAAAGCCCCGCTTTAACGGAAGAGGAACCAAAGGGACCAAGTCAGGTGTTCTGTCGATTATATTACGTGGCACAACTACAGCACACACTAGGGTATTTGGATCTTACTTTCTTTTTTCTTTATTAAATAGCTACTATTGGGGCCAAGATTAGGTAATAAGCTAGAGATGTAGGAGATACATTCCCTGTCCTCACTGCTCTGTCCTATGGTGCCACAAGCCACATATGACTAAATTTAAAATTAAATTAATTAAAATGAAATAAAATGTAAAATTTACCTTCTTAGTTGTACCAACCACATTTAAATTGCTCAATGGCCAAATACGCCAAGTGGCTACTGTATTGGACAGGGCAGAAAGTTCTATTGGATAGCATTGTGTGTAAAGGTTAATGATCTAGTGAAATTTAAGAAAATGTCCCTTCTTTTCTGTCCTGTTTGCTTTGTTCTTGAAATTCAGTTGTTTCTTGGTGCATAAGTGTTTCTTGCTTTCTAAAATATCACCTAAGGGGGCGCCTGGGTGGCTCAGTCGGTTGAGTATCCGACTTCAGCTCAGGTCATGATCTCACAGTTTGTGAGTTCGAGCCCCTCGTCAGGCTCTGTGCTGACAGCTCGGAGCCTGGAGCCTGCTTCGATTCTGTGTCTCCCTCTCTCTCTCTGCTCCTCCCCTGCTCACACGCTGTCTCTTTCTCTCTCTCAAAAATAAAGATTAAAAAAAAAAAAAGATCGCTGAAGTAATTTTACTTTCTCAATCAAGAGGTGGAATGTACTTGCAATAGATGCATTTGTTTTGATGCACAATTTAGTGAGTTTTGACTAATGTAAACAACAGTGCAGTATGGCCATTGTGAACACAGAACTTTTATTATATCTTTCCAAAATGTTCCCTTGTGCCACTTCCCATTCTTCCTCCTAACCCTTGTTCTAGTCATTAGTTTCTGTCTACTTTCTGTCGTTACTTATTAAATGTGTAGTTTCTAGAATTTAAACAAAATGGAATCTTATAAGAGTCACCTTTTTTTCTGGCTTCTTTCACTGAGTTTGAAGTTTGTCCATGAGATTTATCCATGTTGCTACATGTATCGATAGTTAGTTCCTTTTTATTGCTGAGTCGTGTTCTTTTGTGGGGATGAATGTATTACAATTTGCTTATCCACTCAACTGGTGAAGGACATTTGGGTTGTTTCCAGTTTTGGCTATTATGAATATTTGCATACCTGTCTTTGTGAGGACATGTTTCCACTTCCTAAAAGTGAAACTTCTAGGTCATAGGGTAAATATATATTTAACTCTATTAAGAAACTGCCAGACTGTTTCCAAAGTGACTATACCATTTTGTATCCTATTTAGTAAGGTTATAGGATTCAAGATTAACATATAAAAATCAATTCTATTTCTATATGATAGCTATGAATAATTGGAACTAAAAAATCTAAAAAGCACCATTGATAACAGCATAAAATATGAAATATTTAGGGTTAGATTTAACAAAATATATGTCTGACCTGAACATTGAAAACTACAAAATGCCGCTGAAAGAAATTTAAAAGATCGAAATAAGTGGGGAGATATATACTAGGTTCATGGGTTGGAAACTTAGTCTCAAGATGTTATTTCTCCCATTAGTTTGTTTTTTTGGGAGAAACTGGTAAACCAAAAATAGAAATCCGAAGAATCTAGAATAGTCAAAACAATATTGAAAAGAAGAACTAAGTTGGAAGGCTTATGTGACTCAATTTCAAGACTTATTTCAAAGCAATAATAATCAAGAGGGATGGTTCTGGTATAGTCTATGTAGAAGATACTAGTGAAGGACTAGAACAGGTAAAGATTTAGGAAAAGATGCATGGAAAGGGCTCAAACAAGTAGATTTGGGCTTATAGAGAGGAATTTGTGGGGAGAACAGAAAAATCTAATGGAGATTTTTATTAATTTGTTTGCCGTCTGGTATGTGATGTAATTCTTCCTTGGTGACAACCCTAAATCTTCAATAAATCTTGGTTTAAGTAAAATTGTCATAGAAAATCACAGAGGGCAGAAGGAAGATGGCAGACTCAGATGAAGGAGAGGAGGTGGGGGGCAGGGAACATCAAGAGGACATAGTAATTAAGATCCAGAAGTAGAGGGGCACCTGGGTGGCGCAGTCGGTTAAGCGTCCGACTTCAGCCAGGTCACGATCTCGCGGTCCGTGAGTTTGAGCCCCGCGTCGGGCTCTGGGCTGATGGCTCAGAGCCTGGAGCCTGTTTCGGATTCTGTGTCTCCCTCTCTCTCTGCCCCTCCCCCGTTCATGCTCTGTCTCTCTCTGTCCCAAAAATAAATAAAAACGTTGAAGAAAAAAAAAATTAAAAAAAAAAAGATCCAGAAATAGAATACAGTCAGTAAGTAGAATACAGTCAGTCAGATCAGGTATTTTATAAAAGTGTGAGGGCTTTTGGATATTCCAGGCTGTGGAAGTAGGGTCCAGACCATAGTCAGCCAGATTATCTATGGCTGGTAAAGACTTTTCTTATGTGAAGAAGAATTTCTGAATCCAATGCAGGTATATTACACAATTTTAAAGGGTACCATTTTCATGTTCTCTGAATTCTCAGTGAAAGCTGGTTCCCAGTATTGTGCCACCCAACTCAGCAGCCCTTATTGATTGAGTCTGAAAACCAGCTTTTTAAAATTTTTAAAGTTTTTAAAGTTTTTTTTAAATTTATTTTGAGAGAGAGAGAGAGAGAGAGAGAGAGAGAGAGAACGTGTGAGTGAGTGGGGGAAGGGCAGAGAGAGGGGGAGAGAATCCCAAACAGGCTCAGCGCTGTCAGCACAGAGCCTGATGCAGGGCTCAGTCTCTTGAACAGCAAGATCATGACCTGAGCCAAAATCAAGAGTTGCATGCTCAACCAACTGAGCCACCTGGGTGCCTCTGAAAACCAGCATTTTTATTAAAAAGGCTATGGGAGTGTGAGGTTTGCAGTATAATCTCCAAAACATCTATATTATCTATTTTGTGTTTCTCAGCCATGTCCCTATAATGTATTCCTTACTTTATAAACTTCTCAGATAAAGACCCATTAGAAAGGACAGACAAGGGACACCAAGTGAAGCCACATTGTCAAATGGGACTTGCAAAAGGAATTATTTTTGTTGTTGTTATTGTTTTTTAAAGTTTATTTATTTAATCAATCTCTACACCCAATGTGGGGCTCGAACTCACAATCCCAAGATGAAGAGTCACAGGCTCCACAGACTGAGCCAGCCAGGTGCTCCAAAAAGAATCCTTTTTTTCCCTCTTCAATCATCTCTGATTTGGGGAGTCAGAAAAAGGAAGGAATCACACCGCTTGGATTGAACTGGCTAGTTCATTCTGTCTAGGTCTTGATTTCATATTTCAAACCATTTACACAGTCCTTTCCATTTAGGTATTCCAAATAATCAGGCATGTCCGAAATAGAATGTAAAGCACTTTTAACTGATTTTTAACCTCCAACATCCATTTCCTCTTCTTTAGTACCCTGATTCCCCACTGAGAAATCACCCTCTCCCTCTCTCAGGGTAGAGTTGACTCTTCTCCCAGTACAGGGCAGAACATGCCCCCCATACCAAGACAACCGGGGCGTCACATTCCCTGGCTTTTCTGATTGGTTTTCAGTTGGGACACATGACCTAAGTTGGGCCAATCAGGGTGAAACTCATAAACGCGGAAAAGGCTGCCTTTTAAGTCGTGCCTAAAATCGGAAAACGTGTTGTCAATAACTCCTTTATTCCCCTTCAAGTTGGTGAGGTCGGTTCCATATTACCACAAAGCAGAATAACCCAAAATGAAACCTCGAGTTCGTTACCTCATCCTCCAAATTCATCACAGTTTTCTGTATTTGTTGTCAAAGTAGCATGACTGCTGTTTCAGTCTCAGGATAAGTTAACCGCGGTAACAACTGACTCCAGGGTTTCAGTCACTGCTGGGTGAAGTGCTGTTCCTATCTGGCAGGCTGGCTTTCATGTAGTCATTCAGAGACCCAGGCTTCTTCAGTCTTGTGGATCTGACCTCCTCTTCGGCCTGAGAGCCCTCTTCACTCACAGGGGGGGGGGGATGGGGCAGGAGAGTGGGGAAACCATGTGTGGGAGGTGTTCATGGACCAGACCTGGATGAGAATCACATTACTTCTGTTCAGGGTCTTTGCTCAGAACTCAATTACAGGGTACACCCAACCCCACGAGAGGCTGGGAAAGATGTTCTAGCTGTGGTCCCACAGGAGGAGGAGGGTGCAAACTCCAGGATGAAGGAGTGTAGTCATTTGTTATTTATTCCTCTCTGTTTTTTTTTAATGTTTATTTATTTTTTATTTTATTTTATTTTTGGGACAGAGAGAGACAGAGCATGAACGGGGGAGGGGCAGAGAGAGAGGGAGACACAGAATCGGAAACAGGCTCCAGGCTCTGAGCCATCAGCCCAGAGCCCGACGCGGGGCTCGAACTCCCGGACCGCGAGATCGTGACCTGGCTGAAGTCGGACGCTCAACCGACTGCGCCACCCAGGCGCCCCTTTAATGTTTATTTTTGAGAGAGAGAGAGAGAGAGAGAGACAGACAGACAGACAGACATAGGATAGGAAACAGGCTCCAGGCTCTGAGCTGTCAGTACAGAGCCCGACACTGGGCTTGAACTCATGAACTGCGAGATCATGCCCTGAGCCAAGTTAGACGCTTAACTGACTGAGTCCCCCAGGTGCCCCATTTATTCCTCTCTTTGAATTACTTTATTCAGCTGGTCACTAGGTCCTGTTAGTTTTTATTTAGCTGTGTCTCTCTCGTCTCTCCCTTCTCCTCCCTTCTCTCTTTCACCTTCTTAATCCAGCCCCAACTGTGGCTCTCCGGTGCTTCAAGCCATTCTGTATTCCCCTTTGCCAGACTCCTCAAGGGCAGCTACCGCCCTTTCCATCTTTGTATTCTCAGTGCCTACAGGCACCTCCTGAGCGTCAAGAAAGGTTTGCTTTGTGAAAACCTGACAGACTAATCTTCCTTATGCACCAATTTCAGAGTGTCACCCCCTTGCGCAGAAGTCTTCAGGAGATCTTACAGCTTATCCTGTCAGCCTTGTGTTTATCTGCTTGTTTTCAAGCGCTCAGGCCTTTATTTCTATCCTGTTCCACAACCTTCTCCTCTGCTCCCCAGGCCCAGCTCTGGCTCAGGTGGGTTCTGTCTTCTGGGCGCCTGAAGGTATTACTGTGCCTTTCCTGAAAAGCTCTCCTCTCCCGCTTCCCTCTGACTTTCTGAAAACCTTCTTCCTTCAAGGTCTGCCAAGCCCTGCCTCCTCCACAAAGCTCTCCTTTTCTACTCCTGCTCTCCTTGACTTCTCCTTTCTTTCAACTCTGGCTGCCTGTGCTGTTGATAACACGGGTGACCCCGTGTTCTGGTTTTTCTGAGAGGGCCCTGGGTGCACGCGATCTGCCCTGTTGTCAATCACTTTGGACTCAGATGCTCGGCATGAAAGCCAGAAAAGATGGAACTGCTCTGACTAGAGGGAGGCGGGCAGAAATAACCCCCGTGGCACCATGCCATCTGTCCCAGCATCTTCTTGCAGTCCTTTGAAGAGTGGAGTTTAAAAAGCAATGATCAGGGGCGCCTGGGTGGCGCAGTCGGTTAAGCGTCCGACTTCAGCCAGGTCACGATCTCGCGGTCCGTGAGTTCGAGCCCCGCGTCGGGCTCTGGGCTGATGGCTCGGAGCCTGGAGCCTGTTTCAGATTCTGTGTCTCCCTCTCTCTCTGCCCCTCCCCCGTTCATGCTCTGTCTCTCTCTGTCCCAAAAAAATAAATAAACGTTGAAAAAAAAATTAAAAAAAACAAAAAACAAAAAAACCAATGATCAAGTCTAATCCCCCCCTTTTACAGATGAGGAAATGGAGGCACCTAGAGAGGCAGACTAGCTGTTGGTGACAGGGAAGTAGTCCCAACCCTCAGCCCCTGGACTCCCAGTGCTGGTGTTCTCTCCTCGCATCTGGCTCCTCTGTATTCTGTCGTGCTCTGGTCTCTGGCACAACCGTGTAGGAGATAATAAATTCTACAGGGCAACACTTGCCTGGCAGACTTCCTCATGGCTGAGATTGAAATAATAGTAAAGGCTCAATTCATACTCATATCGACTTGAATTCAGTTTCATATCAGAGGGTTTGAAATGTAGTGAAATTTGCCAGGATCTGTGAATAAAACTACGAACGCATTGTATATGTTTGGACAGGGATTAGAAAGAGACAGAAAAATGGAAGTAATTTAATCTGATGGCTGGCAGGACTATGGGTGGGTTTCTTTTACTTGTGCCAGTTGTGAGTACGGCAATCAAATAGAATTAACTGGGGTCCAGGTATCTTCTATGCTCCTCTATGTAATTGAGAACAACTTTTTTCTCTCTTTCTTCTAATTTCAAAGTTTACTGATACCAATGTTCTATCTTCTTTGAAGTTCCCTCTAATCTTCTCTTTCCCATTCAAAACTACCTCAGGCATTTGAGAGTCTAATTCACATCAGAAATTTATTATTAATAATATCGGCGAAATGAAACCTGTAATTATATGCCCCGTAATTTTAAACATGGTAGAGCATTTTGAGAAACATGGACCTTGCCTCAAGGGTTGTAATGTGCATACTCCACGTCAATATTAAGCATGAATAAATCCTTTTAGACAAGGTGATTTCTGGATCTCAAATGTAGAGGATTCTTCAATTATGTTCAATAATAATATAAATCAATTTTTCAGAAAGAGACCATCCCCAAAGGACAGAGAACAAAGGCAAGACGGAGGCTGCTTTAAAGAAAGGCTTGAAAGAGATGCGGGGGAAGCATGGCATGAGGCTGAGAGCAAGCCAAGCGAAAACCATGGAGTATAAAGTTGCTAACAGCTCAGAGACAGAATTCCTTTGAAAGAGAGAATTCCGTGGCCTTCCTCCACTAGAATTAGGGACAAGGACCAGGAGCTGCTTATGTGTGAGTGAGATTGGTCTGATGCTTTCATTTCTCAACTCTTAAGAGCTGGGCAGTTTGAAAAGCCATCATTTGCAAAACTTGCTAGATCAGTGTGGTGCAAAGAGGGAAAAAAAAATGCTGCTTTCAAAAATTTTAAATCGCAAGGAAAGTTAAGAGTCAACTATAAGTAATTCGTATGGATCTTATTTGGAATCCTGTTGTGTAGACCTTGTTGGATGGGGGCCAAGGCTGCCCCTTAAGGTTGAACAGTTTGTGCACTGCACCAAGGCCCAGGCTAAGGTGGTGAATCAAGCCTAGCTTTATTATTGGACTCCACACTGGCAGAAGGCCACCTTAGCCCAAAGGATGGGCACTTTTTTCGAATTTATCCCAAACTGGTTTGCCAAATCAAGTACCCAAAGAGGATGTTCTTTTTTCCTTTGTGCAAAGGCACTTTGTGAGTAGGCTCATGGTGGCTTAGATAGAAGGAGCTGAAAAGAGAGATAAGGATACAGGAAGAAGATAACATGGAGAATTTAGCTGAGTTTGGAAGAGAAACATTCAGAAATGTTACAAGATACCCTATAATCCTTTGTGGCATTACCGACAGGATTCCATTTTCATATTTCTTCTACTCTTTTTTTTTTATTTTTTTTTAACGTTTATTTATTTTTGAGACAGAGAGAGACAGAGCATGAACGGGGGAGGGGCAGAGAGAGAGGGAGACACAGAATCTGAAACAGGCTCCAGGCTCCGAGAGGTCAGCACAGAGCCCGACGCGGGGCTCGAACTCACGGACCGCGAGATGGTGACCTGAGCCTAAGTCGGCCGCTCAACCAACTGAGCCACCCAGGCGCCCCATATTTCTTCTACTCTTTTCCCTGCCTTCCATCCTCAGTGATTTCCTTCAAGCCCATAGCTTTAACCTCCACTTAGATGCACAGGACTCCCAGATTTCTATTTCTTTTTTTATTAATTTTTTTTAATGTTTATTTTTGAGAGTTGAGAGAGATAGAGCACGAGTGGGGGAGGGGCAAAGAGAGAGAGGGAGACACAGAATCTGCAGCAGACTCCAGGCTCCGGGCTGTCAACACAGAGCCTGACGCGGGGCTCGAACTCACAAACGGCGAGATCATGACCTGAGCTGAAGTCAGATGCCCAAACGACTGAGCCATCCAGGTGCCCCAGGACTCCCAGATTTCTCTCTGCAGCTCTGATCTCTTTCCTTAGCTCCAGGACCATCTATCCAAAATCCTATGTTGGAAATAGACCTGGGTAGCCTTGATGCATTTTAAGCTCAACATGTGTGTCTCCTCCTTAAAACTCTACTGGTTCCTTTTTGAGGCCAAAGGTCTTCATGATCTGGACCCTGTATATCTGTCTCCAGCCTCAACTCCTGCTCCCATTCCCTTCATATTTTGTAACAATTCCGATCTGGAGGGTCCTGCTCCACTTCACACCTTTCTCCTTGCCTCCATGCTTCCACGCCTCTGCTCAGGACGTCTTGCTCTCCTTGCCTCCCAATTAAAGTTGTTACTCACAGTTTTCATTCCCCGAGGAAGCCTTCCCTTAAAGAATTACTCTTTCTTTTGTGCTATCGCAATGCCTTGTACTGTTTTGGAACATATTTCTCTACATGTCAATCTTGCCTCCTAGACAGGGCTCTGTGATGGATAATTTTATGTATCATCTTGACTGGCCCGAGGGATGTCTACAGAGCTGGTAAAACATCCCTTTTGGATGTGTTTGTGAGGGTGTTTCCAGAAGAGATTAGCATTAGCATTTGAATCAGTAAACTGAATAGAGATATCACCAATGTGGGTGGGCATCATCCAATCCACTGAGGGACTGAATAGAATAAAAAGGCAGAGGAAGGGAACATTTGCTGTTTTTCGTTTTTGTGCTTTACTTTGCTTCTGATTGGAGCTGGGCAATTGGTCTTCTGCCTTCAGACATTGGTGCTCCTGGTTCTTGGGCCTTCAGACTTGGATTGGGATTTACACCATTGGCTCCACTAACTCTCAGGCCTTTGGGGTAGGATTGTATTACACTACAGGCTTCTGGTTGTCCAGTTTGTAGATGGCAGATTGTGGGACTTCTTGGCCTCTATAATCACAAGAGCCGATTCGTGTGTGTGTGTGTGTGTGTGTGTGTGTGTGTGTACTAAGACAGAGGAAGAGAGAGAGAGAGAGAGAGAACTTATTGGTTTTGTTTCCCTGGAAAATCCTGATGAATATAGGCTCCATACATCAACGGTGAAGTCTTGGTCATCTGTGTGTAACTGATACTTGTAAATTTCTGGCCTCATCAGCCTGTGCCTAATTTAAAAAGTTATCTAGTATAGGTCCTGTTTTATACCCAAATGGTGATGGTATAGGTCCTCTGTAGCCCACTTGCCAGAAATGGGTTTTCTTTCAAATGGGTGTTCTGGTATTTTTGAGGAGCCTCTAGGAGACTGCTCCCCTCTCGTCCTCATTGTGATTTGGGAGCGAAGAAGACCCATGCAGACACCAGCCCACAACTGCTACCAGAATAATCATCCTTAGAATTTCAGGCCAAACATGACCTCAGAGCCCTCATCAAATCCCTGAGAATCTCTCAGCCTCTCCAAGCTAGTGATGGGCCATTTCACCTAAGATCTACCAAGCCACTGGCTGGCTATGACCGAAAGCCCAAAATGTCTTGGTCCAAAAGGCTTTCCTGGGACAGTCAGGTGTCCTTACTTGGAAATTTGAAGTTCAAAGCACTAAAAACAAGTTGCCAGTTGGTGATGGGGGGAAAAGATGGAAGGATGCTAGGTGGTAGTTCCAGGATCCTTGCCAGTCAAATCGTGGGTAAATTGCTGAATTTAGAAGCCAACAAAACTGTGAGTGAGCAGGGGAGGCCAGCTGATGGAGATGGAGAAAGAAGCAGACACGTAGACAGTAACAACTCTGTTAATGGTGGGGGCACCAACACAAGAAAGCTTAAGACTTTGTTGCTAACATCTTTAAAGACACCTCAATTCCAGAACACTTTGAAAGCTTAGTTCCCATGAGGACTGCTGTACCATGGCTCAATATCAGATCCTGTGACATCCCTGTCTCCTTCCTTATCTTTTATTTACTCTTAGAGTAACTCCACGCTCTCTCCCATTACTCAGGTTGAGCAGATGGCTGTTCCTTCCACTCCAACAATATGGCCCATAGTTGGAGCCCGATTAACACTTGTTAGATCCCACCATAGGGACTTAAAAAAGAGAAAATGCAGTGTAAATGGTTGTGGTCAAGCAAGGCTTCCTGGAAGAACTGGAACTTTAGGGGTGGGCATGAGTAGAGGGGGAGATATTCCGGGCACAGACAGAGCACAGTGAACAATCCTAAATCATGCCAAGGAAAAGGCTGGCTAGAGAGCAGTGATTTGGGACTGTGCTGGAATACTGAAGCTCGAGGTCCTTTCACATTTTTTCAGGCTGCCAACAACCCCCCCCCGCCCCGGATTTCCCCAAGTCATCATTTAGATTAGTCTGACCCCCAAACTTGGAGAAGACAAAGAGCGACTACTAAAGAATCACACTATGCCGGGGAAGATGGAAAGGTAAAATTGTGCTGTAATAGTCCCTCAGACAGAATAAATGTTGTAGTGGATTATTATGTTGTCTAAAAACAGTCTTTGTGAATGGTGAATGACACTTGTGAAATTTTCAGCTATTTACTTTGCAGCGCTTCCATTTCCATTCTATTTGGGGTGATGGTTTCTTTTCCAATGCCTCCCCCTTTCCTTCATCTTGGCAGTGGGAAATAGCCTGACAAGGTGCATTGGAACTCTCTCAAGGTAGAGCCACTCAAAGTTCTCCAGAGTTCTGGAAAGTTCCACTTCTTCAGTTATGCTTGTGTGTGTGTGTGTGTGTGTGTGTGTGTATGTGTGTGTGTGTGTGTGTGTGTGAGAGAGAGAGAGAGAGAGAGAGAGAGAGAGAGAGAGAGAGAGAATGGGAGCTACAGAGAGATCAGTCAGCGCTGGCCAGGCCAGCTGCCATGGAGACAGACATCCGTGAAGAGGCATTTATGCAGAAATACCCCAAGGGTGGGGGAAATACTTGAGGATAAAGCAAAACCCTTTAACATGTTTGAGCTTTGTACAATAAGCCTAAATGTAGCTTATGTGCCCTTCTAAACCTAAGCTTTTCCAGCATTTTAAATTAATTTTTAACATTTCATTTATTTTAACAATTAGGTAATGTGCTTATGGCACAACATTTAATATTTACATGACAGTTCGCAGTGAAAATAAAATCACTTTCTCACTTCTATGCCCCTGTGCATCAGGATCTTTCTTTGGAGACAACCTTTCTGTTTGTTCTTTTTTTTTTTTTTTTTTAATTGACTTACAAAAATAGTCCATGCATCAACCAGCAAAAGTGTATAGTAAAACCTTGGTTTGCGAGCGTAATTCGTTCTGGAAACATGGTTGTAATCCAAAGCAAATTTTCCCTAAGAAATAATGGAAACTCAGATGATTCATTCCACAACCCAAATTATTCATAGAAAAATGATTACAGGGGCGCCTGGGTGGCGCAGTGGGTTAAGCGTCCGACTTCAGCCAGGTCACGATCTCATGGTCCGTGAGTTCGAGCCCCGTGTCAGGCTCTGGGCTGATGGCTCAGAGCCTGGAGCCTGTTTCAGATTCTGTGTCTCCCTCTCTCTCTCTGCCCCTCCCCCGTTCATGCTCTGTCTCTCTCTGTCCCAAAAATAAATAAACGTTGAAAAAAAATTAAAAAAAAAAAGAAAAATGATTACAATACTGCAATATAATATAAAATAATAAAGAAAATACAAAATATAAGGAAAATAAACAACCTGCACTTACCTTTGAAAAGCTTCGTGGTTGGTGTGTGGGAGACAAGAGAGAGGAGGGTTCTTTCACTATCACCAGCAGAATCACTGCTATCTATCTATTGACTCAATAGAATCTTTTTATTAAAAAAAATTTTTTTTAATGTTTATTCATTCTTGAGAGAGAGAGACACACACACAGAGACGAGTGAGGGAGGGGCAGAGAGAGAGGGAGACACAGAATCCAAAGCAGGCTCTAGGCTCTGAGCTGTCGGCACAGAGCCCGACGTGGGGCTCTAACCCACAAAGGGTGAGATCATGACCTGAGCTGAAGTCAGATGCTTAACTGACTGAGCCACCCAGGCACCCCTGACTAGTATTCTTGTAAAAAGAGGAGCTTAGGACACAGACACACACACACAGAGGGAAGATGGTGTGAAGGCACAGGGAGAAGACTATCATCTACAAGCTAAGAGAGGGGCCTCAGCAGAAACCAACCCTGCTGACACTTTGACCTTGGACTTCTAGCATCCAGAGTCAGAAGAAAATAAATATCTGCTGTGAAGCCACCCTGTCTGTGGTGCTTGTTCTGGAAGCCCTAGCAAACTAAATACAGGTGGGTCTCCAGGTTGCATTCAATCTTTTGCTATTAACAACTACACTTGACTAATTAACACTGTTTATATATCTGTATGATAAATTCTAGAAGTAGAACTGTCAGGTCAGAGCAAACCTGGGCTAAAATAAAAACTGTCTCATTTATAGAACTATATGAAGGGAATTCAGAAAGTAGACAAACCAGATTTGTTGTATATGTTGAGGCCTTATTTAGTTAAAAAAACACACACACACACCAAAAAACCAGGGCATAGGAAAAAAAGAGGAAAGTATAGCTCATCGAATGTTAACATGGAAAGACCTGTAGAAACCATCTAGTTCCAATTTCCTGATATACATGTGAGGAAACGGAGTCCTTAGAAGACCACAATGTGAGCAGAACTGGGGTGGACTACAACCCCAACCACACCACCCCACCCCACCAGTATGCGGTACTTGATGCACTGTTGGCATGATTTTTCACTACGCTTTCATCAATAACCTAAAGTTTATTTGGGGAACATAAGGAATAATTTTACTGTGGGAAGGTGGTTAAGATACTAAAATGGAACCATTCTAAAATTAAGTAATGAAACTCCTCCTCCAAGAGGATATTTATAGATCCAAATTTCAAGCATCAAAATTTAGAAAGTTGCAATATGGTTCACCAAGCTCCAAAGCCAAATTTCTAGGAACAAATGTAACAGCTCATCACTTTGACAATGAGCATCAGAGCTACCATTTGTTGAGCACCTGCTATATATTAAACAACACCAGGTCCCTAAATACACTTTTTATTGATCTTGTTACCACTTAAACTCTCATCTGTGGATTCTTCTATAAACAGGAGACAGAAAGAGGGCCTACCTCATATGTAGGGTTGTCCTTTGGATGAAAGGAAGTAATGTATGTATAGTACTTAACAATATGCCAGGCAACACTTGGTGCTTCCTGTTAGCTGTTACTACTGGTATCTCATTTATTTTTCAACAGAGTGCAGTGAGGTAGGTATTTTTGTTTCTGTTATAGAAATGAGTAAACTAAGACTTGGAAAGTCAAATAACTTGCTGTCATATTGTTTATAATTTATTTTTATAACTTCATTTTAAACAGCATGATGTGGGGAGTCTGGGTGGCACAGCTGGCCGAACATCTGACTTGATTTTGGCTCAGGTCATAATCTCATGGTTTGTGAGTTCGAGCCCCATGTCGGGCTCTGTGCTGACAGCGTGGAGCCTGCTTGAGATTCTCTCTGTCCTTCTCTTGCTGCCCCCTGCCCCAAATAAATAAATAAACTTTAAACAGCGTGATGCATTTGCATATGTGAGATAAATTTCATCCCCCCCCCCCCAAGGGTGGTTGGTTGACATTGAAAGCACTCCATAAGAAACCCACTCTTTAAAGGTGGCTACAGGCAGGGGCTTCAAATAGCATCACCTATACCCTCATCAGAGCTTCTCTTAATTAGTGTAAGACATATTAGAAATAGGTTTTCGGGATGCCTGGGAGGCTCAGTTGGCCAAGCGTCTGACTTTAGCTCAGGTCATGATTTCACAGTTCATGGGTTCAAGCCCCATGTCGGGCTCTGTGCTGACAGCTCAGGCCTGGAGCCTGCTTCAAATGCTGTGTCTCCCCCCCCCCCCCCTGCCCCTTCCCCACTCATACTCTGTCTCTCAAAAATAAGTAAACATTAAAAAATTTAAAAGAAAAGAAATAGGTTTTCATTGGTGAAATGAGTGGCATGAAGAGGTTTGTAGGATAGAAAGACTGCACAGTCATTTCTACTGCCATAGGAACAAGATATAAGAGGTAGCTCAGCAAACCCAAGACCCCGACACTTACTTCGGGAGCCTCCACATTAATGGAAAACTCTGTCCTTGGGTCCATGAGAAGGTTGGCTGATTCTGACTTCACAATGGTTGAGTTCGCCTTGAGTGAAGCATCAATGCAAAATCTCGTAGGTACACCTAGGAGTGTCATCCACCTTATAGGAATGGGCTGTGTGACTGCTTCTGTCCAGTTTGCCAGGAATGTCTGCGTGTCGGAGAGTTGCTTTCATTGAAACATAACACTGTGGAGCAGGTTGCTGTGGGAGGAGACATAGCTCCCACCCACCTCCAAGGGTGTCAGGCCACTGGTATGTATCCAGGGCAATTGTTCAATGGTCACACTGTCTTGGGGATCACACAGATTGTGGCAGAATTGAAATTAGAACCTCAGCCTAGTTGACTCCAAAGTCTGTGTTCTCAGCCACCTCATCTTTCTACTTGATAATAGAAATGACTGAGGACACTTCTGATTATTCAGTTCAAGGTATTGCCATATAAAATGGCAGGGGCACCTGGACGGCCTAGTCGGTTAAGCGTCCGACTCTTGATTTGGACTCAGGTCATGATCTCTTGGTTTGTGAGTTCGAGCTCTGCATCAGGTTCTATGCCGACAGTGCAGAGCCTGCCTGGGATTCTCTCTTTCCCCCTCTCTCTGCCACACACACACACTCTCTCTGTCTCAAAACAAATAAATAAACTTAAAAAAAATGGCATAAAAAAGTATTATAAAGGATTGATAGTTTCCCTAAGATGGGAGTTTCCATGTTAAGATCCCATCAAGGATCTTAAGGGCCCCATGATAAGCTTCAGGGTTCCAGGAATTCCTGAAAATTGTTTGCAATAGTTTTGAGTTATGTGGACTTTGGAGTCAACTAAAGGACTAGAGAATTTCACAAAGGTCCGTCTGTGACTCTACTGCCTAGAAATGTTTAGTTCTGTTTTAGAAAATCAGTTATAGACCTTTCATGTGCCCTCTACAGGCATTTTGCTAGACATCAGCGCATGGATTTTCTCATAATTTACAGTCAGAGGTAAATGGAAAGTCTCATTGCCCTCATTTTGCTTACCACGGAATGGAAGTGCCAGAGAAGCGCAGATGATTCAGGGCGAGGGATCCTGTCCCGGCTCTGAAGCTGTTCTGGAAGGATCCTTTCCCTGGGGTCCGTCTTCTCTGGCTTCTAGCTCCTTGGTTACACGATTGATTTGCTGGCCTCAAAATCTTCCCCAAAAGTGCCTCCCGTGGTTCTTCTTCTGTGCTTCCTGCTCATGCCCTTTGCTTTGCCTGGAAGCTTTTCAGTTCTTCTCTCCCTGTGAGGCCCAGCAAGCGCTTACCACTAGAGAGCAGCCTCCCTAATGACCCCACTGGAAAGTGCCCTTCTCTTACCCTGTACCAAGACAGGACTTCAATGTGTGAAAGTGGGGGAAGGTGAAGCATTAACCATGGACTGCCTTGGATTGTTTCTCATATTCTGATTTTAAACTGTCACCACATCTTGTGTTTGTCACGGGTGTTTGCCAGGTCATGACTATCTGCGGCTTTCATGGAAGGGTATCAATCAGTGTTGTATTTCTTTCGTAGGCTCTGTCCTCACCTGCTGAGGCAGGTCCTTCTGTCTCCCTTAAGATCATCCTTGTTGTTTCTGAGAGTTCCCAGGTGGCCCATGTATGGCCTGAACCCCATCCCCACCTCCTGCATTGACTCTTGCCAATGGGGACGGCTCCTGTTGAGGCCGCCATGCTCACAGAGCTCCCGAAACTTGCTGCTGAGGATGCCTGCCAAAGCCCACTTGCACCAGGGCCACCGAAATGAGACTGCTCTGCCTTTTCTGTTCACGCTGCTGGCCTCAATCAGCCTCTCAGCTAAATGGGGCAGCCCCTGATCTTCGCCTCTGTGTTGTTCTTTGTTTCATGAGTCTAGAGCAGTGGGGCTTTGCTCCTAATGGCTTATGGGTTTTTATCTCCATAGCTCTTCACGTTTTATTTGTTGTCCGCTCCCCCTAGAATGCAGCTGGAAGTCCATGGGGACTGATTCTAGGGTACGATCACTGGTCCAAATTATATTTTCTTACCCCTCTTTCTCTTAGGGGAGATTCTTTGTGGAAGACATCTTGGTAATAATATGCCATAGACAGGCTCTGGCTACAGCCTTTGCCCCATTTCCTCATAGAACCCTTGCAATAAACTTATGAAGTTGGTACTTTTCCTGTATTCAGATGAAGAAGCCAAAGCCAGGGGGTGAAATAACTTGCTAAGGTTGCCTAGAAAATTAAGGTAGAACAGGCTTCCTGGCTCCCAATCTAGTGACTCTTCCTCAGATCAGGGATTTTCCAGCTTTCTTTCTGATTTTAAACCCAACTCTGCATGTCTCTTTATTCAAATGAAATTATTTGAGAAGCCCAACATGTAAAAACAAATATGGCTAGAGCTTCTCTAGATGAAAATAAGGAGCATGTGGCAGTTCCAAGGCTCAGCTGCCCCCTTCAAGGCAGCTGGGCCCTGCCTGAGCTTTGGCTGGGGAGGGACTCCCAGGACACTGCTCCTAGAGCTCCCAGTCTCATCCAAAACACAGACCAGCTCCTGTCCCATCAAAAAGGGACATTTCCGGGGCGCCTGGGTGGCTCAGTCGGTTAAGCGTCCGACTTCGGCTCAGGTCATGATCTCGCGGTCCGCGAGTTCAAGCCCCGCGTCGGGCTCTGTGCTGACAGCTCAGAGCCTGGAGCCTGCTTTGGATTCTGTGTCTCCCTCTCTCTGACCCTCCCCTGTTCATGCTCTGTCTCTCTCTGTCTCAAAAATAAATAAACGTTAAAAAAAAAATTTAAAAAAAAAAGGGACATTTCCCACCCATAAGGGATGCAAGTTCATTTTTACACAGGCCGGTAAGAAATGCAGTTTTTTCCTGGTGGTGATTTATTCTTTCTCTCCCTGCCACTTCTCTCGAGTCCTATCTCCAGTGCTCTGGGTCTTTAATCTTTCACTTCTCCCTCTTCCCCATGAGCTCCTTTAGCTGAGGCCCTTTCATCCTGGCAGGTGATCGCCACAAGCCTTTAAGGAGTGGTAAAGTGATATGGAGAAATAATCAGCAGCCCCAAGGCTGCTTTAGGTGATGTTTGTTCGGTCTCACCCACCCTCCCTCTGAGCTTTGGGTTTTCCATTTAGGCTCATGAATGCCACACCCGGGGCATTCCAGCTGAGCTCTCTGTAGCTGAGCCAGAGTTTGTAGACAGCTGGAGAAAAAATGTGCTGAAGAAGCAAGCCCTCCATGCGGTTATCCTGTTGGGACTCACCCCAGTAGCCTCCGCCAGGCCTAGTAGGGCCGGGTGCTGCAGTGGTCTGCCCTGTTGGTGAACCATGTGAGGGTAGTGAGCAGTACCCAAAGCCTGTAGCCTCTGTCTCCCCGCTCCCGAGTTGGGAATGACTGCAGAATGAGCAAGCATCAAGGATACAGGAAAGACTTGCCAAAGTGAGAGAGGTATGTGTGAGCCGTTTAGGATGATTCATGAAGTTTCCACCTGATAAAGGAATGTCAGCCCTTCCTGGTTATGCTTTAAGAGATGCTCAACTCTTGAAAACCCTCCCAAATGCCACACACCGCCAACTCCAGCCTGTTCCTGTTTCCAGATAGGGACAAACAAGACCACGGAAGGGAAACTGGATTCCAAGAATGACACTTAGAGACACCTTCCTGCTTCAGGGGCACATTCTGTTTAAAATGGCTGTTGGCCCTGGAGGAGACTGTTCAAGAGTGTCGCCCATGTCTGCTCTATCTGAAACGACACATGCCATAGCTCGTGGCTATGTCCGTGGCCCTTTTCCAGATGGCAGCTCCAGGGACCTGATGATTAACCATAACTCACCTTTCCACAGCAGTTTATAGATCCAGAAGCATTTTCCCACCTACAGCAGATAGAGTTCAGTGCAGGTAGCAGACCCACTTTAGTTTAAGCAGAAAGAGATTTAATACAGAGAATGAGGTGCACAAGGAGCAGGCTTCAGGTGGGGCCTCCAGGAATGACTCCCAGAGCCGGAACTGGCCCTCCCAGAGAGCATCTACGTCTGCCACAACCAGGAAGCCATTGCCAGAAATGCTGGCTGCAAGAAAACACTGCCTTCGCTGTAAAGGGGGGATCAGAGCTGCTGGCCACGTGGCCCTGGGACTCCAGTTTTGATCTGTGCTAGCAGAGTGCATACCTCATGCTCACCTCTCTCCCTTCTTAACTTTTTAAATTCCTGCTGTGCGCAAGGATGTCTGACTTGTGGAACCCAAATCACGTTTGGAGGCATAGCTGCAAGGGAGTCAGGAAACTAGGTTTTAGCTTTGTAGGACAGGAAGGCACGTAGAAAATTGGAATAGACGTCTATTTCATATCTGTCATCCTATACCATATCTCACAGGAAGTATGAACAGTGATGGGAAAAGGTGGTAGCCTCACGGGGTGCGTGAAGACAGGGGCATGATGGTGTGGTTACAGAGAGAATCACACCAGGGAGAGGAGCCAGTGAAGTCTGTGTCGAGGTCTCAAGAATATAAGTGCCTACCCTCGTTAAGGGACCAAGCAGGAGCAGCATTCCCGGCAGGAGGAATGACGTGCGTAAAGGTTCGGAGTCTGGAGTGAGCGTGCTGCAGACGCAGGACAGAACTGAAAGGAGGAAGGGGTGTGTGTGTGGGGCAGGGAGAGGAGGGAGTGGAATGAGGCTGGAGAGGCGCAGGGACAGGCAGGCAAGCCCTGGAGGCCCCATTGAGGGATTTGGCTTTTGTCCTAAGAGTAATGGGAAGCCACTCAAAAGTTTTCCGGAGGGGAAGGTTGGTGGAGGTGTGCTTGGTACATGGTCATATTTAATTTTGAAAAGGTCACTGGCTGCAGTGTGTCCCAATGTCGTGCCTGTATTCGCTTACTAGGGGGCCACCATTTACCATCAAGCTACCACTCTCTTATTTTCCTAAGACGGTTTATTTCTGCATCATTCCTGTTCTTTCATTCCAGGCAACAGGAGAAGAAACCAAGAGCAAGTTGTCTACAAATCTGGGAAGGTATTTATAGTTTTTTTTTTTTTTTTTTTTTTTTTAACATCCGTACAAATAAAAGCCTCTGGGGCAACCATTCATTTCATTTGTCTCTGCTCTAGGACGTGAGGAAGGGCGTTCGTTTGAAACGCTTCTGCAAGTTGTTCTGTGGGTGGCGTTCAACAGGTGAGGCCCCTGAGGTGCCTCTGGTCCTCTAGAAATGGGTGACTGGGGGGCTTCTGTGGCCTCTCGGCAACAATAGGGTTGGTGGGGGGTGGGTCTCCTCTCACCGATCAGCAGCTCGGGGCTTGCCTTCAGAGATCAAAGCACAGAAACTTAAAAAACTGTCCATGTGACTGTGCTCCAAAAAGGCCACTGATTTTAAAACAATTGGCCCCTGAGACTCAACTTTCTCCAGAGCCTTTCTTCCCACAAGGACCCAGCTGTGCTAGCACCTTCCTTCAGGGGGTATGGCTGCGGTGTCCAGCAGGCACAATCTCAGTTGGACGGAGACCCGCGCTCTGAGCCCCAGCTTCCTAACCAGGCTGTGGGCTCCTTGCTGGAAGGGATCTCACCTTTCATATATTGTTGTGTGTCTTACAACATCCGTCTTGGTCGGTTCATGGTCTGAATTCAGAACAGTCACCAGTCAGGAGATTTTTGACTTTCTTCGGGTCACGGCTGTGGGGTGGGGTGTCCATGGACCCCAGGTTAAAAACCTTTAAATTCTCAACAGGGCTTCTTTCAGAAGTAAACTTCTTGCTGATTCTCCCAAAGCCTATATGCTGCGTGGTTGTCCACATTGGTCCTGAGACCTGTGTCCGTGCGCAGGCAGTGTGCTTTGTGAGAGATTCCCCCTGGAGGGCAGTGATGCTCACCACTATACCACCGATGCTGTGAGATAGCCCCTGGGATGCTGAGTGGAAGCAGCCGCAGTCCTTGTGGACATGGCCTCCCTCTTCCCGCAGAGCTGTGTAGAGCGAGCGTTGGTCTGCAGGTGCATTTTGAGGCGGAATGTTAACAACCATTTAAACGTGTGGGCCAAAGACATCGATGTTTATTGCTTGCCCTGCTTTTCTTTCATTGGTTTCCCAGAAAAATTGCCAAGGTAGGAGACGTGCCAAGGTAGACGTGATGTGGCTCCCATGCTGGCCGTCTTTCAAAGCCACTGTTCCCCACCTGGGGAAAGCAATGGATTGTAGCAAACTGGTATCTCTTTGCAGAAGCGACCAGAATGTGTTGGGTTTGGTACCCTGAAGCTTACTTCTTTGTTCATTTGGAATACCCCCTGGTCATCTCTGCTTCCCCATCTATGGCTACCTAATAGGAATAGAAACTTCAGAGAACCATTTCTATTTATATTCAGGAGATTCTGAGAAAAAGCGCCCAAGAAGCCAAAGATAATAATGGAGTGATAAATGACTAATGAAGTAAAACGTTATGGACAGATAGCTTAGTTAAATTCATACGGACAGAAAGTAGAATGGTGGTTACCAGGGCTGAGGGGGAGAGAGAATGGAGGGTTAGTGTTTAATGGGTACAGAGTTTCAGTTTGAGAAGATGGAAAAGTTCAGGAGACGGATGGTGGTGATGCCTGCGCAATAATGTGAATGTACTTAATGCCCCTGAACTGGGCACTAAAAATGGTTAAAACAAAAATGGTAAATTTTAAGTTATGCATATTTTGCCACAATTGAAAACAATGGGACAAAACCATTTGGACAGCATTGTCTCAATGAGGAGACACTAAACTTGTTGCCTTTTAGCTTGGGTGCTGTGTGTGTGTTTATATTAAAAGTAACCAGTTTCCTGAAAACACATAACCTACTTCTGGCCAAGAGGCTCTTTTCCTGTGCTTTTGTGCATCCTGAAGCTGTCTCCACTGTGTGTTGGTCAGGAAGTGGATGACTCATGGGGCCTTTATGACAGATCTCTGAGTCACACACACATACACACACGCACACACACACACACACACGCACACACACACGAGTCACCTCCCCCACCCCCACAGGCTGCTAAGACAGGCAGTGATTTGGATGCCAGAGAGATGTATCTGGAACATTGCAGGAGGTAGTTGATGTCTGTTGCCAGGCATGCTCCTGAGCAGGCTCTCTGTGGCTTAGTAGTAAACCGAAGCTATGGCATTATGTCTCAACCCCAGGCTCCCTCGGCATTACCTCTCTCCCTCTGTCTCTCTTTAAGGCCAACCTGAATGGCAAAAGCAGTGGAAAGCAGTTGGTACCAGAGGCGCCTGGTGCCCACTTGACCACTGTGGCCACGCCTGTTTCAGGGGTCTCTTTTCAGTTCTGTGTGAGCGACACTGGATGTAGGTATACAAAACAGCAGGTGGGTGGTGGGTGCCACACGGTTAATGGTCAGGTTAACCACGGGTCTGGTTTGACACCTTGGTGGTTGTGATTCAGTTTGGAAGCTACTCAGTTATATAAAAAAATGGAAGGCTGGGCTAGATGTTGGGAGACCCGGGTTTAGACTCGGCTGGGACACTTGCTAGTTTCATTTCCTTGGTAAGTCATGTAAGCCCTCTAGCTTCTCTCGGTTTCCTCCTAGATCAGGATCAGCTCCCACATGGCCTACCCCTCCTGTGCTCACAGCAGACACTGCTCACTGATCACAGTACTCTCTCCCCTGAGCCCAGATGCCAGCTCATGGCCCTGCTCAGACAGCTTTTCCTGTCATTTCGTTGAATCAGAGTTAATGTCTCAAATGACACCGATTTGCCATCTTAAAGGCTAAATTGTTGGTTCTCAATTCAGACTACACATTAAAATCACCGAAGAGTGTATAAAAAATACAAATGTCCAAACCCTACCCGTATGGGTTCAGATTGAATCGGTCTAGGATGATATATTTTAAAAGCTCTCCAGGTGATTCTGTTTCATAGCCAGGACTGAGGGCCACTGGGTTAGATAATCACTAAGGTCCCCTCCAGAGCTCACATCCAATCACTGTACCAACAAGTGTTGGAATTAAGATGGCAGACGTGATTGGACCAGTTGAGTCAGGAGACCTGGTTCTTGTTTCTAGTTTATCCTCCTAATTTGCTTGTGATCGTGGGTGAGTGTATTTATCCTTTTTTGAGTTTTTTTTAAATTTTTTTTTAACGTTTATTTATTTTTGAGACAGAGAGAGACAGAGCATGAACAGGGGAGGAGCAGAGAGAGAGGGAGACACAGAATCTGAAACAGGCTCCAGGCTCTGAGCCGTCAGCCCAGAGCCCGACGCGGGGCTCGAACCCACAGACCGTGAGATCGTGACCTGAGCCGAAGTCGGACGCTTAACCGACCGAGCCACCCAGGCACCCCTCCTTTTTTGAGTTTTAGATTCCACATGCATAAACTGGGAATAATAATCTCTTGAACTTCTATTTCACCATATTTTAGGAGGATGAAATGATGAAAGAGGAATGAGGGAAGTACTATGTAATGTGCTACATAAATCATTCCATTTTTGACACAAGTGCCCCCAAATACTTTTTTAAAAAATTTGTTAATGTGTATTTAGTTTTGAGAGAGACAGAGACAGAGAGTGAGTAGGGGAGAGAGAGAGGGAGACACAGAATCTGGAACAGGCTCTAGGCTCCAAGGCATCAGCACAGAGCCCGATGCGGGGCTTGAACTCACGGACCGTGAGATCATGACCTGAGCTGAAGTCGGCCGCCCAACCGACTGAGCCACCCAGGTGCCCCCCCACCCACCGCCAAATACTTAAAAAAATTTTTTTAATAAAAATTTGAATCTATCCCTTATGATGATTTTGTAGAGATCCAATGAGACAGTATATACAGCAGCACCCAGCCTGATGCAAAAGTTCTTGTTTGAGAATTTTGATGGAGATTACTGCAGTAGTAAATCACAGATGGAGTTTTATGTGCCTTCAAAGGAAGGATAAGCTTATTTCTGTGGTGGCTTTGTTAGAACTAGAACTTTGATTTTTCTAAGGTAACAATTATGAATGTTAATGCCTGGAATAATCCCATTATAAAATGTGCAAATGATAGAGAAGTAAAGACAGCAAACTATGAAAGTCGTCCTTATCTCCTGCACCCCACTCCTCCCCTCTCCAGAAGTAATCACTGACAGTGATTGAAGCGTATCTGTCTAGGCCTCTTTCTATGCACTTACACACACACGCGCACATATTACATTTTTTCTAACAGCAATATCAAATATTCTGCAATTTTCTTTAATGAAGTGCTTTAGGGATCATTCCATGACTCCTGGCATGTTATTTAATCTCTTCATGCCTTAATTTCCTCATCTGTAAATTGGGATAATAATATAGGACTCTTTTTTTTTTTAATTTTTTTTAACGTTTATTTATTTTTGGGACAGAGAGAGACAGAGCATGAACGGGGGAGGGGCAGAGAGAGAGGGAGACCCAGAATCGGAAGCAAGCTCCAGGCTCTGAGCCATCAGCCCAGAGCCTGACGCGGGGCTCGAACTCACGGACCGCGAGATTGTGACCTGAGCTGAAGTCGGACGCTTAACCGACTGAGCCACCCAGGCGCCCCTCTTTTTTTTTTTTTAAACGTAGGACTATTATAAGGACTGAATTAGTTAATATTTATAAAGTGCTTAAAATAGTGTCAGCACTTTTCTATGATTAAGTTCACAGTAAATCTTATAGAAATATATTTTACTGAATGAATGCTTATTGGATAACAGTTTAAAAATTAAAAAAAAATTGTTTGTCTTCATTTGTGCTGAACTCAAGACTGATTATAAAAAAATACCTACTCCCCACCCCTAGCCTGCAAGTTGAAATTTAGGTAAGAGGTTGTTTTGAAAGTATGTGTATCCTCTATTGATCCTTCATATTTCTTACAATGAATGATGGGTCCTGGGGCCTATATCATAATGGATATTCTGATCTTAGCCTTTTAATTCCACTTCTGTGCCTCCGTTTCTCTACCAGAAAGCTAGGTACGGTATTATCCACCAGGCAAGAGGTACCCAGAAGAAATGGACTCAAAGTGGTTACAGCTCATGGTAGTTTATGACACTGCAAAGTGTTCACCTGCACTGCTGATGAGCAGTGGGTCATGACCTTGTCTTTAACTTCTCTTTGGGTTTTGTTAGGGAAGGTACAAGAGAAGAGAAGGTGTTGGCATTTTGCCTCCAGGAAGAATTTTGATTAACGATAAACATATTCCAAGATGCTGTGAAGTTGAAGTCACATGAATACTAAGTGATTTCTTGGCATCAAAAATCAATCTCTTTCACGTCAGTCCTAAAAAAAATAAACACTTTTACTTTCTTTGGTACTGGGAATAGCCAGGTTGGCTTCAGCTATTAACAGCAAAAGCTTTTAAAATAATTACTTCTAGAATACGATAATATTAATGATTAGCTTTGTGTTAAAATTGAAGAGATAAGTAGTTAAATACTAAGAATAATAAACCTTGGAAGTGTCATTGTGTAATAAGTTTGCCCTTTAAAAGTATCATTTTTCAATGATTTTGCTCATAGTGAATAGTTCATGAAAAATTACATCCCTCACTAAATAATCCTTTCTCTACAATTGAGGTGACTTCTTAAAATGATCTTTGATTTTCATACATTAGAGTCAGTCCCCTTCAAAACAACAGATTTTTTAAAAGTAATTACATTCTCGTTTATGGCGTACTTTCTATGTGCTGGGCCACGTGCACGCACAATCCGCAAGCAGCCCAATAGAGTGATAATGATGATTATCACCCCATTTTAGAGATGAAAAAAGTTGAGGCTTAGAGAGGTTAAGTCATTGGTCAAATGAGCGAACTACATAAATGGCAGACCTGAGATTCAAAGCCAGGTCTGTCTACTTAGGAAACAAAGTATCTGTCTGGTTGCTCCAAGAGCTAGAGATGTCTATTATGAGCCTAAGCACCCAAAGGGTCTGGATTTATTATAAGTCACATCACCCCCCCAGCAACATCAGAGGTATATGTGGTAAAAAGTGTGTGCATGCATGCGCATATGTGTAAAAATGTGAAGGATGGATGGGGTGAGAAGAACGGGCATCTGGTGAACTTACCGAATGTAACTAACTCTTTTGCGGAAAGCTCTCTCCCAGGACTTGTTTCTGCCTGGGCACGGGCTGACCCGCACAGGGTGACTGCAACAGGCAGCTTCTCTCTGAAGAGCGCCTGGTGCTGGCCTCCTGGAGGCCCCTGGGAAGAGCAAACTGCCGCATTGGGAATGTTGGTTTTGTAATTAAATTAAGGGTAAGGGAAGCTTTACTGAAATTTCTGCTCGGTGGCTGAGAACTTAAACTTCACACCACGGCTTCCTGCTTTTTGACTGTTGCTGCAACTAATGTAACAAAAATCACGCACAGGAGTTGACCGTAGACATGTTAAACCCTCTCCCCTTCGTCATTTATCTCCTAAAGGCAAACTCATTCTCTTACCATCTCTTACATTGATCGCCTCCAGGAATTTAAACATTGATCTATCAGGAGTACCATTATCTAATATGCAGTCCAAATTGAAATTTCCCAATTGTTCCAATAACGTCCTTTATAGAGTTTGTTAAGACTTTCTGACCCAGGATCCCACAAGGCTCGTGCACTGCATTGCCAGTTCTCTGTAGCATCCTTTAATGTGGTACAGTTCCTCAGCAATTTTTTTTCCCACTCTTTATGTCATTGACTTTTTTTTCAACGTTTATTTATTTTTGGGACAGAGAGAGACAGAGCGTGAATGGGGGAGGGGCAGAGAGAGAGGGAGACACAGAATCGGAAACAGGCTCCAGGCTCTGAGCCATCAACCCAGAGCCCGACGCGGGGCTCGAACTCCCGGACCGCGAGATCGTGACCTGAGTCGAAGTCGGACGCTTAACCGACTGCGCCACCCAGGCGCCCCCTGTCATTGATATTTTTGAAGTGTCCACATGAGTTGTTCTGTGAGCATGTCTGTCAATTTGAATTCAATAGACTGCTTTCTAATGATTAAATTAATGAGACCCAGTTGAAAGAGTCCAGTGACCCAGCTGATATATTTTTATATTATATTTATATATTATCTATATTTATGTGCAAATATAATATAGAAATATATGTTATTAAGGTCATATAATTACATAACCAGAGAACTTAAGTGACTTTAAAAAATACAACACAGGGGCACCTGGGTGGCTCAGTCGGTTAAGTGTCTGACTTTAGCTCAGGTCACGATCTCACGGTTCGTGGGTTCAAGCCCCACGTTGGGCTCTGTGCTGACAGCTCAGGGCCTGGAGTTTGCTTCGGATTCTGTGTCTCCCTCTCTCTCTGCCCCTCCCTCACTCCCGCTCTGCCTCTCTCTGTCTTAAAAATAAATAAACATTAAGAAAAAAATAAAAAGTACGACATAACAAATGATGTTCTCCTGCCCCAGTCTCTCTCCCTCAGGGGACACTGTTGACAAGTTTCTGTTTTGGTCCTGAAACACATCTGTGCATACACCGCCATATCCATATCCATGTTCACATGTGCTGTTTTGTTTACACAAAAGAAGGTATACAATGAAAAGCTCAGATCTTCGAACCACCTTTGTGTTTCAGTGAAGGGAAGTTCTCAGGGTGAAATGAATCTTCGGGTTGTTCCCTGGTTCGAAGAAAATCTCCATGTGACTGCTTTCCATCACCTTTGTGAGAAGCCTTTGGGGGCTTGCGTTGAGACAGCAGCATTTTGATGATTAATACAGACCAAGGTCATTGTACACAGTAGTTGTCTGGCATTGGCCCACTTAATCAAATACTTCCTTTATGGGGTTGATTGGGAAAATTGGTGGTTGATTCACTCAGGAGAGCTTTTAACAAGGCTGAATTCAGGAATGAAGAGAATGAAGGCCTCTGCTAAAGATGATGGTTAATATGGCTTCCTTTTTTTTTTTTTAAACTCATTGGCTCTTTAAAAAATGCGGTAAAATTCACGTAACATAAAATTGACCATTAGTGACATTTCATCAATTCACAATGTGGTGCAACAGTCACATTATCTAGTTCCAAAACATTTTCTTCACCCCACAAGGACACCCTGTATTCTTCAGCAGTCGCTCCTTTCTTCCTTCTCTCCTCAGTCCCTGGGAACCGATAATCTGCTTCCTCTCTCTATGAATTTACCTGTTTGGGATATTTCATATAGGTGGAATCATACAACAGGTGGCCTTTTGTGGCTTCTTTCACTTAGCATGAGGTTTTCAAACTTTGTCCATGTTGTTGCAAGTCTTAGCGCGTCATTCCTTCACGTGACTGAATAATATTCATTGTAGGGATGACCACACTTAAAAATGTCCATTTATCAGTTGATGGCCCATTAAAATTTTTTTTTTAATGTTTATAGATTTTTGAGAGAGAGAGAGACACACAGAGTGTGAGCAGGGGAGGGGAAGAGAGAGGGAGACACAGAATCCGAAGCAGGCTCCAGGGTCTGAGCTGTCAGCACAGAGTCGAACGTGGGCCTCGAACCCATGAACCATGAGATCATGACCTGAGCTGAGGTCAGACACTTAACCGACTGAGCCTTCCAAGCGCCCCAGTTGATGGCCCATTTTTATTTATTTTTTGAAAGAGAGACAGAGAGAGAGCATGAGTGAAAGAGGGGCAGAAAAAGATGGGGAGAGAGAATCCTAGGCAGGGGATTTGATGTGAGGTCATGACCTGAGTAGAAACCAAGAGTTGGATGCTTAACTGACTGAGACCCCCAAGTGCCTGATGGCCCCCTTTTTAAGAATTATTTATTCTCAAATTAGTTAACATACAGTGTAGTCTTGGCTTCAGGAGTAGATGCTAGTGATTCATCACTTACATAGAACACCCAGTGCTCATCCCAACCAGTGCCCAATGGCCCATTTATAAATATTGCTGCAAACCTTGGATTGAAGGGGCTCTCCCGCGTGGGACTATCTTCAATTGTAAAAGCCATGAACTATGTCAGTAATTTTCTTAGATCAAGAGTTTAGTAGGCCAAATAAATTGTTGAAAAATCATCAGGTCTGTGCTAACAGCTAATGGTCTCTGAAAGGTAGGAGAGAGAATGACTTTTGACCAGAAAATAGAGCCTGTAGGGTTTGTGACAAATTATCTGCCTTCTGATTCTGCGAGCCCTTCTACTGCAGCCCCCATTGGGTGATAGGCCCCGGAGACCAACACACTACTCAAATAATGGCCTGAATCATGAGTCAGCTGGAGTAGATCAGTCATTCCCCACAGGGCGGCTTAGGGACCAGGCAGCCACAAGCACCACAGTTGATGCCAGCAGCCCCGTCACCGCCGAAAACTGCTTCCCTTGCTTCGTGTCTGCTTATTACTTGAAAAACCCCAGGAAAAGTCGTCCTCTTTGAACAAAAGATTTCAGAATTTCTGCTGTCAATAATGGACTGCCTGCTGTGTACTCCAGCCTGAATTTACGCTGTGTGTGTGTGTGTGTGTGTGTGTGTGTGTGTGTCTAGAATCACCCAGACAAGGATTAGCAAGAAACTCCTTAAGAATTCATTTGATGGCTAATGATGGAAAATCCCAGGATTTAAAAGGAGCGGAGAAAAAAATGCCCGCCTTGTTTTCCAGACAGATGCAAGCCCTTCACCTTCCCTATAATTAAAGTCTTGAGCCCTACAGTGGGGGGAGGGGGGGAAGAGAAGGAAGTACAGTCCCAGAGAGCAGGAAGGTAATGTCAAATTGCTGATCCCTCGGTGGCACCGAGCATTGTCTAACTGATCAAATGAGATGAGGAATAACCAATTTCCCCTCTCCCCCTCCCAGCTTTGCTCAGTCTTTCCCATACTTAGCATTTTAAACACTTCAACAGGAAAGGGCATCCTGTAGGGAGCAAACAGGGGCATCCTGAAGGAATGCTCCAATGTCTGCCTTCCATATTTTCTGCGTGTAAATCCTGCTGTTCCACAGACTGTTTCTCTTCCACCAGCCAGCTGATTTCTCCTCACCCATTCCCATTTCTCTCTCTTTTCATTTGTCCTCCCCTTCTTTTCCTTCTGTGTCCCTCTCAGAATCCTGACAGCGACACCCCTCCCTGTCTGTGGCGTTGTACCAGCAGGTTGGGCTTTCCTTCCTCATGGACCATGGCTGCCCACGACTGAAACATCAAGCCCCACATCAGCTGTCCTTCCAAGGCCTCTCCATCAAGGCCAGCTGGGGCAGTAGGAGGGAAGTATTTTGCCCCCCGTATAGCTTTGGCTTTGAAGGTTCTAGAACACACAAAATGAACAGAACAGGCTTTCTTACCGCATGTTTTTGAGACCCACTTGGGAATTTGGGTGGGGTAGGTAGGAACCAAATGTCTGGCCTATCCCAGGGGATATTAGTCACCCAAAGTGAGTTTCAGGATAAAAAAAAATATTAGGCAAGTTTGTACATGGTAATAACTGTCAGACTGGCCGCTCCCTGTTGATGCTTGAGGTTTTGGAATTCTGATCTGCCTTCTCAAAGAATTTGTTCTTCAAAAGTAAGAAGGCCCACTGAGAAGGATCCTGGATTTTATGAATGTGATATCCTTATTGAGGTGTGACAACAGTTAAAAAAAAAAAAAAGCTGGGGCGCCTGGATGGCGCAGTCGGTTAAGCGTCCGACTTCAGCCAGGTCACGATCTCGCGGTCCGGGAGTTCGAGCCCCGCGTCAGGCTCTGGGCTGATGGCTCAGAGCCTGGAGCCTGTTTCCGATTCTGTGTCTCCCTCTCTCTCTGCCCCTCCCCCGTTCATGCTCTGTCTCTCTCTGTCCCCAAAATAAGTAAACGTTGAAAAAAAAAAAAAAAAGGAAGGCAGGGGAGTGCAGAAAAGGTAGGCATGATTGAAATAGATATAAACTCTAAAAGTAATCTCTGCACTGGGGCGACTGGGTAGCTCTGTCGAATAAACGTCTGACTTCGGCTCAGGTCATGATCTCACTGCTCCTGAGTTCGAGCCCCAAGTTGGGCTCTGTGCTGACAGCTCACAGCCAGGAGCCTGGAGCCTGCTTCAGGTTTTGTCTTTGTCTCTCTGCCCCGTCCCCCACTTATACATGCTCTCTCTCTCTCAAATATAAATAAACATTAAAAAAAATAAAAGTACTCCCTCTCTCTCTGCACCTCCCCCATTCATGCTCTGTCTCTCTCTGTCCCAAAAATAAATAAACGTTGAAAAAAAAAATTTTTTTAAAAATTAAAAAAAAAATAAATAAAAGTAATTTCTGCACTAAATTGTGTGCCATCTACAGTTGGGATGCTGAGAGCTACCTTGGTCCTTGTACATCAAAAGAGACCGAGGGGAGCCTGGGTGGCTGGGTCGGCTCAGGTCATGATCTCATGGTTCGTGGGCTCCAGCCCTGCTTTGGGCTCTGTGCTGTCCGCTCAGAGCCTGGAGCCTGCTTCAGATTCTGTGTTTCCCTCTCTCTCTGTCCCTCCCCCATCTGCTCTCTGTCTGTCTGTCTCTCTCTTTCACTCTCAGGAATAAATAAACATTAAATTTTTTTTTAAAAAACTTCAAAAAAAAAGACTGAGAAAACCTGCAGGAAAAGGCAAACACTGAGACCAAAAGGGGCTTCAGGATGTACAAAAGCAACTGTATGTTTAAAATCTTGGGTCCTTGAAAGGTTGGGCCCCTTCCTGGGACAGCTTGAAGGCCTCATTAGGGAGTCCGAGATACCTCAAAGCTCTGATTCACCAAATTCCAGAGATCGATACAAGGAAGTACTGATGGGACTAGCTTTGGCCCATTTAAAGAAAAGTTTCTGCATAAGACAACTAAAATGTAAAAGAATTATCCGAAGTAATTAAAGCACGTTGAAAAAGAAAACATTCAAGCCATGGGTGATAGATTCCTATCTTCTAAGGATGAGAGTATAAGGAAAAGTAGCTTCCATTAAGAAAAAAAAAAAGTGTTACTGCCTCCAAAGTTAGCCCTGGGAGATGATTCTGGATACTGACCCTGACCCTGCAGCTACTTTTTACCTTCCTCTAGAGCTGTGCTGTCCATTATGGAAGCCATTGGCCATATGTGGCTATTAGGAACTTGAGATGTAGCTAGTTTTATGCTTAAAGTATATATCAATAATATATATAATTTTTTTTAAATTTTTTTTTCAACGTTTATTTTTTTGGGACAGAGAGAGACAGAGCATGAACGGGGGAGGGGCAGAGAGAGAGGGAGACACAGAATCGGAAATAGGCTCCAGGCTCTGAGCCATCAGCCCAGAGCCCGACGCGGGGCTCGAACTCACGGACCGCGAGATCGTGACCTGGCTGAAGTCAGACGCTTAACCGACTGCGCCACCCAGGCGCCCCAATAATATATATAATTTATCAAATTAATTATTTGATTTAATTTATCAAATTAAACTTATCAAATTAATAATTATTTATCAATTATTCCCAGTTATTCCTCAATAAAGTTCAAAAACAAGTAAATGCAGCTGGTTTGAATTGAGATGTGCTATGTATAAAATGCATAGTGGATTTCAAAGACTTACCATGAAAAAAGAATATAAACTATAAAAATACATAAATATCTTTTCATATAGATATATTAAAATGATAATATTTTAGATGTATGGGGCTAAACAACAATGTTAAGGTCCCCTTTTACTTATTTTAATGTGGCTACTAGAAAATGTAAAAATTACCTATGTAACTTACGTTTGTAGCTCACATTGTATTCTTCTTAGAAAGCCTTGTTTAGAGTCCTTTGCTAATCACAGGATGATCGTGCTTAAGGGGGTTAATGTTGACATTGGCCCAAGCATGTCTAACACTGACCTGTGGCATGGATGGAATGTCCAAAACTCAATGTACTGAAGGGCGGGGGGCACCACCAGAGCAGAAACAGAGAATTTTGTTGACAAAAACAAGGTTGTTTTTAAAACCTTTCTTTCTGGAGCTGCTTTAACTGAGACCAAGCTCCCCAACGTGAGGGCATCTAATAGTGGCGTTGGGTTCATTCTCTCAAGGAACTTAAAACAGTGCCCATGGTAAATGCTTTATAAGCATTTGTTATTTTGCATCCTTTTCTTGTGTGAAAATGAAACTCTTTAAATAAGTGGGTTTCCCTGGCACTAATGTTTCTTTGTTTTTGCCCCAGTTTTTTAGTGTGGAGAATAGTGGCCCTTCCTTGCCTATCTACCAGCTAGTAGGGCCTGGCATTGCTTGGGTCTGCTAGAACCGGTACTTGAACCGATGGTAGAATATAGACCCTTGTCCTAGTGAGAAGGTTTGGACACGACCTGTGGTTCCCCCATGCCCCTCTCGAGGTGACTGGGATGGATTTTATTTCTGGGGCACCACTTAAGCACTGGATGTAGTCCCCCTGTCTTAGTTCCCCCGTGTCCTGCCTAGACTCCCTGTCTTCTTTGTCCTGGACGTCTCAGTCATGGTGTCTGCCGTCCTTCAGATCCACCCTTTAGCCGAAAGTACCTTCCACCCACCACATAGCCCCTGCTTATTAAATGATCACACTGAATGGCAATTACTTAAAAATCACAAAGAAACTTGGTTTTGAAGCGGCTACTTGTAACTAGCTGATGTGGATCTCACCTGTTCTGTTATTGTTACTAATCATTTAGATCAGTGGCTCTGCAAAAGAGGAGAGCTTCAAAACAACCTGGGAGTATTTTCAAAGGATGCATTGTTGGGGTCCGTTTTCAGAAATTCTGATTTAGTGGGTCTGAGGTGGGGCTTTGGCATTAGTACCTTAAAAAAGCTCCCACAGTGATTCAAGTGCATACACTTGATTAAGAGCCACTAGCTTGGCAATGAGTGGAACAGATAGTTTCCTACTATCATTTTGGGTGTCAACCAATTAATTTATTTGATGTCAAGATTAGATGGCTAATATTTCCGTTCAAACTTAACAGGGTATGAATTTGTGTGTGTGTGAATATACATATATATATACGTATACATATATATACATATACGTATATATATATGTATATATATATATATACGTATATATATGTATATATATATACGTATATATATATATACATACATATATATATATATGTTATATGTGTGTGTGTACTTGTTGCATTTTGCATTCCCAGCAATTACCACACTGCCTGGCACATAGAAAGCTCTAACTAAATGATTACTGAATTGATGACTATGCATATGGAATACATATTTGGAGAGAAATTATCTTCAAATGTATTCCATAACATGTTTTTTGAGACATCTTTAAAATACATTTTATTTATTTATTTATTTATTTATTTATTTATTTATTATTTAGTTTTAATGTTTATTACTTTTTTTTTTGAGAGAAGGAGACAGAGCACGAGTGGGGGAGGGTTAGAGAGAGAAAGGGAGACGCAGAATCCAAATCAGGCTCTAGGCTCTGAACTGTCATCACGGAACCCGACGTGGGGCCGGAGCTCATGAACCGTGAGGTCATGACCAGGGTCAAAGTCAGACGCTTAACCGATTGAGCTACCCAGGGGCCCCTAAAATTTCTTTTAAAATGTATTAAAGGTGGGGCGCCTGGGTGGCTCAGCCGGTTAAGCATCCGACTCACAGTTCGTGAGATCAAGCCCCAAGTTGGGCTCTGTGCTGACAGCCCGGAGCCTGCTTCAGGTTCTCTCTCTCTCTCTCTCTCTCTCTCTCTCTCTCTCTCTGCCCCTCCTCCACTCAAGCTCTCTCTGAAAATTAAAATAAAATAAACTTAAAAAAATAAAAATAAAATGCGTTGAAGGTTTCCATCAAATTTCATATGTTTTAAATAAATGAGAAATTTGCTTCAAAGGAGTCTGGCAGGTGGCCCTGTGCAGAATGCCAGCTTCAGAGTTCTCTCTGCACAGAAGACTTGGAAGGCAAAGCTCACTGGTTTTCTGACACACAGGAAGGGTGCAGCTGCAGGAGTGGCCTTTGTCAACACCCAGTTCCACGCTGTGGCAGTTACTAGCTGCTTCCTGTCTCACTAGCGAGGGCAGCACAAAGGACTGAGACAAGTGCTTGCACCCCACAGGCAGCGTGTAAGGTGGTGGAGATCCAAGAAGCCAGCCCATGGCAAGGCTGCCAGTGGGAACCTGGTCTGTGGGGCCCCAGGAATGATTTCACCAGTCAGTTGACCCCATGGGGCCGCCTTGTGTGGGGGGGGCGCACTTATGACTGTAAATATAGCCCTTGGCCTCTTCACCAGGCTCACCTTCCCTGACCTTGAGATCTCTGACCCCCGATTCTTCTTTTGGTGGTTAGCTCTGATGTTTCCGCAGGCTGTTTATGCTGCCCCTCCACCCCACACAGCCTCCCATTTCTTAGGTTTTTAAAGAAGAAACAACCCACAAACATCTAAAAACAGTTCAACGGTTGCAGAATTCTAAAAATGACTGAAGAATAACATTTACGGGGTATGAACCTATGTCCACAGCAGAGCTTTCAAGGGCCCTGTGGGAAATCCACACCCATGCGTCTGGCTGGTTGCATCTTTCCCACGTTAGATGGTGATTTTAATTAGTTTTTAATTTAGCAAGAATTTGTTCAGTGATGCTTCACTTCAACCACCCCTTTATCAGAGCGGGTAGAAGGTCATGTTCTTATATTGTTGGTCCCTGGCACTCTTTCATAAAAGCCCAGTTGTCTGTTCCTTCCTCGCTCAGGTCCAGCCCCCCACACCCCACGTCCCCATGAGCCTTTGTAACTGCAGGGAAGGGAGGAGCTCAGATAGTTCGAGTGGGAGGTTAGCAGAGGCAGAGAGAGGAACTGGGTGCAGACTTTCCACAGGTGACTTGGCATGTCCCCGAGCTGCACCCTGCACCACCAGCCCCCGTCCAGGCTTCACTGTCAATGACAGCGGGTCAGTGCAAAATAATCAAGGAAACCACAGGTGGCTCAGTCGGTTGAGCATCTGACTCTTGATTCAGCTCAGGTCATGATCCCAGGGTCTTGCACTGAGTATGGAGCCGCTTGAGATTCTCTCTCTCTCTGCCCCCCTCTGCCCTTCCCCTGCTTGCATGCTCTCCCTCTGCCCCTAAAATATAAAATAAAACATAAAAATCCAAAAAAGAAAAAAAACACAGGCTGACCGAGGGACTGCCAAGACCTGTGGCTCAACTGAAAATTATTCTGTGCTAGGAGTGGACAATCTACCAGCATGGATGAAAACTGGCCTCAGATTCAGAATCTGAGAAGGAGCAAGGAAGTCTTCAGAGACTCAAAAATATTGGAAATCCTAACTTACAAATGGACATCGGCACTTTCTTCCTCTTAGTTATGCTGTGTCCCTGTCAGACAGACAACTATTCAGTCAACACATATTTATTGGCTATCTGCCATGTGTTGGGCCCTGCGTTAGCTGCTGGGGCTCCACTGGTGAGTAAGAGTCCTGTTTTCTCACAGCTGAGAGGAGTGGCCTCCAAACTTGAGTCTTTGCTCACCCTTGTAGGAAAAAAATTGAGCCTATTTATGTTGTTTTTATTTACTTATAAATTACGCAATATATTGCTGTCATGGACATTATAAAATGTATTATGTACATTATAAAATGGGCATACAAAATTAATTAGGATGAGATAAATATACAAATACATATAGACAGATAAATTCCATATTTTCTCCCCCACTTCCAATGGCTTATCTTGCACAGCTTCTAATTTTTTTTTTAATGTTTATACATTTTTTTTTTAAATTTTTTTTTTTTCAACGTTTATTTATTTTTGGGACAGAGAGAGACAGAGCATGAACGGGGGAGGGGCAGAGAGGGAGACACAGAATCGGAAACAGGCTCCAGGCTCTGAGCCATCAGCCCAGAGCCTGACGCGGGGCTCGAACTCACGGACCGCGAGATCGTGACCTGACTGAAGTCGGACGTTTAACCGACTGCGCCACCCAGGCGCCCCAATATACATTTTTGAGAGACAGAGAGAGACAGAGCATGAGTGGGGAAGGGGCAGAGAGAGGGAGACACAGAATCTGAAACAGGCTCCAGGCTCTGAGCTGTCAGCACAGGGCCTGACACAGGGCTTGAACTCACAAACTGTGAGATCCTGACCTGAGCCAAAGCCGGACGCTCAACTGACTGAGCCACCCAGGCACCCCTTATCTTGCACAGCTTCTGGAGGAGGTGGTCAGGCACCCACTACAGAGACCACAGATGGGACTAAGAGCGTGACCTGGAGTCAGATTTCCTGGCTCCAGAACATACTTTTTTGTGTGGCCCTGGATTTTTTTTAATTTAATTTCTCTAAGCCTCAGTTTCCCCATTTGTAAAATGGGTGTTGTAATAATACTTTCCCCAGAGCTGCAGTGGCGATTAATGAGATAATCTATGTCAAATGCTTAGAAGGCTTCCAGGTATTTGGAAAGAGCTCAACAAATGTTAGTTATTATTATAATTATTGCAGTCTATTTGGGGAGAAAAACATTAATTAGCCAACTAAGTACTTAATTTCAATTGTGGTAAGTGTCACGAAGGGCAAGTATAGGGTGCGAGGAGGATGTGCACAAAGGGGACCTAACCTGTCGGTTTGAGCTGTGTTCTCCTTTTAGCGAGGAGCTAGGGTTTAGAGCAGGGACAGAGTGTTCTCAGCTGAGGGGTGAGCCTGAGTGAAGGCCTGGGGCAGGAAAGAGCTTAGCTCATTCGAAGAGGGGGATGAAGTCCCGTGAGAAGGGAAGGACACTGCCGGATACAACGAGAGAGGCAGGCTGCCTGGAGGTCATGTGGGGCTCTATGGGCACGGTATCTGTCAAGGATCTTGGTTACCAACGACAGAACCCACTCACAGCAGTTGAAGCAGAAAAGGACTTTATTAAGGGTATGTAGACACTCTTAAAATCTCGAGGAGGGCCAGAGAGTCAAGTGTGGAGGACAGGAAGCCAGAAGAAGGCTCAGACCAACCACATCCCAAGAGGGAAGCAGCAGAGGGCCTCTGTTGTTGCCTCTAGGTCTAGCTCACGCCGCTGGTGCCCCTGAAAGCTGGACACTCACCACGCCCCTTTCTAGTAAATGGATTCTGCCCAGTTGGCTTCCTCTGTGATGCTTTTCCAAATGAAGCCTTGTGTAAGACCACCTAACTGGTGGATCCCAGATCACATGGGTGAGGCCTAGCTGCAAAGGGAACAGGGAAAGTTTTTGGGCTTCTACTGAGAGGAGGTGAGCACTCCTAAGGTGGGACGTGCCTGAGATGTAGGAATGGTGTCAAGGGGTTTTGGACTTACCTGCTTTCACATCATCAGGTGTTTGCTTTGCTATAGTCAGTAGAATTGGAAAGGCAGAGCGATTCAATGTTCTTTGCAGAAATGGAAGGGTAAAAACAAACCTCAAACAACCAAACCTCAAAGGTGACCATTTAAGAAATGAAAAAATTGGGGGTGCCTGGGTGGCTCAGTCACTTAAGCGTCTGACTCTTCATTTCAGCTCAGGTCATGATCTCACAGTTTGTGAAAATGAACCCTGTGTCGGGCTCTGTGCTGACAGTGAGGGACCTGCTTGGGGTTCTCTCTCTCCCTCTCTCTGCCCCTCCCCCACTTGTGCTTCTCTCTCTCTCTCTCTCTCTCTCTCTCTCTCTCTCTCAAAAAAGAAAGAAATGAAAAAATTACTACCTCCTGAAAACTATGTCCTTCTATTAATGATAAATTTAACAAACCTCTTTTAAGAGTTGGTATTGAAGGAGCTAATAATGCGTGAGCTTGGATATATGTTCAACCAGCTCTGGACAGACATCCCAACGGAAGGGTATGTCATTCCAGCTTACAGTTTCTCTCAGGCCAGTTGTGGGCTGTTTCCCTCAAAGTTACAACCTGGAAAGGCCTGACTCACATGCCAAAATTAGTTTTTCTATGGGGTTATGGGTCAAGGACTGGAAGGACCTGAAGGTACAGAAATATGAGATGAAAGCATTTGCATGTCAGAGGGAGATAGATGGATAAGGAAACAAGGTGAAGGTTGAACAGAGAAGCTGCTTTCTTAAAAGAAGCTGCTTTTTTTTTCTTTTTTTTTTTTAAGTAACACCTAATGATATCATTTTCGTTGATTCAGGAAGCTAGTTGAGTTGGCAGAGCTTTTTACATTAAAAGACACAAATTACTGCTTTAGTTTGAGTAATAAATAATGCATTTCTAAACACAGAGGATATATATATATATATATACATACATATATATGTATATATATATATATATATATATACATATATATATATATAAAAGCTAAGGAAAAGAAGGTCAAAATAAAACTGGGCAGGATGGCTTCCATGCAGCTCAATATTTTCTGTTTAGCAGTCTGACAAGGCCAAAATAGGGTTCTCAGTTGTGTTGTTCAAAATAAAATGGTGCAGTACTTTCAAAATGGAAGATTGATCAATCTTCTAGGATAATACAAGCCATTTTAAAGAAGGAAATCTTAAATTATTACTTTAATGACTTCATCCTAGTCAGAAATTCTTAACTGATTAACAAGTTAAAGAAATTACAAACGAGGTAAAAATATTACAGGCCAGTTAAACATAATGAGCCTGTTCTTAGTCACATTCGTATACGCATCGTTTTTTTAAAGAGTGCTCTTGTGGTCTAAGAAGAAAAAAAGCAGTTTGGCTATGTTTTTGTTATCAGCATCTCCCTGGGACTTGTACTAACTTTGGTTTCAGTGCTCTTCTCCTAAAACAGTGGTTCTTTAGTTTTTGGGGGCTCATGGATCCTTTTAGCACCTGATGAAAGTTATGGACTCTTTCCCCAAAGCAGGGCAGTCTCACCTTATTTCCGCAACAGATTGGTATGGACTTCAAGGACGTTCAAGGATCCCAAGGTAAAGTCCGGATTTAAACCCTGGCTTTCTTTCCACAAATCATAGGGAAGGGAGACAGCAAGCTCAGGTGCTGGGTGATGATGTCCGCCATAATGGCAATGGCCGTCCCCTGAAATACTGATGGCTTCATGGCTAAGAGGAATAGGGCACTAGGAACTAATCAGTTAGTTTTTATGAACTGCAACAGGCTAGGTAGAATGAAAATGGAAAGACCAGAGCACTGTTGCCCTTTGGCTGCTCAGCATGAAAACTATGGCTTCCTCCCAGGCATACTGCAGGTGTTAACACTTTTTTTTTTTTAACGTTTATTTATTTCTGAGACAGGGAGAGACAGAGCATGAACGGGGGAGGGTCAGAGAGAGAAGGAGACACAGAACCCGAAACAGGCTCCAGGCTCTGAGCTGTCAGCACAGAGCCCGATGTGGGGCTCGAACTCACAGACCGTGAGATCATGACCTGAGCCGAAGTTGGATGCTTAACCGACTGAGCCACCCAGGCGCCCTAACACTTTTGACTAATACCGTCTTGTTAGCTTCTTAGTGACGGAGAATAGCTTCCTTATGGAGTTTCTACTTCAAGGTTAGGCATGTGCATTTTGAAAGGAAGGGGACTTTAATGTCTTAACCCAAAGATGTGTCCTCTCTGACAGGTCTGGTTGGTGGAGCAGAGGCTGATAGCACAGTTTGGGGAAGGTCCCTCAGTCGAATTCCTAAAACTCCTGAACAGAAGACAAAGCCTTTTAATTGCAAAACTACACATATGCATGAAAATGAAGTACCTTTTGGGGCCATTGTCAGGAAATATAAATTTCTACACAGAGGAAGTGGCTGATAGCCTCTTTTTCAAAGACCCTGTGGTGCAGGGTCCTGGCAAGACTTCAGAATTTAGAGTAAAAAATGTAGTTCAAATCCTGCCTCTCTATCTTATCAAGTTAGTGTGGGTAGGGGAGCTTTGAGGATCCTCAAAAAGTGATTCCATCCAAGTGCACACAGGCCTCATTTTGTGCCGTCAAGCTCTGGACGTTGCTGGTGAAACCATGACAGGAGTAGTGTTAACCCTGCCGGGATAATTTTGGGTAACTTTCTCAACTTCCTGAGCCCGGGTTGCCATCTGTAAAATGATGCGACACCTGGGGCGCCTGGGTGGCGCAGTCGGTTAAGCATCCGACTTCAGCCAGGTCACGATCTCGCGGTCCGCGAGTTCGAGCCCCGCGTCAGGCTCTGGGCTGATGGCTCGGAGCCTGGAGCCTGTTTCCGATTCTGTGTCTCCCTCTCTCTCTGCCCCTTCCCCGTTCATGCTCTGTCTCTCTCTGTCCCAAAAATAAATAAAAACGTGGAAAAAAAATTAAAAAAAAAAATGATGCGACACCTACCTCACAGTGTTGTTACATGGAATTAAGTGAGATAATACATGCTATGTATTTCATCAATTCTAAGACACATATTCTTCACCATTCTGCCCAACCCTCAACTCTAAAAAGTTCTCGGAAATTGAGATGGCCACCAGGAGTGGGTCCAGGTTTTATGTGGTCTGAACCTTATATTATTTGGGGACCTTTTTAAAAAAGAGAATGTAAAGTAATGAATGCAAAATTAAGTAAGCATGTGAATATTTTTTTGAGGTGAGAAAAAATTACAACAAATTTAGAAATTTTAAAAAGCTGACATAAATCACAAACACCATAAAACTCCACAAAACACCATAATATTTTTATTAAATTCACACTTCTGATACACTTCTTTGATACTTCTTTGTCTTTCCCCCGCCTTTTTTTTTTTTTTTTTGCTGTATGAACAGTGATTTTGCCATGCCATTTTCTTTTCTTTTTTTTTAAAGTTTATTTATTTTGAGAGAGAGAGAGAGAGAAAGAGAGTGTGGCACGGGCAGAGAGAGAGAGAGAGAGAGAGAGAGAGAGAGGAAGAGAATCCCAAGCAGGCTCCACACTGTCAGCGCAGAGCTGGATGCTGGGCTTGAACTCAAGAACCGTGAGATCATGATCTAAGCCGAAATCAAGATCAGCCGTTTAATCGACTGAGCCACCCAGGTGCCCCACCATGTCATTTTCTTTCTTTTGTTCTCTTTTTTTTTTTAAGGTTTATTCATTTTTCAGAGACAGAGCATGAGCGGGGGGAGGGGCAGAGAGAGAGGGAGACACAGAATCGAAACTGACTCCAGGCTCTGAGCTGTCAGCACGGAGCCAGATGCGGGGCACGAACTCACAGACTGAGAGATCATGACCTGAGCCGAAGTCGGACGCTCAACCGACTGAGCCATCCAGGCGCCCCTCATGTCATTTTCTATGGAGAATATAGGTAGGCAAATTCAGCCTTCCTTCTCTATGGTTGGTGAGATTTATTTTTTACTATACATAATTTAGAAAACTGTTTTCCACCTTCACCACTTATTTTAAGTAATGCCAGATGAATTTTTGAGATTGTCAAATTTGGGAAAGCCAAACTATGAAGTTTCTTTTCTATGTGAGCTGTAAGATTTGGAAGAATTTTCCACAGACGAATTGTTGGCTTCACACGCTTCAAACCTTGGCCACTTTGTTTCTTTGCCACTAAGCATGCCATATACTTCTGGTGAGTGCAGTGGGACGTATAAGATACGACCTTGAACCCTGCACCTGAGAGTCCCACTTTCAGGAAAGCTGGCATCGTGGAAGGTAGAAATACTGGAAACTAATGCATACCAGGCTGGCCAGCAATAACTCAACTGTAGGGATGTGACTATGACCACATACACTTATCACCCTGCACCCAGACTAAATGTATCCCCAACGCAACCCCCCATCTTGGAAGATCCCTGCATTGCCCATGGCCACACCAGTGCCACCCAACACAAGGGGGAGTGTGACAGAGGGAAAGTCAGAATAGAAGGAGACAGTGGTCTGAGTGCAGTTAGAATATCTTTTGCAAATTTTGCAAGAACAGATGGCCACGTGAACACATTGCTGGGTCCCCTCTGGGAACCTTGGAAGGATCCATGCAAATATGGGCCTTGAGGTTTATTATACATCCTTAGCTTCACAGTAAACACAGCCTGGATGGCAGGCATCCTTCAATTTGTTGATAGTGTTTTTGCTTTCCTGGTGGCACATGATATAATGGGTGTGTTGCAATTGGTAGAGACTTAGATCCTGTATAATATGAGTAGAGCATCCCACACAGTGGCTGGCATACACAGGGGATTGGTAAGTGTTCCTACCAAAACCCAGAGCTCCGTCAGTGGCAGGGGGCTATGCCTTTCAAGAGCATTAGTGAAGAATCAGCTTTATATATGTTGATATACCCCTGGTTTGCCTATAAAAATTTTAAATTGCAGGTTTTGAATCCATGAGTCCTAGTTCAAAGTCAATAAAAAATGATTGATGGGGAACCAGAGAGTGCCCAGGGATGGAAGAAGTTCTGTTGCTTTGTCAGTGGTCGATGGTAATGTACTTGCTTCCAGCCAATCACTAATAAGGCAAGCCCATTGCTAAGAAATAGGAGAAAAATGGACTACAATGTATTGAAGACACCCGACTTTTGCAGAGTGAAGGAGAATTTCCCCCAGAATTGGCCTCAGCACTGCCCCTCCACCTTCCTGAGGGCACATGAGGACAATCTGAGCTCAAGCCCAGTCAGGACACAATGAAAGCCACGTGTTATTTTCTTTCCTACTATTTCCTATTACTATTTTCTTTCCTTCTTCATCTTCGCTTTCACATTTTCCTTTCCTCCATTTTTCCCACATTTTCTAAAGTGCTTACTTGTCACTTTCTGAAAAAAGAAAAAAGATTCCATTTTTCATTGTGTGTTGGCGCTCTTAAGTATGTGATCTGACTCCCCACCCCTCAAAGCTATCCATCCGTGTATATATATATATGCACACACACATACACACACACACACACACACACTCACACACACACACACACACATATACAATGGGTCTGGGAAGGTCCATTTCTGTGTCAGTTAAAAGGCATATGTGTTTTCTTCCTGTGGCACCAGTTTAAATTTACTGTAATTCTGAGGCTGCCTACATGTTTCATGGAAGACTGTATGTTAATGCTGCTCTTAAATACGTTTATCCCATACCCTGGGTCAAGCTGTATTTCAGAGTAGGTATAATTATAACGGTGTTATCTCATGCACAACTATAGGGATCGTGAATAGTTAAGACTCATTCTAAAATGAGAGAGGAATTTACTGGAATAAAGGGGTATAATAAAAAAGCAAGACTTCTTTCAATTTTCAACAAGTAGTTTGGTGTGTCTATAATCTGATTTTGTAACACTTGTTTTCCTTAAAGCAATTGGGATGCTATGTTGGTTCTAATTATTATGATTTCCTGTTTAGAACCCAGATACCTACTTGAAATGTCCCCAATACTGTATTTCTGGAAATGACTTCAACCAATTACATTAGCTCTTATTCCCTTGGTTTTGATGTGGTTTGCCAGACAGGAACCAGGCTGCCCGAGTGTGCAATCCAGATAGTATGAGGCAGTGGGTAGAAAAAGCTTAAATTTATGCTAAGGTACTGTGTGGTCTGAAGGCAAGTGTAAGCTGAGAGTTGGGGAAGGGGCCATGTTCTTGATGTCTGAAATGTCTTGCCCAACTGGCCATTTAGGGCTGATGTTGGTTACTATATTTCATCTGATGCCAAGTCTACTGCTGGGGTTGACTAGTGAAGGTGGCTATTATGACATCGGTGATGAAATTTATCTTCAATTTCCCCTTAAATGTAGTAGACAGAGCAGCACTGGGAGAAATCTGAAAAAATCCTTACAATATCCTTAATGTCACCACTATTATAAATTATTATGCCTTATTTACAAGGCCCTTGCCGTATTGTATAGCAGGTATCATTATTCCCATTTTACAGATGTTTAAACTGAGGCACAGAGAGGTTTGCACATATGTTACATGTTGCTTACAGAGTAAGCAGTGGAGATGGGACTCGCACCCCAGTTCCCTGACTCCATTTCATCCTGTTCCTGCTGTCTCTCCCAGTGATATCAGCATGCAGCGGTGGTGGCAGGGGTCACAGGAAAGTGACAGGGGTCTTCAGTACCCTCAGGGTACCCTCTGCACTCCAAGGCTGTTCCTAAGGGGCCCGTGCCCTCTCCCTGTACACATATTGGCTGTCGGGGGACTTAGGAAATTCCACAGGAGAGGGATTTTTTTATTACGTTTGCATTGACCTGCTCAAAAATCCAGAAACTTAGCATCCAGCTACTTAGCTGGGAGGTAAGGCATTTAGCATAGAGAAAACACATTCTTCTCCAGTCAATTTCAACCATCATCCAAATGTCTAAGTTTTTAAAAAGGAGAGAAAAAGAGGGCAAACCTACTTTGGGCCACACTAAGGTGTTTGCGCGTGCCTGTGTTTCTCCTTGTTCCTCTTCTGAAACTGAAAACAGGAGACACTCTTCTGAGGTGTCTTTTCTTCTGGATACACAGAAGAAAAGCACCATGTGGATTTTGCAAAAAAAAGAGAAAAGGTTGAGGCTATGAATGTGCAGAGCACCAGAAAACAAGATACTCAGAAAGCAGAGACATTTTAAACCCCACTTGGTAAAACCAATGCTTTAGCTCCTCCCCCCCATCCCCACTCAGTAGTAGGACACAAGAGCTGGGAGAAATTTTACCAAGAAAGAAGTGTTTATTTACGGCACAGATAAAAGCCGGCAGGCTTAATTTCCCCCCAGTCCTATAAGAGCATGTAACTTGAAACCAGTTTAATGAAATGACTCCTGAATTTCAATGGCTGATGACCCTGGGCCAGAGCGCCCGGAACCACCACGGTTACTAAGGATGTAGTGGACAGGGGGTTGGGAACCCATCAGCTGCGGTAACTATGGGCCAGAGCAGGCCTTCTGTAATGATCCCTCCAATAGTTTTCTTCCAGGCCTGGGAGCGTGGGGGCCTTTGAGAAGGCCAGTGAGGCCTGCCAGGAGTCCCAGTTTCAATCTGTGTGACCCTGCTCAGCACCGGAACCCCGGCTCCCTGTGCTGTGGACTGCTCAATGGAACTGTTTGGCAGTGTCTCCAAATGCTGGGGCTGCTGGGAAGCAGTGGATCCTCTGGGCTTTGAAGTCCAACCCTTTTGGATTAGGTGAGGCTGGATATAGTCAAGTACATGGTGTTGATGTGTAGGCAAGAAATACTCACCTTAATGAAGGCAGAGCTGTGACTCTTCTGCTCTTTCAGAGAGGCACAAAGGGTCATTGACATAACACAGTGTTAATGGTGGGTGAGATCAGATCAACCTAATTTCAAATCCTGCTGCGCCCCACCCCCATTTATTCTTTGACCTCAGCAAATTACTTAACTTAAAAAAAAATACTTATTTTTGAGAGAGAGAGAGAAAGAGAGACAGAGAGACAGAGCGAGAGAAAGAGAATGTGCAGGGGAGGGGCAGAGAGAGAGAGGAGATAGAGAATCCCAAGCAGGCTCTGCATTGTCAGTGCAGAGCTTGACCCTGGGCTCAAACCCGGGAACTGTGAGATCATGACCTGGGCTGAAGTTAGATGCTTAATCTTAACTGACTGAGCCACCCTGGTGTCCCTTAGCTTTTTTTGAACTATCATTTCTTCAGTAGGAAAATGGGGGTTATAATAACTGACTTTGTGGAATTGCTGAGAAGATTAAATGAAATAAGGTAAGCTACGTGGCCATCTTATATGTGGCCAAAAGTAAGCTCCTGATCACTTTGGCCATGGGGAAAGATCACCTGCTCAGCTGGTTGATATTTGCTGGAAGACACCTTGATATGTTAATTTTGTTAAAGGAAGTTGGGAGCAGTGTCAATCTCAAATTTTTCATCAATTCAGTTTATCTGACATGTGTTTCCAGTGTCTTATATGCCAGGCACTGAAGACTCAGAAATGAATAAGGCAGAGCTCTGCCTTTAGTAGAAGTACCTTTTGGCATAGTGGGTTTTAACTGTGACCCATGGTAGGAAATATCACAGTACACACTCATATACACAGTATTTATATGAAAACTGGAACGAAAGTTTCTTGAAACAATATTTGCCCTTGCATACAAAGCACTATGATATTTTTATGCTATTTTATTGCATTAAAAGTGCTGATGGTGACTCACTAAATTGATTTTATGCCTACTTATGCATCACAACCTTCAGTTTGAAAAATACTGACTCTGACCTTCCATATGCCTAGGGCTGGCCGGAGCCCTTGGGAAAACTTTACGGGAGTGTAGGAAGGTGACCACTTAGGGAGGGCAGGAGTGGGCCTGGATCTTGATGATTCTAAGCCAGTCCTGAATTCCATCCCCTTTGATTATTGATTTAGAGGTAGACATGTGACACAATCCAGCCAATGAGATGAGAAGGGACATCTTCAGTGGAGCTCCTGGGAATGGCCCTGATCTAAAAATGGGGCAGGAGGAAGAGGCATTCCTTTTTCTGACCCTAAGCCTGGACCTGGGACCCAACCAAAATTAAATATGGTAATATAATACGCAGACCCCAACTTGGCCATCATAGAGGGTGATGGGAAGGAAGAGCCAGGGTTCCTGATGAATTCTGAGCCACTGAATTAACCAACTTTGGGATTGCCCCACTTCTGGACCAGTTATATGAAATAATGTATTTTTTCTTATCATTTAGGCTTCTTTTAGTTGGCGTCTCTGTTATTTATATCTCAAACGATAGACTGGTCTACCTGTCTCTTGCTTCTGGAGCATGTGCTGGAGCTATTTTTAACTTTGACTCACCTGGGAACCACTAAAATTAAATTAAAGGCCACTTAACTCTCTCTTCAATATGGTGTTAGTCAGGGTCACACCATATAAACAGACACTTTCTAATTATTTCTTGCAAACCGTGATATGACTGAATTGATCTTAAAATTTTAGTTAACCAATACAACAAATAATTCAGCTGTGTGAGTTTGGGCAAGTTACTTAACCTCTCTGTGTCTCAGTTTCTTCATCTGCTTATAAAACAAGACTATTAGACTAGAGATGATTCTCGTGGCTAGGATTTTGTGACGCTGTAGAGTAGTGTCCGAGTGAAATTCTACAGAGAAAGGAGTTTGCCTTTAAATGGCTGTCGTGACTATTAGTGGGGTCTTCACGTTTGAATAGGAAGTTTTCTTTTGGAAGTTGGCGGGGGGTGGTGGTCATGTCTTGAGATTTGATAGGATGAAGCTAGCCATCAGAGGATCTAGATTTGGTGGCCAAAAAACCCTCATAGGCTACATCATTCCTGTGTATAAAGCTGCCTTGGGCACTTTACTCTCTATGAGCTTCTGTTTTCCCCCTTCCATAAAATGGAGATACTAGTACCTTATCTGTTGACTTTTCAAAATGGTATAAGAATCAAACAAGGGAAAACAGCTAAGAGCACTTGGATAGCCATTAGTGTGCTATGTAAAAGATTTTACTGTTTTGGTGATGTTAAACCATAAGCCTGTATTTAGCTTGTGAAATTGTGGGCTGTGTTTGTAACAAACTCTCAAACTATTTAGATCTGATTTTGTGCTAGAAATAACTGTGCTCCTTGGCTGTCCCCTCTGGCTCTCTCTTTCCTCTATGCCCTCCTAGTGCTAACTGTGTGTGGACGAATAGTAGACACAGTCCACTGATTTTATTACACAACTCACCTCACTTGCTAATAAATAACTTCCGTTGTTTCTAGAACAAGGGAACTGAGCAAATGACTTGTGGGGTGGAGAGGTGAGTTTGGGGTTGAGGACAGACCTGCCTAGAGTTGACTTTCTCTTAGGAAAACCCAATCTTTCATTCAAATACAGTTTGGGCTCAGAAATCAGAACACCTGGTGATCCTCAGTAGGCAAGTCAATGAATTGGCCTAAAGAAACAAACGTGTTGATCTGGTGTCCTCTGACAACGTAGTCTGGTTTTAAAACAAAAGGGGAGGGGCGCCTGGGTGGCTCAGTCCGTTGAGCGTCCAACTTCGGCTCAGGTCATGATCTCGCAGTCCGTGAGTTCGAGCCCCGCCTCGGGCTCTGTGCTGACAGCTCAGAGCCTGGAGCCTGTTTCGGATTCTATCTCCTTCTCTCTCTGCCCCTCCCCCACTCATGCTCTGTCTCTCTCTGTCGCAAAAATAAATACAAACATTAAAAAATAAGATAAAAGGGGAATAATTTAATTATTTCAAACTAAACGTGTGGGGTCAGGCTCTCTTCCTGCTCTTTCTCCCCCAATATGAAATTCTACAGGTCTTACTCATTCTTGTTGGTGATCTAATCTGAAGAACCAAGAGATTAAATGATTTCCCTAACTGGTGAGTGTCTCTTACAAAACCCGTCATTTGAACTGAGGTCCAATGCCTGGACTCGGCTCCTAATGACCATCCCATATGTCTCTATAAATAGACCATTATTGAATGCTTTTTATCAGGCTTGAATTGGACAACAACCATGACTCTCAACTTTCCTTCCTTCCCTCTCATCTGATTTTAAATTATCTTTGACAGTCAGGATATGATAAGTCTACTGTGTTCAGAGTTCAGAGTTCTGAACACAATTTTCCAACATAAGGCAGGCTAGAAATACATATTTTAGACAAAACATGGAAATGCTACCAATTGGTGGTGAATTCCCTCTGAGTTTCTCTCTTCCCTTTCAGGAAATGTGGCTCAGGTCTCCTATCCTTGTTAACACCAGCTTCTCCGGTCTGGCTCTAAATCATTGCCTTGGCAACGCCACTTCCCACAGTCCACAAAGCTTTGGACAGCCAGTCTCTATTTTGCCTTTGTCTCCTATTCATCGGCCAATAGGGTTCTAAAGCCTGTGACCTGGCTCATCCCAGCTTTGTTTTGTCCAAACTCTTTTGTACAAAGAGGAAAACCAGGATTTTGAAGCATGCTCTGGGCTGGCCCGGCACAGTGCGCTGCAAAATAAATCACAACTTCTGTATTTTAGAACAGGTGAACATGAGCGCTTTTAATGGATAGGAAAGTCTGGCCAAAACAGGACTGGGGTGGGACAGGGTCATCCTTTTAGAATGGTGATTTTGGTGGGGGAGGATGCCTCTTATCTGTTTGTAATACGCCGTGAGTTCCCTTCCCTTACAGGCAGCTGCTGAGATGAAGGTGTTCCTGCGTCCTACTCCCGTCCACATGCTGACTGTGCAGATTGGGCGAAGCCTGTATCTTTCCAATCAGCATGCACACAAGGATGATTTGTTACTAACTCTGGAAAAGTCAGGAGAGGAGGTTTGACTTAATAAAATGAATTGAAATGTAAACACAACACAAGTTTATCACCAACAGTTTCATCTTCATGGAACAAGGCTTTACAACTGGTTGCAAAGGGGAGAAGAGCTAACCTTTACTGAAAGCCCCCTATGTGCCAGGCTCATACGAAACAGGTACTATTTTTGTTTCACCCTTACCCCTCTGGGAGTTGTGCCAAGAGGTGCTGGTGGTAGTGGATGCTGATGCTGGCAAGTAGTTAAGGAAGGGTTTTCAAAAGCAATATCTGAGCTGCAGGACATTTAATTGTCCTGGGAGTCATCCCTTGTTAGTGGTTATAACCAACAGGACTCTGATGGCTCTCCATAAGCACTTGGAAAGTACACTGTGTAACTAACTCCATTAAAATGATGTTGAAATAAATTGCATGCCTAGGTTGTGGGACATGGTTGGTTCAATCACTCATGTTGTATGATGATCCCATGATTTAAAAAATAATTTTTTTTTACATTTATTTATTTTTGAGAGACAGAGAGAGACAGAGCACAAGTGGGGTCGGAGCAGAGAGAGAATGACATACAGAATCTGAAGCAGCTCCAGGCTCTGAGCTGTCAGTACAGAGTCCGACGTGGGGCTTGAACTCACAAACCGTGAGATCGTGACCTGAGACAAAGTTGGATGCTTAACCAACTGGGCCACCCAGGCATCCTGACCCCATGATTTTTTAAGACCTGCATCTTAGTTTCAGCTGCTAAGATAGAATAATACGGACTGCTGGCTTAAACAACAAATACTTATTTCTCATCATTATGGAGACTGGGAAGTCTAAGAATAAGGTGCTGACACATCTAGTTTCTGGTGAGGGCTCCTTGGTTTGCAGACAACATCTTCCTGTTGTAGCCTCACACGGCCAACAGAAAAATCATCTCTTTTGTGTTTCTTTTTATAGCAGTGTAAGCCCATGCATGAGGGCTTCATTCTCACGACCTAATTATCTCTCAATGCTCCAGCTCCTAACACCATCACACTAGAGGGTTAGGATTTCAACATATGAATTGCGGTGCTAACACAAACATTAAGCCAGAATGATTTGGTTTCAATGTCTCTGAGTGTATTAGATTAATCAAAGGTACTTCGGTACTTGAGTATGGATACACCCATTTGACCTGGCTTTCCATTCTGTCTGGCTGGTAACAGCTTAGGAGTTGGAGGAGGGGAAGGAATCTTCCTCTGTGGAAAAGTTCTACACCCAAGAGGCAATAAGGATGGTGCTTACAAGCACAGAATTGGGATCCATAATTTTGGATTCAGACTGAGGCTTGTCATCCAAATTCTCCTACTCGTTTCTTGTGTGACATTAGGCATGTTGCTTAACCTCTTGATGCCTCAGTCTCCTCATTGATGAAATGGGGATCATAAATATGATGCTTAACCTTCCACAGGAGTTGTGAAGATTAAATGAGTTAATATATGCAGCATTCAAAACAATGCCTACCTTTAGCATGCCCTTGATAAGTATTTGCTGCTGTTGCTGTTATGGTGCCTGTAGTGGTTTTTCAGGGTACTGTAACAAAGTGCCACAGAATGGTTGGCTTAAATAATGGAAATTAATTTTCTCACAAGTATGGAAGCTACAAGTCTGAGATTGATAATTAACCATGAGCAATCACTGTGTCAATGGGTTGTTATTAGTTAGGAAATACCGTGTCAGTCAAGTTCCCAATTGCTGATGGCTGACATGAAGAGGTACATCGGTGTGTGGGCTGGGACTGTTCAGGCATGGCTGAAGGCTGGTGGAATTTACCTGGGGTTCGAATCTCTATAGATCAGTCAGTTTCACACAAGCTGGGTGTGTTAGGTAAGATTCTTTGGGTGGCAAATAACAGAAACCAATTCCAGTTGGCTTAAGCAGAAAAAGGGCGATATTGGGATGATACTAGGAAAACTCATGGAGTCCCAGAAATCACTGAGTTCTCAGGTTTCAGGGCTGGAGACCAAGGCAGGAGTTCTAGGCCTGTGCTTTTCCATTTGCCCTTCCAGTACATTTTCCACCCTTCTTATCCTGCTTTGTGCCTCTATGGACTACATCAATGAGCTCCAATTTCCTTGACTTTTGATTGAGTTTGGCCAATGGTGTATCCTGTCAGAAGATCAGAGGAAGAAAGGAGAGTGAGGTTAGGATGTTCCTCTCCCTAAATCCTACCTTGGGGAATGCCTTGGAATGGCCAAATCTCTTAGCCAACAGTCACAGGTCATCTTAAAGTGGCCTTCTCAGCTCTCTGCTTTTAAGTTCTAGTAACCCCTCTTTCCCTTCATTTCTTTGACCTTAGCTGTGGTAACAGCTCTGTTTTTACCACCCCCAGGGAGCTGCACTACCACTTGTGGTTTCCCTACATCTTGGGTAATATGCTGTGCTGGGACATATTGGAACTTGAAGAAGGAAATATCAGGAATACTGAGCCCCTCTTTACTTGAAGTGTTGACATTCTGTTCATCATAGGTGTTTTTGGTATTAATTTTGATTTTTTTAAATTACTGCATTAAAATATTATTTGTGTTACTTACTGAGATTTTTGGTGTCCCCTTAAATATTACACCTGAGGCCAGTGACTCACTCAGTTTACTCTAGGGCTAACCCTGCATTACATTTTGGTAAAGTGTCCTATGATAAAACCCTCCTCTCTTAGCAAGCAATTTGTGTTGATAGGACCCTGACTGATTTAGATACCTTCTCAAAAACATAGATTGTAAATTATTGGCTCTCCCACAGTATTTTACCAAAGACATGATTTATATGACCAGTACAGTTTTTAAAATTTTTTGAATGTTTATTTATTTATTTTGAGAGATACAGAGAGTGTGAGCCGGGGAGGGCAGAGAGAGAGGGAGAATCTCAAGCAGGACTCAAACTCATGAAACTGTGAGATCATGACCTGAGCCAAAATCAAGAGTTGGACTCTCAACCAACTGATCCATCCAGGTGCCCCCTATGACCAGTAAAGTTTTGAAGTTCAGTTGACAAGTTAAAAAAATTGGAAGGCCTTCACATAAAAATTGAGGTGTCTGGTTTCTCTTGAATAACAACAACAGAAAAGTCAAATAATGTGGCAACATGAGGCCCCTCTCCTACAGGGCAACAATTGGCTGGAGGTGAGTAGAAGCTTCCCCTTTAGACTGGGGATGTGTCTCCTGTTGGCCATAGTCCCCACCACTCCCTTACTGAGTGTTCGTTGCCACAATAAAAGCTGTTGCTTTTATTACACGTGGCCTGCTTGCCCAACTAACCCCTGGAGGTTACTGATTTTGAGATACCTTCTCTAGTTCTGTGCTAAACTCTACTTCTAGCTCCCCACCTCCATAACTTCTGGTTCAAACGTGACATTCCCAGAAGAATGGATCAGATTGAGTCAACCTCAGGCAAGTGGCCACCTCAGCACTAAGTAGCTGTGACTAGAGGACAGGTGTGGTTGAGCACCTGCTGGGGGCCCATCCCTGGAGATGGAGAGTGGAGATTTCCAGAGAAGAGGAATTGCTTCTGGAAAGCACGACACTGCAGTGCTAGCTGTTGAATCAAAGTGATATTGTGAACATTTTATATTTTATGGAAGGTTTAATTATTACAGTAAACAACCAAAAATGTCCCGTTCCGTGAATTCTGCAGGTTAAATGCTGCCAAGTACAAAAATGGCAAAAAGGAGTGCAATTTGAATTTTATTCTTTATGTGAGCGGTGTCTGTGAGAAGGAGTGGGGATGTATTTATGAGCCACAGGCTGGTTCTCCAAAGTTCCATGTAGGACACAGATCTGTAGTGATCTAGTTTGAGGCTGATGGTCTCACACATCTGAAATCCCAGGCAAAGGATGGCAAACGTGTGAGCCTGTGATTCTTTCTCTTGCCTGGCCCATGGCAGACATTGCTGATAATGTTGCAGAATTCCTTGCTGCTAAGTGGCAGAATCCTTCTCGATCCCGCTGTCCAGGAAGGCAGCCCTAAGGAGGTAGAACAGGAAAAAAAAAAAAAGCCCAAAAGCTCTCTGGGGGACTTATCATGCAGCCTCCTTGAGCTGCTGGGGCCAGCATTTTATTGGCACGTGTGAGAGTTTGGATGGGGGCTGCTGTTCTGAGCAGACGAGAGCAGGATGGTCTCAGGTCATCGAGGTAACTCCGCCACGTGTGGTCTTGCTACAAACCCAAGGATTCTGGTCTATGCCCTCTGCTCTGAGAGGCCTCAAACAGACACAAGTTGCCTCTTATTTAGTTTTTTTTTTTAATGCTTATTTATTTTTGAGAGAGAGAGAGAGAGTGCAAGCAAGAGGGGAGGGGCAGAGAGAGAGAGGGAGACACTGACTCTGAAGCAGGCTCCAGGCTCTGAGCTGGCAGCACAGGAGGCCTATGTGAGGCTCAAACTCAGAAACTGCAAGATCGTGACCTGAGTTGAAGTCGGTCGCTTAACCGACTGAACCACCAAGGCGCCCCAGCCTCTTATTTAGTTTAAAGGCGGGTAAGTGATTCTGCTGGGTCACAGTTGGGAAGGTGAGGGGGTGAGCCGTCAGAGGTCCCTGGGGTTAGGCCTGAAGGGGACTCTTCAGAGGGTCCGGAAAGCATCACTTCCTGGGTCCTGGGCGGGGCCCAGCTGAGGAAACGCCATCAGAGAAGCCTGCTTCTTTTACTCCCAGTCGTGGCTCTCCACCCACAGCAGTGCAGGTACAAATAGTGCAGTCAGCTGTAGACCCAAACTCGACCCCCTTATTCATTCCCTCCTGCCTCTTCCCTGTTTCCTGATGCTAAGTAAATAATCAAACGTGGATTGATTTTGTTTGAATGGAAGCCTTGGAATGAAATGGTTGGTCCCCCTCAGGACATGTGCGTGTCCTATTAGCCGGAGGTCATGTGTGGACTTCACGGATCCTCTCTTGTGCCGGTCCTCCCCACTCGGCGTTGAGAAGGGCTTTGGAACATGTGATATGAGGAGACGTGGGCTCTTTCTATCAGGCTGGGTGCCCTGTTCAAGTGCCCTTGCCTCTCTGGGCATCAGTCATCTCATCTTTAAAATATGGGGCTCAGGATTGGTGACTGAGCGCCTTTCAGCTCTCATAGCTAGCTATCAGTTAAGCTCTGAGCTCTCATTCTGTGCTCTGACTCTCAGTCACTTAATAAGAGTGATGATGATGAACAATTATTGAGACTTCCTGTGTGCTTGAAGTGGCGGGTAAGACTGTTGTACACATGCTCTCATTTAGTTCTCACAGAAACATGTCGAGGTAGTTAATAATGCCCCATGAATCAGTTACTATTCAGTTCAGCTGCTTATATGGACATGTCCTAAGCAATATAGCTTAATGAAGATAGAAGCTTATTTTCCTCCTGTGCACAAAATAAGACATCTGGAAGTAGGCCAGGCCACTCTTGTTATGGTGGCCCCGTGACATCATCAAGATGTCATCTTTTTCCTCCACCATCCTCAGCACAAGGCTTCAAGGTCGCTTCAAGGTCCAAGATAGCTGCAATAGCTCCATGTCTGTTTCAGGCAGCTGGAAGCAGGAAGAGAGGCTAAAAGGGCCACCTTATTTTGTTCCTAGAGATCCTAACCATACTTCTGCTCACAATTCATTGGTCAGCACTTGGTTACGCGTTGACACCTAGCTGCAAGGGAGGCTAGGAGAGATAGTCCTACTGTGTCCCAGCCAGCAATGTAAATATTTGAGTTCTGTTATAAGGAAAAAGTTGAGAGAGGATACTGGAGTGAATTCTAAGTTTCTTCACATCATGTTTGAGCGGCGAGCAAGCAAGGCACAGGGTGGTTAAAGTCCTACGACATAGAGTTGTTGGTGAATGAGGCAGGATTTGGAGCTAGTGCATCTGCCTCCAGAGCCTGTGGTCTTCTGTGCTGTGCTCTACGGTCCTCCCTCGAATTCCCGTGATGCTTCTTTCCCCTGGCAGGGGCTTCACGCAGCCTTCAGCCCTAAGCTTTCATTCTCTTTCTGTGTCAGAAAAGCCCCTTATTGAAGCTTGATGTTCAACCACCTCCAAAATGTGGGGAAGTCGGGTAGGGCTGTGAGCTCGAGGCCCAGCTGCTCTATATCAGGGAATACTGCCACCAGGAAGGCACAGAACACCTGTGGGGTCTCCTCTGCGCTGCAGTCATCTTTGGTCCCTCCCCATTTCTGCATCCCTTAGCTCCCTCCATGGTGTTCCCAAATACCCCACAGTGTTCTCAAATGCTGTCCTCCCTTACTAAATCCTGGAATAAATTGGTATCTCTCTTCTTGGAGTGTTCATAGTTAAGAAAACGAAGGAGTAACTTTCTTACTATAAAAGTTGAGATGAGTTTTTTGCTTTTCCTTTTCGGAAGTGGGAGATCCTTCCTAAGCAAAGCCCGTAAAACCAGGCACGACGACTGTGGACTCCTATTCAGGCTGTCTTGTCACCAAAGCCACTGCTGGGAGCTGCCATCCCCTCCTTTTCTCTTCTTGTCCGTTCGGTGCAGTCTAAGAGCTAGACACTCAAACTGTGTAGGGGACCAGCAGCATCAGGATCATCTAGGAATTGTTAGAAATGCAGGACCTCAGACACGACCTTACACCTTCTGAATCAGAATTGTACTTAACATGGCACATCACAGGGCCGCCAAATCTCTAACTTAGGTCAACAGAGATGCAGAATTTTAAGTAAGTGATCATGAATTGAAGAAATTCGCCTAAGTAAGAGCTTACTTGTTAAATACATTGCTCTCTTTAAAAGAAACTAGACTAAGAGAAAGAGAGCAAGTCAAAATCAGGTACTGACATAAATAATTGCCATTTTTGGACCTCTATCTACCCAGTGCATCATGTAAATGTCAACAGTTCATTGACTGGTTGATGTATTAGAAGGGAGAACCAGACAAGAGTAGATAAAAATTTTTCATGCTTAGATTTCTTCTTAAGATGCCCTGGAAAAATTACCCAAATCTGTGCACTTAAATCTTCAAATGGCTTTTGCAAACCAAATAAGCTTGGCATTTGGGGTTCACATAATTGGCCAGTTTTGCTAAGAGACTGCCAAAACACCGTTGTCTAAACAACTCTTTTGGTTTAAGGATACAATCTGGGTTTAAAAGCCAACATGTGACTCACTTCAAGATGGTTAAAAGCTCAGAGGAGAGAGAGCTGTTGTGCTTTCAATCTCTTTATATCCTGTAGTTGTCCAGATACCTGGGAGAATAACAGAGCTATTTACTTCTAGGAGCCCAAGCTTAAATTGTGGAGAGTCGCAACGATTTTCACATTTGGTACCCTTGAAATGCTCGCCTCTGGGTTCTTCATGCACAGAGAGGTTCTGTAAGCTGTGTGAGGTGGGAAAAATAATCTACTAGCTGCCATGAGTACTGAGTTAATGCAGGGAAAGGCTCAGTACAGTGTCTGACAGGTAGTGAGTGCATGTAAACATTTTGCTGTGACGATGCCTTCCTATGGCACCTAGACATCTGGCTCATGCTCTTTATCTTACAAAGGAGGGCATGAAGACTTTGAGAGGTTCAGGGTCTGTGTGCTTCGGGGTCTGGGTTGGGAGTCTTCCTTGCCCTCCCTACCCCCCTGGGGGCAGCTCTATGCTGGATGGGCACCCACCCAGCAGCTCTGTGGGGATTCTCTTCCTCCCACTCCATTTCACACGCATGCCTCGGGGACCCAGGTGAGGGTCAATGGCAAGAACAAAATCTGAGACTGACCCAGGTCCTGAGTTTTCTTGGCACGTTGATATCTGTCCTCACCCCATTCAAAGTCATTTTCACCTTTTCACCCCTGGCCAGGCAGGTGTGGTCTCGGATGTTGCCGGAAACCAGGCCAGCTTGTGACATCTGAGACACTAGCACTGCCGCTATTAACAGCAGAACTGTTTTAAGTGACTACGCTCAAAGCTACTCCTTCCCCAGGGTTTTGATAATTCCTCCTGCCAATTATAGCACTTTGCCGAGATTAACTGATTAATCCTCACCGTACACCCAAGAGACAAAATTAAAGATAATTCTTTCACACGTGTAAAGCGCTTTCATCTAAGGATTGCTAGCCCTGATGCATTTGTCTCCCATGACAACATTGCAAGTTTCAGAGGTGACAAGGAAAATCGTTACCGTTTCAAGAACTGGGGAACAAAGAAAACTCCCCTCCAGGACACAGAGGAGGAGATGGGGGTCACAGAGCAGGTACATGTTGGCAAGATCGGCACGGGGATGCTACACCTGTGTTCCTGGGGTCCGAAGGGAAACTTTCAGGTGGGGCCATGACCCAGTCTGGCCACCTTTCTCCACGCAGTTCACAGTACCCCAGGAAGCTGCGGAACATGGGGGTATTCAAGCCCGTGTCTGGCTTCCTACTCTACACTTGTCCCCAGGACGCGGGTTCCTCAGCTCCTCTGCCAAGTTCTGTTTGTGAGTGAGAGGAAATGGAGCCAATAGCCAAATGCTATGGGGGGGGGGGAGGGGGAGAAAACTGAAAAAGCCGTTGCAAACTGAGGACCTCAGAAGGGAGTGGAGGTAGGCGGGGTGGGGGAGAGAAGTCAGTCTGCCAACACTCCGGAAGTAACATTTGAGGGAAAGGAGGGGAAAAGAGCAGTCTGTACTTCATGACCCGATGATAGGTTTGCTGTGATTTCTTTGTAATTCCTCTGGCAGCACAGACAGCTGCTACCGGACCGCAGCGGAAGCTGGGGACTGCGTCGTCCTACATTATGACATGGGGGTTCCACTCGGGGCGGGGTGAGGGAGGGGGAGTCTCACAGACCATGACGGAGATGCCCATGGTCACTTCAGAGACACTTCTCCTGTAGAGGCCGAGCAACTATTTCTTCTAAGCCTCTGATTAGCGGCACAGACAACACTCCTGGAAACACTTGCCAGTTTCCCTTCCTGATGGTAGCTGCATCTCCGGAGCTCAGAGCCCTGGGCCTGAGGGGTCTGGTGCCCCCCAAGGCTGCTGCAACTCCCTCCTGGCCTCTGAGCAGTAAAGGTGTCAGAAGGAGAGGCTCTTGCTTACCTCAAAATTCAAGAAAGAGAGGGGCACCTGGGTGGCTCAGTCAGTTAAGTGTCCGACTTCAACTCAGATCTGATCTCATGGTTCGTGGGTTCAAGCCCTGCGTCAGGTTCTGTGCGGACAACTCAGAGCCTGGATCCTGCTTCGGATTCTATGTTTCCTTCTCTCTCTACCCTACCCCACACACACTCTCTCTCTCTCTCTCAAAAATAAACAAACATTAAAAAAATTTTAAAAAAAGAAAGTGAATGAGACTGTACATTTACAGAGACTTAAAAGAAACTCTCATTGGAGCTTGACCATATTTAAGCCTTATGACAAGCACGTAAGGCTAGATGGTGAACGGACACCTCTTCTTTTGCCAGCCCAGCATCGCTTTCTCTGGGAAACCGACTTTTCTTCAACCATTGCATTCCAGTGGGGCTGCTAATCACAGGACTGTACCCCTTTCCAATCCCTTCCACTCCCCACCTCCAAGGCCAGGCATATGGCTCTGGCGGAGCCACTGGACTCTTTGTGCTTTGGGGAGATTCCCCGGGGAAGAGGTTGAGTTGTGCAAAGAGAATTGCCTGCGGACTCTTATCCCCAAGATTCCCAGGATGGCCCAAAGCTGGGCTGTTCAGTTCTTTCTTCCATCCTGTGAGTTCTTTTCGTTTCCTTCCAATAGTTGTCTTTAGTTTGTGTTTGCTAGAGTCCACCAAAGAAGCCCACGTTGTGAACACCCCCAAGCTGCAAATTGCTGGGAGGCAAGCCCGGGACTTCTCATTCCAAGTCAGAGAGCTCTCATCACACCAAGTAGATGCAAAGATGCACAGCGTCATTAAGGGGGGAGAACAAGTGGGGCAGTGCCAGCTCTGAAGGTTTTCTGTAAGCCCGCGAAGCTGCGCATCTTTCCCAATTGCATCACATCAGGACCCATTCTGGGGAACGCACCCCAAGTTTAATTGTGCTTATGTAGCTGGCACACACCCGCATTCGCCCACAACCGACCCCGTTAGGCCAAGCTTCTTTTAAATATTGTTCTTGTTTTAGGGGGCACCTGGGTGGCTCAGTTGGTTAAGCATCCGACTTTGGCTCAGGTCATGATCTTCCAGTTTGTGGATTCAAGCCCCAGATCGGGCTCTGTGCTGATAACTCAGAGCCTGGAGCCTGCTTCAGATTCTATATCTCCCTGTCCCTCTGCCCCTCCCCTGCTCATGCTCTGTCTCTCTCTCAAAAATAAATAAACATTAAAAAAATTTTTTTTAATTTTATCCTTGTTTTATTATTGCTGGATGTGCCTTCGTTGGTAGGCTGATTCTTAAGTGTATTTGCCTACGGGTGTATCTTCGCATTTTCTAGACCCTACTGATTTGGCAAACAATTAGAAGTAGCTGGTATAGTTCAGATGGCGAGGGTAGTGAGGTCGGTGGGTGTGGCTAGTAAAAATTCAGTAGCTGGTAAAATTTTGACAGGTAGGAGAAATCTTTTGGGTGCAGTTTATGTGCTAAAACATAGAATCCAGCTTTTTACTTCTTCATACCACATAAAACTCCAGCATTTTACCTCTGGGAACTCATAATCCCATATTAAAGTAGAGGCCCTCTCTCCCTCTTGAGACTGTTCTTGTACCTTCTGCAATGGCATTAAATTAAGGATGGGGGATCTCTTTTGTGAGCCAGACCTTTTCCAGGTCAAACTGAGAATTATTGAACCCCTGAATGATTAACCGATTTAGAGTATTTCTAGCCCAGGGCTGGATCCCAAAGGGAGCCAGAAGTGATCCTGAGACTTTTGAACTTTCTCATACATAGTAGTTGAATGACTGAGGGAATGGATGAATGGAGAGAAGAGAGAGCAATCCTAGGAGCCTAGAGTGCTAGATGTGCAAGGGAACCTGGTGATCATTCAGCACAATCCTGTATTAGCTGTCTATGATGCATACCAGATCACTCCAATTCTCAGTGGCCTACTGCAGTAATCATTTATTTTTTTCTCATAGTTTCTGTGGGTCAGGAGTTTAGACCCAACCCGGTTGGGTGCTCCTGGCTGGGGGTCTCTCATACAGTTGCAGTCAAATGTCACCTGGGCTGCGGTCATCCAGAGACTTGACTGGAGCTGGAAGGTCTGATTCCCAAGTGGCTTGCTCACATGGCTGGCGAGTTGGTGCGGGCCCTTGGTGGAAAGTTTCAGGTCCTCTCCACGTGGGCCTCTTTGCAGAGATGGATGAGTGTCCTCCAGCATGGCAGACGGAATCCCCTAGAACAAATGACGCAAGAGAACATGGCATGAATACCATGTGGCCAGGATCACGGGGACTTACCTCAGATCCTGACGACCACAAACCCCTTCTTTTAAAACGTGACCAAAGTTTATCATGAAATATTTTCAGACATATAAAAAGAATAAAAACAACTAAGTGGATAGTGATGTACCTACCACCCAGTTCAAGAAATAAAATACTATCAATTCAATTGACATCCCCTGGGCATTGACTCACCCCGAGTGCATATCTTCCTCCCCTGTCCCACTGTCCTTAAAACACTGGTATTCTGAATTTCATGTTTATCCTTCCATGCATTCTTTTATATTTCCACTACAAATTTACGTGTCCTTAAACAACATGTGGAGTTGTTTGGCATATTTTCAAACTTCATGTATGGCATCATCCTGTAGGATTCTTTTGCAACCTGCTCTTTTGTTTTCAGAGTTGTATTTGTGAGATCTGTCTATATTCATCTGCATAGCTCCAATTCACTTATTTTAGTCACTGTGTAGCACTCCATCATGTTAACACATCCCAATCTGTTTATCCATTCTCCAGTGGATGGGCATTCAGCTTGTTTTTTTGTTTTGTTTTGTTTGGCTATTACACAATGTTGTTATGACAGTTCTTGCAAACTCTCCTTGTGCCCAGATGCAAAGGTTTTTCCAGGGTAAAAAAAGTTTTTCCAGGGTATAAATCCAAAAGTAGCATGGATAGGTCACATGTATGGTATGCACATTTCAACTTTATTCACTAGTGTCAAATTCTCTAAAACAGCTGGATTAATTTATATGACTACTGACAATGATTGTGTCCCTTTATTCTTTATTCTATACTATCAAATTAAAAATTTCAGGCCAAGCTGATGGATGTGAAATGATGTCCATTTATGGTTTTAGTTTGCCTTTCCTTGACTACCCATGGAGGTTTATCATTTTTTAAAAAATATGTTTGGTTTCCTTCTTCTGAGCACTGCTTATTTATATCTTTTGCTAATGTTTTTTATTAAAATTTTTTTAACATTTATTTATTTTTTGAGAGACAGAGAGAGATAGAGCGTGAAGGGGAAAGGGACAGAGAGAGAGAGGGAGTCACAGATTCCAAAGCAGACTCCAGGCTGTGAGCTGTCAGCACAGAGCCTGACAAGAGGCTTGAACTCACCAGCAGTGAGATCATGACCTGAGCCGAAGTTGGACGCTTAACTGACTGAGCCACCCAGGTGCCCCTCTTTTGCTAATTTTTCTATCAAGTTACTACTCTTTTTCTTATTGATTTGAAAGAGTTCCTCAGAGGTTCTGAATACTAACTTTTATTAATCATACATGTCGCTGACATTTTTTTCCTGCCTAATATTTGTCTTTTTTACCTTTCTGTTGTCTTTGCCAAACAGAATTTTTTAAAAAGTTTATTTATTTATTTTGAGAGACAGAGAGAGAGACAGAACAAGTGGGAGAGAGAGAGAGAGAGAGAGAGAGAGAGAGAGAGAGAGATTCCCAAGCAGGCTCCACCCTCAGTGCAGAGCCCGACACGGGGCTCAATCCCACAGCCGTGTGATCATGACATGAGTTGAAATCAAGAGTCAGACACTTAATTAATGGAACCACCCAGGTGCTCCTCTTTGTTGAACAGAGATATTTTTTAATGCTTTTTCTTTATTTTGAGAGAGAGAGCGAGAGAGCAGAGGAGGGACAGAGAGAGGTGCACAGAGAGAATCCCAAGCAGGTTCCACACTCAGCTCAAAGCCTGACGTGGGGCTCGATCCCTTGACTGTGAGATCGTGACCTGAGCCGAAATCAAGAATGGGACCCTTAACCAACTGAGCCACCCAGGCGCCCCTGTCGAACAGAATGTTTAAGTTCATATGATCAAATGTATCGGTCGGTCTTCGCGTTTAATCTGGTGGAGACTGCCAGCTGCCTGCCAACATCCGCATCTTCTTTCTTTTCTGCGCTGGTGAAGTGCTTCTACAAGTGATATGGGCAGCACCTGCCTCACTTGCTTCCGAGAAAACCTTTGTTTCTGGATGTCCATGCCTCCCGCTGGAGCAGGCCAGCACAGTGCCAACCAGAGAGCCCGGGGAGCCTCGCCCTGAGGTCGCTGGAGCTGCTGCTAGGCTGGCTCTCCCAGCACCCACCGCGCTCCGGTTAGCTGCCTAGACTGATGACGTCATGCAGACATTGTCTGCGTTTTCTTCCAAAAGTGTCCAAGGTTTCCTTTTCACATTTAGATCTCTAATCTGCTGGGCAGTGACTGTTATGATGGTCACAAGTCATACAGTCTTTTTTGCAAATGGATAAACCGTTGTGATACCCCACCATTTTCTTTTTTTAATTCCTTACGTGAACGAATCCCAGAGAAATCAAGAGACTGGATCAAGTTCACACAGCTAATCAGTGAGTTATAGGTTGTGTGAAGAGCTAGGGTTTACAATATTCTTCCCGAAAGCCCTATGAAGTGGGAAGTATCATAACCATCCCAATTTCACCAACGAGAAATTCAGTGTTACACTGCCGGGGTGAGTACCCCGTCCCCATGCCCTAGCTCCTCCTGCTGTGCCCTTTTCCTCTAGGACCGTGCCTTAAGAGAGAAAATTCAGCCGAATCAAATCCAGCAAATATTTATCAAGCACCTCCCACATGCAAAGCTCTGTGCTAAGTACACACCAGGATGAGTAAGACACAGCGACACAGACCCTGGGCTGAGGAGCTTACAATCTGGCCAGGGGACAAGGTGGAGTCCTATGTGTTGATGTGTGCGTCCACTTAGGGTATCAGGAAAATCTCTGTAATATTTGGGATTCTACCAGGCAGCCCGGGAGGAAGGGCTTTCTAGGAGCAAGGACGGCCTGAACAAAAGCACACAAGCTGGAAAGTACAGCTGCGTTTAGGACACAGCCAGACTGACCTTGAGTTTGACTGGAGCAAGGTCAGGTGTGAGGTTGTAGCAGATGACGCTGCACCAGTCCAGGCTGGAGTGTTTCTGGGAAAGAGCAGTAATGGCCACCAGAGGTGTGGGGTGTGTGCGCGCGCGCGCGCGCGCGCGTGTGTGTGTGTGTGTGTGTGCGCGCGCGCGCACTGAGTGCAGGGACTGCAGGGGGAAAACTCGGGGGGAGTCAGTTAAAATCATTGCTGCTTTAACTATCTTTGAAAATGTTAACGTGAAGTCTATATCCCTGTATTCTGGCCAGGTTTCTGAACTTTGCAGAACCTCATATCACAGGCAATTTAGGAGGTTGCAAAAAAAATGTAGTAGCTGAGGATTTCTCTTCCAGAGCCACTTTCCCCTCTTGTGGAGCTGGCACGGCGTGTGCCTGTGTACAGACCCTGAGAGACATGGCTGTTGGTCTCCAGCTTGGTATCAAACTACTTTCAGCAGAATTTCTTGGCTCTCTGAATTTCTCCAGCAGCTCATGCTTATACGCTTCTTAATGTGACCAGTCTTCTCCAAAGTACTTCAGGGATGGAGGCCCTGCCTTGTTCATGGTTATGTTCCCAGAGCCTGGCCCCATGCCTGGCACAAGGCAGGTGCTCCACACACATTTGGGGGATGAGTGAGTGGACGTTGGAAGGGAATGAAAGAATGAATTCCCCGTAGCTGCACACGGCGGCTGTCGCGGCACAACTGTGCACAGGACAGCCAAGACAAGGTGCCCAGATAGCTGCCTTACGCTGAGTTGACGAGAGACCAGAAGGAGTTTCTGGAAGTCTGGACCAATGAAGATACAGTCTCAGCTGCTGTCACAGAGACCCAGCTTATACGAGATAGAGGTTTATTTCTCTTGTACGTAATAGTCCAAGCCAGTATGTGCTCAGTTCTACAGAATTGTCAGAGACCCAGGCTCCTTGTGTTCTGTCGTTCCCCCACTCCCCCGGCCCCCCCAGAGTGCTGCCTTATCCACGGATCCCCCATTACATCCACATTCTAGGCAGAAGGAAGGGGGAAAGAAGGAAGGAAAGGGCATGCTCCTTGTTTTTTTTTTAAGTTTATTTATTCATTTTGAGAGAGAAAGTGCGCACAAGCAGGGGAAGGGCAGAGTAAGAAGGAGGGCAAGAATCCCAAGCAGGTTCTGCACTGTCAGTGCAGAGCTGGACACGGGCTCAAACCTACAAACTGCGAGATCATGACCCAAGCTGAACTCAAGAATCAGATGCTCAGCCGACTGAGCCACCCAGGCGCCTTGCTTGGTCCTTGTGTTCAAGGGCACAGCTTGAAAGTGGCACGTATCCCTTCTCACATCCCATTAGCCAGAACCTAGTCACTTGGCCATACCTAGCTGCAAAGGAAGTTGGAAATGTGCGGTCTATTCTGACAGCCAGTGCCGAGTTAATTATTATCTTAGCTATAGAAAGAGAGACTAGATATTGGCAAACAGCTTGCTATTTCTGCCATATAATGTAGCACAGATGTGAGACGCAATTGCAGACAGAAGAACCTGGTGATTCACAAATAGAAAGGATTTATTTTGAACAGATGTGTCAACATTGATGCTAAAAGCCACAGCCTGCAATTACGTGAGGACAGCGTGAAAATGAGCATTGTTTTCAAATGCAGAGAACAGTGGCATGTTTTCATGAGTTTGGTTTGGACATTATAAATCTTCCGTCTGCTTCTAAGAGAGGAAGTGGCCGATCAAACATGCCTCTGCGTCACAAGCATAAGAGCAATAGTGACGTGAAGGGGAGAAATAGTGCACCAGACTCGTGTAATTGTGTGGTTGGACATGTCCCTGTTTAAGTGATCAGGCCCTATCTTAGCACGTTTTCTGTTTGAGGGGGTCGCTATTGGTAGTTGTCTACCAAAGCTGTCCTCCCTTTCTTCCTGGGTACGTGACTAGACTGTACTTTCCACCCACCTTAGACGTATGTGTGGCAGTGTGACCAAATTCTGAGCATTGTGTGTCATTCCCAGGCCTAGACCCAAAGAGTTTGGGTGCCCCTCCAACACTCTCCCCTCCCTTTGTACCAGTGGCAACCTCGCTTTGACCAAATAGACAACAATAATGCCTTAGGGAGTGGCAAACAAGAAGACTGTCTCTGTGTCTTGTCTCCTAGACAAGAGCTGCCCACCAGGCTGGTGTGCTCATCTCTGACTATCGCATGAGAGGGAAAGAAACTTCTTGGCTCTCTACTCCACTCTACTGTTAGGTCTTTTGGATATAGTAAGCTAGCCTTTTAGCTTAACTAATCTACACTTCCCACATGGTCTCTGCAGCCCCCAACCGTGGGACCATGGGTAGGGAAGTTATTGATCAGGGTTGCGTGCTCTAATCCACCAGCAGAGAATGAAGTTGTTCTTTGTGACCTACCTCACAAACATATTTCTGTCCAGCTTTTTCAATTGCATTCTTTAAAAAAAAAAAAAAAAAGATCCCCCCTCCAGCCCAAAAGAATTCCAAGTAGTGATAAAAAGTAAAGTACTTTGGAAGAAGCATCTTAAAAGAAATGTACAGAAGTTACATGTGGAAAATGGTCAATTTTTTGAGGTGCATCAGAGAGGCTGAATTTAGAGACATAGCACATTATGAAAGATCCAATTCTGAAGACGTACTTTCTCTGCCAATTAAATTGCAAGTGTTAAGTCATTCTAATGAAAATTTCTGTGAGATTGTTTATGGATTGTAATAACAATGATTTAAAGTTGTAAGAAGAATAAATGGAAAAGAATAACCAAGAAAATATAGAAAGATAAGAATTTGGGGGAAGGCTTTCCCTACCAAACATCAACATTATTAAAATGCTATAATATATAAGTCAAGCTGACATTGTTTCAAGAATAGACTTGCAAGTTAATGGATATAAGAGAAAATCCTGATAATTGTGTACACATGCATACACATTTATATGAGTTTTGCACATTATAAATGTATGCTCTATATTAGTAGGAAAAAGTAACATTGCTCAATTAATGATCATGGGATGATAATTGGTTGACTAAATAGAAAAAAAGTTACATATTGATCCCCATAAAAAATAAGACTGATATTTTTAAAAAACATTTTTAAAATAAAGAAACTATAGGTAAATATTTATCTGATCTTGCAGCAAGAAAGCAAAAGATAAAATCATAAGAGAAATAGTTGATATATTTGACTACCCAAGAATTTAAAAATTTAAGTAAAAAAAAACCCATAAGCAAACCTAAAAGATAATTGACAATTGAGAAAAAAAAACCAAACCAAAAAACCCAGCAACTAAGAGCCTTTCCATGTAAAGAGCTCTTCAAATCAATAAGAAAAAACACCATAAAAATGGACAAGGGACCTGATAAGATAATTTGTAACAGCCAATTAATACATGAAAAACTCCAACTTTTAGTGATCAAGTAAATGATAATTAAAATAACAGTGTAGTATAGGTCTTCATTTATCAAATTGTCCAAAGTTTTTAAAAGTCATATCTAGGGGCGCCTGGGTGGCTCAGTCAGTTGAGCGTCCAACTTTGGCTCAGGTCATAATCTCATGGTCTGTGAGTTCAAGCCCCGCATCAGGCTCTGTGCTGATAGCTCAGAGCCTGGAGCCTGCTTTGGAGTCTGTGTCTCCCTCTTTCTCTGACCCTCCCCCGTTCATGCTCTGTCTCTTTCTGTCTCCAAAATAAATAAACATAAAAAAAATTTTTTTAATATAAAAAAAAAGTCATATCTAGTGGTGAAATGGAAATTCTTACACATATAGAGTTATAACTCATCAGACCCTTTCTGGGCAAATTTGGCAATTTGTATCAAAAATCTTTTGCATATTTATATTCTTTGATGAAACAATTACATGTCTAGGAATTTACTGTATGGATAAAACCAGGGATCTCCTAAAGATTTATGTGTTAGGCATCATGCTATTAATCACAGAGAAAAATAATTTTAAAAGCCACAAAAGATATTGTTTGAATACCTTTTGCTTGGTCCACATGGTGGAATTTTATACTGCCATTACAACAGTATGCTTTTGAAGAAAACCTGATGAAGTAGGAAAATGCTCACACTCTAACAATGAGTCAAACAAAACAGGATACACAATGGCTTACAGGCCTTCCATAATCTGACTCCCCCCACCCACTCCCCATTCTGACCCCTCTGCCTCATTCTACTCCAGCTACCCTGGACTCCTGAATCTTCTTTTTTTTTTTTTTTTACATTTTTTTTTACTGTTTTTTATTTATTCTTGAGAGAGAGATACACACACACAGCATGAGCGAGGGAGGGGCAGAGCGAGAAAGGGACACAGAATCTAAAGCAGACTCCAGGCTCTGAGCTGTCAGCACAGAGCCCGTGGGGCTCAAACTCATGAGCCCTGAGATCATGACCTGAGCCGAAGTCAGACACTCAACTGACTGAGCCAGCCAGGCGCCCCCTGAATCTTCTTCCGACACTTGCAGCCCCAGGACTTTGCACTTTCTCTTTCCTCTGCTGAGACGCTGCCCTGAGACACCTCACCACTGCTTCTTCCCTTTCTTCATACTCTGGTTGAATCACCTTGTCGGCCAGATCATCCCTGGCTGTCCCATAAAAAAATAGTGGCCACCCCTCCCCCCACTCACTGCCACCCCATACTTCCTGTCCCCTACCCTACCTGATTCTTCTCCATTGCATTTATTGCTGTTTGGCACATGGCACATTTTCACGTTTATTTATTGTTTGTTTCCCCATGAGCAGTGCCAGCCGCAGGAGAGGCAACTTGTCTGATTTGCTCATTGGTGCATCCCCAGCAAATAGTACGTAGGTCATCAATAAATATTTGTGAGATTAATAAATAACTACAGTAACAATATTATATGACTTTTGTACAGAGACCTTAGGTTTTAGGTAGATACTGCTCTAAAGGATGAGGATGCGGCCCACCAGATATTAACTGTGGTTATTGTTGTGTGTCCAGCCTACTGGTGACTTTTGTTACCTCTTTAAGCTTTGCTGTGTTTTTGCAACTATTTGCCATAAACATATGTTATGAGAGAATGTGTTGTTATTACTTCAAAATTCCATGAGTTTTAAAATCACTCAATACCCTAGCCGGCCAAATGTTCCAAAGCATAGAAGGATTTTCTTTCTTTCTTTTTTTTTTTTTTTTAAAGTTCTCACTTTTTCCACTTTACAAACCTAGTGACTCTTCCACAGGGCTATATTTTATCAGCTACTGACTGCCTCCTGGTATTTCCTTCCTCTCTGCCTTCCACTGCAACAAGCACCTCAGTGACGAGGAATTACTTTGGGGGCACTTTTCAGTTTACAACAGCAATGTATTACTCCACAGCCCATGTCCTTGGCCCGGTGCCAGCCTGAGAATTGCCAAGCCTCCCTTCTCCTCCCCCTCTTCCTCTTCCCCCTCCTCCTCCTCCTCCTCCTCCTCCTCCTCCTCCTCCTCCTCGGCACCCTTCCTTCTCCCCCTCCCCCTCCTCCCAGCCCAGACTCTTCCTCGAGTTCCTTCCTGGGCCCTGCACTGCCAGGTGCCTGGAGGCCTGAGGGAGTGGCCTGTCACAGGTCCTTGGGCCTCCAAGGGGAAGAAAAGGTTACTTGGGAGTCATTAGCCGAGAACCAGAGAAACCTGGTTTGGTAGGCTGGCTTGTTAATCCCCGTATGAGACCTAACTGTAGGGCCTAGCTCCCGAGTTCCACCTGCAGGGGGGGGCGGGCTGCTAGTGCTGTGAGGAAGCCATGGCCCTGCAGTCATATGGACCCACAGGGGCCTGAGCTGTAAGATTCTTTCTTTGGAAGGAGGGTTACTCTGTGTCCCAAACCTTGTGTGTACTCTCATGCATACCTTTAGTCTGGAGTACCTAGCTGCATGAGGTGAATGAAAGATTAGCACTCACAAACAGGCACTTGGCTTCGCTTCTCACAGCACCTCATTTTTAAAAAAAAATAATTCTCCAAGTACAAAGAGTAGCCATCTCTTGAAAACCAGAACCCACAACGACCAGTGCGTGCACAGGCCTGGACTTGAAGAAAGGAAGCCACCAAAACAGGATAAAGCTCCTCCTCATGCTCCTCCCAGGGTCCTGAAGGTGGTCAGCATTTTCAAGGTGAGGTGAAGGACATTGAGCATTACTTGCAGGCTCAGTGGGGAAGCCGCCGATGCCTGAGCCAGTCAGGGACAGCATTGGCTTTGAGCAAAGGGGACTATGTGCCAGGTGGTGGGAGGGCATGCCCACCCCAGAAATCCAGGCGGACCAGCAGCTCTGGTGGTGGTCTGCCCGGGGCGGGGGGTTGGGGGGGGGCTTTCTCTTCCCAGCCTCTTAAATATGGGTTACACGAGTGGTAGTTGCACCTTCTTAGAAGGTGCAGCAATGTGCTTGGCAGCGCTTGGTATTTCTGCAACCACAGCTGCCCTGGAAAGAACCTGAAAATGCATCCACTGTTCTAGGTCGGTCCCTGCCACCACTTAAAAATCTCAACCCCCTACATTGGCCCATCCGCTGCACTTTTTGAACATGGGGCATGCCTCTGTGTACTACTCACCATATAGGAGTTATCTGTTCATGTGTCAGTTTCCCTTCCTGGACACCCTATCTTAACTCGTATTTGTAGATCCAGTGTTTGGCCCATAGGAAGTGTTCAATCGGTATTTCATGAACCTATTTTTGGAGTCTATCTTTGAAAGTTCATTGTAAAACCTTCCAAAAAAAATGGTGACTCCTTGGAAAAGTTTTAATTTAGGGTAAGACTCATGGGGATACTTCTGGGGACTGCCTGTTTCTGAGTCTTCCAAAGCTGAAGGGAGCAGGGGGTCTCTAGGGCATCAGGAGCACTCCGTGTCTCAGATGGAGTTTGTTACTACTATTTGATACGATGATTGTCACAGTGGAAATCTCTTACACGTGTCTAACATGACACAATTTAAAGCCCTAGTCACTTATTATGTTCTGATCTCCAAGACATGATCTGGGGGGCCATATTTAAAAATCTTATAAAAGTCAGATAGCCTTTGTGATTTATCTGAAAGCTTAGGTTTAGAATTAGCACCATTTTTCAATCATTCAACACACATTTATCGCATATCTATCACGGGCCGGTGGAAGACGGTAGGAGACACTGAAGTACACAGATGAGAAGTCACGATTGCTGCTCAGGTTGGAGGCATTGCTACAAAGTGTAAGGACTATGATGAAGGTGTCATTAAAGGCTATGGGAGCTACGGACGAGAAGGCTCACCTCTGCCCGGAGACAAGTGGGGAGAGGTGTCAGAGCAAGATGATGGTGATGTTGAGGACGAGGATGGTGATGACGCTGCTTACCAATATATGGTGCTTACCGCGTGCCAGGCATTCTCCTGGGTGCTTCATACATAGCAACTCACTCAATCCTCACAACCACCCCATGAAGTAGGGGCTCTTATTATTTCCATTTTATAGATGAGAAGATTCAGGCCTACAGAAACCAGATAAGTTGCTCAAGATTATGCTAGGAAGGGGTGGACATCATCTGCTATTTCTTGGGTTTCTGGACCAAAAAACAGCAACAGTAATACTGGGAAAGAATAGGATCTTTGGCTACTGCCCAAACCACTTTCCTTGGTCCCTTTCCTGCGGTGCCGTCCATTTGTTTCTTGAGCCGGTCCTTGAGCTTGGCGGTACGTTGAGAGCCTTACCGTACAGATGGTAAGCCTGGCTTGTGGTCCTGGCCCCATGTACTCAAACAGCCCAGCGTGGATAAAGAGCAATGGTTAAGACATGGGATTTCAAATTAGACAGCCGTGGGCTGCACTTCTGGTCCCATCCATTCTTAGCCGTTGACCTCTGAGCCATAAGAGGTTCTCTGAACCTAAGAAATAGGGATAAAAGCCGTACCTATGCCTCTGTGGCCTCACACGTCAGCTACTTCTTGCTCACCCCACCCCCCTCAACGATGAGGCCCCTGAACCACACAGATGCTGAAAATGAGCCAAAAAGCATGTGGAGTTCCCCGGCACGATTGGAGCCATTGTTCTGCCACTGGGGAGGGCCCTCTGGCAGGGGAAGCAGGCAGAGGGCTTCAGCGCCTTCAGCAGACATCTGCCTCAGAGATTTCCTCTGCCTTGCTGTTGGGAGATGTAAGCTTTTCCTTCAGAGGCTGAGGTGAATGTAGTTGAAAGCAACTACTTCATGGAAACAACAGTGGTGACGGGCCGGGGGGCTGGAAGTGGTCTTAGCCCGGGGTTGTGTCCCTGGGGTACACTCAGAGAAACCTTGGGGCCAACAGCACACGCTCTGTTTACTCAGGGGTTTCCTCACTGAACCCGCCGAGGAAACAGCTTTGTAAGGAAAGGGAAAACATGGGTTAGGCAAGGTCCTCCGTGGGCCTGACGGAGTCCAAGTGGCCACCTACAAATTGCCTTCTAATTCAGTGCCAAGTGCCCGCCCTGCATGGGCTTAGGGCCAGCTGTGTTACTCCAGGCCCTTCAGAGGCGCCAGCCTTATGGACACCACCTCCTGGGCGCACCGGGGACTTTTTAGGGAGGGCCATTCACTCTTCTAAGCCTTTCGGCTGCTTAAGTAATTTGGAGAAGAAGAAATCTGCCTGTTTGTGAAGAACTATCTATTTCTTTACTAACTTCATTCCAGTCACCCTCATCTGTGGTAGCAGGGGTTTTCAAAGCATGCTGACGCATCACAATTATGCTGTGAAAGGTTATGGTCGTAGCAAGGATGAGGTTTGTCTAATGAGGGCTGCCCTTGGAAAAAGAAAGTCATGCAGCTCTTTGACAATGAAGGGCAGGCGCCAGAGGTCTCATGGCTCTGGAGCCTTAGCAGTGCTGGCAATGGAGGTACAAGGCAGAGGGTGGAAGGCAAGAGGGAGGGAAACTGAGAAAGCGGGAACGTAGTCACATACAGAGTTTGACTCTGTAGGGTCTGCAAGGCGACTTGATTGGCAGTAAATAGATGATTTTGTCATTCTCTGGACTCCCAGCTGCCTGCCATCAGCTGTGAGAAACACTGGATCCTTTCTGGAATTGGACTGTTTTAGGGGAGGGTAAACAGCATCGTCTACCTTAATGCAATGGCCCAAGTGCTTGCCACGTGCTGGCACCGTGCTCCCTGCCCAGGAGAGATCGAAGAATGTGTTGCTGCTGCAGGGGTGGTGCACCTGTAATTACGATCATAAACAGCAGCATCTAAGGAGCAGCAAGAGCCTCTGGTAGGTGATGTTCCAGGGAGGAGCCATGGAGGAGGCAGATCTCCTGGCCCTGAGGGACGACAGGACAGAAACAGGGAGTGGGAGTTGGGGTTGGGCCAAGCACACAACATTCCACAGCTGGCTTTTCAACCCGGCTGTAGTACAGTCTTTGAGGGAAAACTCTTCCCTGCCTTCAGATCCTCCTTCCTGCCAGGGATTACTGGCCCCTGACCAGTCATTGTGAAGGACTGGATCTGGGACTCAAGGCCGCACCGAAGAGCCTGGCCATTCTGGGTTCGAGGGCTCAGGGAAGTGTCTGGACTCTGGGCTCTTTGGCATCCTGGCAAAGAAGCTCCAGTGATACATATGTACTGGGAAATAAGGGAAATTGAACTGAGGGAGACCCTGGACAAGCTCAGGGAGGTTTTGCTGGTTGGAGAAATAAGCATGGTGCCCACTTGGGAGCGCAGCCCCAAGAGTTACAGCCGACAGAGAACAGGGGTCTGCAGAGCCTGGTACCCTTTCTGGTTCTGACGTTCAAGTCCGCAAACCTCCTGGCCCCTCCTCCAGGGACGTCCACCAGATGCAGCATCATGTGATCTGGACTGTTCTACCCAAGACCAATGCCCACCCCACCTTGTTGACCTGACTCTGTCCCATGGGCGTATTTAACCTCCTCCCCCATCGCACTTTGCAATTGTTTCAAAGAATGTTCTCCTTTTTGTTTTCTCCTTCAAGAATTTTATAGCAAAGAAGAATCTCAGACTGGTTGGTGCAAATAACGAGAAAAGCAGGATTGGATGGGTAGTTACAGGGTTAGGAGATCTAGAAGAAGAAAGACTTCTTTTCCCTTGTCACTGCATCCAGTTGGGAAATACTTTCAGCCATTCCAAGAAGTGTGAGCATTGAAAGGATTTAAGGAAGTGTGACCATTGAATTTCCTTGGTAGGAAAGTGCATCATGTATAGTACCTTATATTCACCAGATTTTATACATAATCAAGAATATCATTTTGAATTAGGGAAGGGTGTCGGATTGACCTTGGACTGCTACAACTAGCATTTACTCTGATGCCTGCAGTGTACAAGGCATCTTGATGACAGAGCTGAGAATGCTCTGATCTGTAGCATCCGAGGGGAAGGATCCAGAGAGGAAAGATTTTTTAAAAGAGTTGAACGGCAGTCCTTAGAATTCAGTGCCTTATTCTGCTTTAGTGAGACCATTCTTGCCATATTTTTTTTTTTACAGTGTAGACTACTTAGTTTACAAAATGTGTTTTTAGAATGTCATTTAATGTGTGCTCTGGTAACACATTATTTCATTTCAAGGTTCGTGTGTTTTTAGGATCTAAGCATGTTTAACTCAAATTCTCTGTGTAGGGTCTGTGTTTAGGCCTTTGCTACTTAGCATGTTTACTTTATATTTCTAGCTGGAAAAGTCTTAATAACAGAATCTTTTTTTCTTTTTGTCAAACGAAGCCCTACACAATGGTAAATTTTTCGCAAAGCAGCTGTATTTTCTGTTGCCACATCGGAATGTGCATGTGACCTTGCCTCTACTTTTTCAAATGCATGGCTGCCACCGTAGGTGGGATCCTTATCATCTCTCCCTTTTATTATTATAATTACATAACTGCTTCTCTTACCTTCATTCTTATTCCCCCTCCTATTCATCAGCCACACGGTTGTCAAACTGAATTTTGAAAGTACAGGTCTAAGAAAGTTGACAACACGTGGGCAAGGGTGTGTACAATTGAGTTATCTCAGAGATGCTGTGGTGTGGATGGTGCAGCCCCTTGGAAGGGCAATATGGTCGTATCTATCAGAGTTATGAAAACATACGCTTTGACTTGAAATTCCACCTCCAGGGATTTATCCTATAGACATCTTTGCATATGCAAAGATGTATGTGTGAGGATGTCAATCAAGGCATTGTTTATAAGGACAGGGTATTAGACATGAGCTAAAGGACCATTGGCAGGAGCTATTGAAATGGATGATGGTAACTGGATGATGGAATTTGTAAGGGCCATTTGCTGGTTGCTACCCTAGAATCCATTCCTTTTCGCCCCCTCCTAATGGGTGGTTGGTATTGGCCCCACTCCCACCTCCGAGGGTGAACCCAATTGGTGGAAGCAAATCAGTCCATCACATTTGCCTGCCCTCAGGACTGTTTCGTGTAAAAGGAAATCTTGTCCCATCAGAATGAATATGAGGCTTGGAATAGCTGTACCCATGAGAGGAAAGCCTGGAGCTTCTGGGGGACCCGCTGAAGGTGCTAATCCAAGGATTTGTGGCTGGAGGAAGGAGTCTACTGATGGCAATCTAGGTGACTTGTCTGAGCTGGTTTGAGGTAAGTTGTCTTTTATTTGCAACGATAATGATCCTCAGTGCTAAAGAATGCTGAACAGCCATGGAAGAAAATGAGGTTGATCTACTTTCGTCCATGTGGAATTATCTCTGTGATACTTTGTGAAATGAAGGTTAAACAGTGAATATAGACTATATTCCCTTCTACATAAACAAAAGTCTGTGAGAGTAAGTGCCTATGTGTGTGTGTGTATGTGTGTGTCTGTGTGTCTGTGTGTCATGTGTATAAGTGGTCTCAGCTAGCCGGTGCAGTGTCTTTGAACAAATTAGGAAACGATACCCTCTCTGGTGCATCTGGTGCATGCCGGGGAGCAACTTGGTCAGTGAGTGGGCTTGTCCCCTGAGTTTGGTGGCTTTGTGCAGTACACAACCTATACAACAATATAGATGTATTGATCTATAGATCAATAGATGTATATAGATCAATAGATGTATAGATGTCTAGATCTCTGGTAGAGTATATGGAAAACTAGAAATAAATGTTACTTATGGGAAGAGAAGACTCAGAGTTTGGTGGTAGTGGGCAGAAAGGAGTCTTGTCCTTCTGTACTGCACTTGAGGGGTGTTTGAATTTTGCTACTGTGTATGCAAATTACTTTTTCAAAACCTTCATTTAAATAAGTAAGAAAGCAAACCAAAACACAGGTTTGATCTTAGTTACTCCCTTGCTTAAAACAAAACAAAACAAAACAAAAACAAACAAAAAACCTTTTAACTACTCCTCATGGAGAAATTCTAGATACTTGAGCACATCATGCAAAGGTTACAACTGGCCTCTGCTGCCATCTCTCCTTGTCTCTGGCTGCTCCCTCCCTCCATGCTGCATTTCAACAAGGCAGGTTTGTCAGAGGTTTATCCTACAAAGCATGCGTGTTGGCTTCTGGGCCTTTGCACATGCTGTTCTGCTCTTCCCCATACTCCACAAAGGACTATTGTCATCCTCTGGGGCCTTCTTTCTTGGGAACGTCAACAGGCCTTGTGCTTTTCCCTGTCTTGCTACCTACCACAGTTTATTGTAACTGTTTGCTTATCTGTGAGTGAACTCTTTGAGACCATTGACTGGATCTAGGACGGTCAGTGCCAGTGACATGATTGGAAGAGGCACCTCATAGCTTTTCCAAGAACAAACGGAGATAAGTTCAGATACCAGCTGTCTTTTTGCTAGATTGTGCTTTCCCTTTCAGATCTCCGTTCTCTCGCAGCTGCAAATTCTCATCTATTCTTTTATCTCTCTGCCTGGTAGCATTTAGCCAGGTTGTAGCAGAGTGAGAGTTTCGAGCCCAGAACAGATTGCATTTCCTCACTCCTAGTAGCTCAACAGAGTCCTCTTTCACTTCACCAGGGACGCATCTGAGATTCACAGCAGGTCCAATGACCTGCTCTTTGTCTGCCCTGCTACGTATGCAGTCTGTCATGAAGTGTTCAGTCAGTTTATAAACTGAGAAAGCTGGGAAGCATAGGGAAGAGAGAAGAGCATTTGTCTGTATATGTGTACGTATATATACAATGTGTCTATATCGTAAAATATAGTCTTGCACATCTGTTCCGTCCAGCAGTCTGTCCGCTTGGTAAGCCCGGTAACCTGGAGACTTGAACAAGAGCTATTTCCACAGAGCCTTCATTCCTGGTAAATGATTACCTGGCCCAGGAGAAATCTGCCATCTGCACAGAAAATCAGTGAGGCAGTATCTTTCCAGGAAAGAGATGTGGTGAGGCAACAGTGAACTCCTCGTTCAGAAAAGCTGGCTGGGCTTGCTCAGGGAAGAGCTGACCCACTGCCGGGTCAGCCACTGCTGGGGCATCACAGGGAAAGACCTGGCTAATGATGCATAAGGAAAATGATGAGCCAGCAGACCCATTTCTGGTTTCGGCCTTCAAGAGCAGTGGTTGGTTGAGGATGCTCATGTTGGGGTCTGAGGAAGATGCGGTGTCTCTGGTGTTGGTCAACAGATTCAGGGCTGCTCCTAGGCTATGTAGTGTCTTTGTATGAATCAGGAGAAAAACGCCCCTTCTGGGCTGACACAGCCCCACATTTGGGCACAAGCCTTGCAAGTTGGAGGTGCCTCTGTCCAAAGAAAGAGTGTTTGTTACTCTGGGCGGGCACATCGCCAGGCCAGACCTCTAGATCTCAGCTCCCACTTCGCTTCTCAGCGGGGATCCATTATGCAGCACATGAATTGTGCAGCCATACCTGTGGCCCAGAAGGCATAATGTTGGGGAAATTTAGAAAGCAGAGGTGAAAGAAAAGTGAATTGATAACTGATGGCTCTACCATTACTTAGGGTTGTTTTCCTCAAAGTGCAAAGAGCCCTATCAGCATCCCCTCAAGTACTTGACAAGAATGCATATTCCTGGGACCTACCTCGGAACAACTGAATTAAACTCTCTGAAGGGTGGGTGGGGCCCAGCAATCGGGATTTTTAACCAGCCCCCTAGATGTTTCTAATGCCCACCGAAGCCCACGAATTGCTGGCTTAGCAGCTGTTCTGTCAGAAGTCCTTGGGATCTGCCATATTTGGGAATCTAGGGCTATCTGACTGGACAGAGGAAAAACAGACCATGGCTTCTCTGAGCTCTACAGTGTCATCTCGTGTGTCCTTGAAGCCTTCCTGAAGGCTGCTTCTCTGGGGCTAGGGGCTGATGTCATTGTTTTTTCTGGCACCACTGCTTCGCTGTTTCTAAAAAGCACTTTTAAAAGTATCAGCTTTTAGGATAAAAACTCTAGGAATCTTGAAACAAAGAGTGGGTCGGACTCATAATGCCACACTTGTCCTTCCTCCTCAGCCTCAGGCTAATTTCCTGCCTCCTAGTCCTGTGGTAGAGTGTTTCAGGCTGAATCCCTTTCAAGGAAGTCTTCTGGAGACACTCTGTTTCCATTTCAGCTTCCATCTTATGTGAAGGTTAAGTTACATTATCCTAAATTCCAAGGGGCTGATGAGCTTGCTTTGTTGAACTGGTATTTCTGTCATTTTGAGTAATGCTTGAAATATGAATGTGATTGCCCATATCTGGCCACCCTTCTTTTATTTAGAGAGTTTCACTGGAGCGGAATTTTAGCTGAGCCCACATGTGCAGATACCCATTGCTTGGGACCACAGTGCTTATACAACTCAGCCTCCATCCCTTGGGGGGTGACATCATTCATAGACATTGTTCACTACTGTAGAGGGAATGCTTGTGTCCCCTCAAAATTCATACGTTAAATCTCAACCTCCAACGTGATGGTCCTTGGAATTGGGGCCTTTGGGAGGCAATTAGGTCATGAGGGTAGAGCCCTCATGAATGGGGATTATGAAAGAGATCCCGGAGAACTCCATTGCCCCTTGCCCCTTGCCCGCTGTGAGGACTCATCAAGAAGATGGCCATCTATGTGGGTGCATGGGTGGCTCAGTTGGTTCAGTATCCGACTCTTGATTTCAGCTCAGGTCGTGATCTCGTGGTTTGTGGGCTCGAGCCCTGCGTCAGGCTCTGCGCTGACAGTGTAGAGCCTGCTTGGGTTTTTCTCTTTCCCTCTCTCTCTCTGTCCCTCCCTTGTTCTCCCTCTCTCTCTCTCTCTCTCTCTCTTTCTCTCTCTCTCTCTCTCCCTCTCTCAAAATAAATAAATACACTTAAAAAATACATTTAATAAATACACTTAAAAAAAAAAAAGAAGATAGCCATCTGTGAACCAGGAAACAAGCCATTGGCAGACACTGAATCTGCCTGCGTCTGGATCTTGGACTTCCCAGCCTTCAGAACTGTGAGAAATAAATGTTTGTTGTTTAAGCCACCCAGCCTGCGGCACTGTTGTTACAGCAACCTGAGCTAAGACACATTGTTGCCTCTGTGCCAAGCACTGTACAAGATACACTAGTGTGAGAGGTTGAGCACATGCCCTACCTTCAAAGTATTTAATCGAGACCCCACCCCTGTCCAGTATGGCAGCCACCAGCTACACGTGGCTACTGAGCACTTGAAATGTTCCAGTGGCGATGTGCTGGAAATGTAAAATACACACCGGATTTGAAAGACTTCAGAAGAAAAAAAAGAAACCGGTGAAATATCTCATTAACCATTGTTTTATATTGATTGCATGTTTAAATCATAGTATTTTAGATAGGTTAAAATTCATTATGAAAATTGATTTCACCTATTTATTGTGACTTTTGAAAATGAGTCTGCTAGAAAATTAAAAATCACATATAAAGCTCACATTATATTATTATTGGACAGTGCTGCTCCGGAGGGTGGGAAAGACACATAACCGATTACAACCATAAGGCCATGTGATTACTTTTGGGATAGTGGAAGGACATGGTGAGCTGGGAGCAGTTTGAAAGAGCCCTAACTCAGCCTTGGGAGCTAAGGGAAGCCCTTCCTGGAGGAGGTGATATCTAATTGAGACCCCAAAGCTGAGTAGCAGGGAGGTGCAGAGTGAGGTAGTGAGGGGTATCGGAGGTGACAGAGTGTGGTGCATTTGGGGAGCTATAAGCAGTTCAGGGAGGCTGTAACTGGCTAGTAGGAGTTGGGGAGAAATTGCCTGGAGGAGTTGGGAATTGGGGAGGGAGGGGGCACTCTGCTGAGGGAGAGCTCTGACCTCCTTTTGTTGGAAATGGATATTTGGTTTCCTTTCCATCTGCGGTAGGCAGTGGAGGGGGAGGAAATGCTCAGCAGTAGCATTGGGGGTAGGAGACACGTGTTTAAATATTTGTCCCTTATGCCAAGTGTGGAATTGATGAACTAGAGCAATTCTTTTTTTTTTTTTTAAGTTTTTTTTAAAGTTTATTTTATTTATTTATTTTGAGATGGGGGGAGGGGCACAGAGAGAGAAGGGGAGAGAGAGAATCTAAGCAGGCTCTGTGCTGTCAGCTCGGAGCCCAACATGGGGCTCGATCTCACGAACCCGTGAGATCATGACCTGAACCAAAATCGAGAGTTGGCTGCTTAACTGACTGAGCCACCCAGTGCCCCTAGAGCAATTCCTATCAATGAGAGTATATAAATGAAAGTGCTTTGTAAATGTGATGGTCCTGTATGAATACCACTTTATTTATTATGCCCAGTTGGCCCTTGATCTTTGTATAAGAATATCGAAATTATAAATTCTATGTTTGGGAAAATTGGAATATTTGCTTCAGATTTTAGCCTATTTTTTTTTTTTTTTAGAGGAGGTGATTTTCAGTAACAGCAATCTTAATAAGGATCATCGTGATAACAATCCTTTTTTTTTTTAATTTTTTTTTCAACGTTTTTTATTTTTTTGGGGGGGGACAGAGTGAGACAGAGCATGAACGGGGGAGGGGCAGAGAGAGAGGGAGACACAGAATCGGAAACAGGCTCCAGGCTCCCAGCCATCAGCCCAGAGCCCGACGCGGGGCTCGAACTCACGGACCGCGAGATCATGACCTGGCTGAAGTCGGACGCTTAACCGACTGCGCCACCCAGGCGCCCCAACAATCTTTTTAAAGCAAAAGAAATCTGAAGGGAGTAACAGTTCTGACACCGAAGGTTCACCGTGTGATAGGAATGGTACAGCCCAGGTGGTCAGCCAAGGATATCCCACCATTTGACCTTCTCACAGGGCGCAATGCATCCAGAAGTTAAAGGACAGAGATGTTCCGCATGAAAGAACTGGTACAGTCTCTCTGTTCTTACACAGTGCATCTTCACTCAGATGTCTATTGTCATCAAAATTCCAACAGAGAAGTAAACTAAATGCCGGGCGTGGGACGTTCAGGAAGTTTCGCTTCTGTGTGTGGTTTGGCTTTGCTCTTCATACACGGTAAGGCTGTTAGCATCTGGGAGTACTTTTATCTGGAAGCAGTTAGTTTGCACATTGCCCTCTTTGCTTTGGACTCTCCCTAGGGATGTGGGAAAAGCAGAATGTGTCCAGAGCAAATGGTTTTCCACAGATACATGTCCTTTGACCCCTAGAAGACTCAGAATTGGATTGCTTCCTCCTAAGGAAAGAGATTCTCCGGAGAAGGGGATCATTTGGGACATGTGTTCATTTATTCTTTTTACTTGTGGAGCACCCCCTGTATGCCAGGGACTGCACTGGTCACTGAGAAGAGATGAATTAGAAAAGGAGCCCTTCGCCTGGGTGGCGCAGTCGGTTAAGCGTCCGACTTCAGCCAGGTCACGATCTCGCGGTCCGTGAGTTCGAGCCCCACGTCAGGCTCTGGGCTGATGGCTCAGAGCCTAGAGCCTGTTTCCGATTCTGTGTCTCCCTCTCTCTCTGACCCTCCCCCGTTCATGCTCTGTCTCTCTCTGTCCCAAAAATAAATAAAAACGAAAAAAAAAAAAAAGAAAAGGAGCCCTTTCTTGGACTGAGCTCCTCATCAGGTCAGAGAGATCGACATAAAATTCAAATAAGCCAGCTGCCGTGTGGTCGAATGTTACAGTGCTGGTAAGTATACAAGGCTCTGAACGCCGTGAAGGGAGGAAGGCACTCACGTTCTGTCTGGAGGAGGGCAGACAGGGGAGGAGAGCCTTCTCCAGTGAGAGCAAAGGGCTTGTTTGGCGAGCCGTGGGCTGGTGAGCAAAGCACATGAAAGAGAAAGTGTTAGGACAGGTTGGTGCAGGAACGACCAGGAAGAAGCTGGTGTGGCACCCACAGGGGTGTGGACTTCTTCCAGGGGAGTTTTCAGTGGGGCAGCGACAAGGTCTAGTCTGTTTTAGCAAGAACTCCAGCAGTGGTGGAGTCTGGAGAGGAGAAGGAAGGAGTGCTTGGTAGTGCAGAGTCCGGGTCCGTTGGGAAACTACAACTGTCTGCAGTTCCTTTTCTTCCCTCTGAAAAATGTCCAGCCAGCCCCTTGGACCACAAGGCAAAGGTAGCATTGCCTTAGAGCAGAAGAATCCCCTAGCTCCGTTTTTGGGAGCGCATGGGGCGCGTGTCCTGGGGGGTTTGGATAAGTCCCCCCTTGGCTGCTCCTGGACTTCCCCCTTGGCCCACACTCCCGGTTCAGAAGGGGCCTCAGCCCCCAAGTGGGGATGTCTCAGTGAGTCTCAGTGTCTAGCCTGCCATGGCAGGGTTGACTGGCTGGGGGTGTAGGGCCTGGCTGGGGTGTAGGTGCCTGTGTCTCTAGGGCGGACAGAGAGGCTGGACGCTCCCGGGTGACGCTGGGCCTGCAGGACCACTACAGAGTGGCAGGAACCTTGGTGAAACGAGAAGTTTCCGTTGGCCGCCTGCCACCGTTCCCAATGCACGCTGACGCTCCACCCTGAGGCAGGATGCCCTGCCCTGCAGAGCAGTTGGAAGTGATAACTACATTTGTTTTCGAACCAGAACCTTTCCTGGCACTGGGGGGAAATGCATCTGTGGCCGGCCTGGCCTTGCTGTCCTCCAGCTTGCTCTCCGGTACAATCCAGAGCTGTAGGTAGTGATTCCATGGGCTTGCCGGAGCCCAAACCTCCAAGGACAGGGGCGCCGAGAGGAAGGGCCCTTGGACGACTTAAAAACATCAAAGATATCCTAATCACACACCCCTCCTGGTAATCAAAGCCCAGCGCAGCCTTGCCCTTTGTTTCCCTTATTATGGCAATATGCACTGTTTATCTCAACCCTGTGAGTGGCAGGAGGTCAGGTCGCCCCAAGGTGCCCTGCGGAAGGAGGCTGAGCACTTATCCAGGTAGTGAAGCAGTATTTATTTCACTTGTCACCTGCTTAGCAACATTGAGCAATCGGGTGCATTTTTGGAATGTTCCAGAGGCTTCCGTGAACTCCAAACCCAAGGTGCGCTCCTGATAGCAGAACTGCCTTTGGCAGGAGCACACTGGCCAGGAGGGTCAGACCCGGTAAAACAGGGGCAAGGGCTCTTCTGGCTCCTCGGTGGGGCAGCTGGCCCCTGCATTGTAAATATCCCTTGTGCAAGACACCTGTAGACAGATACCTGCCGGGTGCCTGCGTTTGCCAGCTGCTGTGCTTACTGTGTGAGCAAGAAACTACAGTTTTCATTTAAGCTGTGTCTATGGTATTAACCAGGAATTCATATGGATAGCTAGTTTATCTTTGGTTGTTAGGTTTTGGCTAATTTCTTAGGACGGAGAAATTAAGGCGTTGAAAATCATGTTCTTCATTGTCCCACACTGGCAGGATATGTCATCCTTGGATATAGCACAAAACCCAAAGGTTTCCTCTTAGTTTTCTAAGTCATGGCTGTTCTGTTGAAGTCTAACTTATAAAGGGACTGAGGACCACGGATTTGCTGAATCAACAAAGAGTGTTAACACTGCAGTTAAGAACATTGAGTCTGAAGACACACCCACTAGACCAGATCCTCCCAAAGATGTCATCCTGGGCAAGTTACTCTTCTTAAGTTTCTTTATCTGTGAAAGGGGGACACAAATATTACTTGCCTCATAAGGCCATTATGAAGGATTAAAAGGAAACCCAGGTAAAGGCACGGAATATTCAGTAACATTGTTATATGCTAGGAGAACACAACCCCTGTTTATAGGGGTTCCAACTTCAGTGGGAGAAGCAGAAAAGTGCTAGGGAACTCAGGAGTATTCAATGGGTAATCAGGGAAGACTTCACAGAAGAGGCAACCTTTAGCTGAGCATTGGAGGATGATTAGGAGTTCACCAAATAGACAAAGATGGGGAAGAATCCTCTGGAAAGTGCCAGCAGCTTGTACAAAAGAGAGACAAGAAAGAGCATGGTCCAATCAGGGAAACACAAGAGTTATTGAAAGGTAAAAAATTTTGGGGGCGCCTGGGTGGCGCAGTCGGTTAAGCGTCCGACTTCGGCCAGGTCACGATCTCGCGGTCCGTGAGTTCGAGCCCCGCGTCAGGCTCTGGGCTGATGGCTCGGAGCCTGGAGCCTGTTTCCGATTCTGTGTCTCCCTCTCTCTCTGCCCCTCCCCCGTTCATGCTCTGTCTCTCTCTGTCCCAAAAATAAATAAACGTTGAAAAAAAAAATTTAAAAAGAAAGGTAAAAAATTTTTAAAGAATAAAATCATGACTCTCATAGAATTATAAATTGAGTGTCTATCAAAGGTTTCATTTACCTCATTAATTAATAAGGAAACCAGTAAAGATGTTACACATGGTTCAAAGGAGAATTCAAAGAACATTCATATGTAAGTGGCCTGAAAATAATTTACAAATAGATACAAAGCTGCTGGTCAATATCCACAAGGCAAAAATCTGCATCTCCAGAGACACAGTTTGCACTTCTGTGGCCAAGAATCATTTGCCTCACTTTCAGGAATGTACACATTTTAGAAATGAAATATGAAATAGTCTACAGCTTATCGAAATAAAATATAGTCTACAAATTAGAGACATAAAACAGTGCAAAACTAAGGAAAGATGAAGGTAACTCCATAGGATGCACTGAACAGGACCCCCAGTAATCTTTGTTTGTTTTGAAAATGTTCGCAGTTTTTCCTGAGAGTGGGTTAGTTTTATTGAAGAGCCAGAGGGAGTGTGGGAAATGGATGGGAGAGAGGGAGATGGGGCCTGAGGTGTAGGCAGGGACCACGTGTAGAGCCTCAACCATCACGCCGGGGAATCAGAATTTTACTCTGCAGCCCATGCTGTGAGGGATGGATCGTGGGCGACCGAGGCTGGAGTACGGGCCCCAGGGAAGAAGTGAGGAGGTCTTGAACCGTGGCAGGGAGAATGGAGATGAGGCATGGGTGTGAACTGCAAATGAAGGGACATCTGGGGTGACTCGGGTTGTGGGAGGACAGAGGGATGTGTCTGGAGAGGCTTTGAGGGAGGAGTCCTTCTGAGTGTATACCCAAGGGTGCTATTTTCTCGGGAGGCCCTCACTGAGTCACTTGGAAATGTGGACCTTTGACGCTGACCTGAGCTTTCAAACAGATAGCTTTCTTGGGAGAAAACGCGTACCCTGATTTTTCTGTCCACATTTTCTAAATACTCTGATTCCCGAGATATAGTTTGGAAAAATCTTATATAACGACCTCTCTCCCTAACCCATTTGGATCCCTTGGTTCTATCATGTAAAGGGGTGTTCATTTGACTGGTTTTCCTTACACTACTGCCCTCCCCTCAACGATTCTCCTCTCTTCTCTGTCCCGTCCTGGGGAAAGCTGGACTTCCCCAAATTGCACCACCTGATTCCCCTTTCCTCTGCCTTCTGGTTGGGTTTGGTGCCTGGAGCATAGGAGGGGAGAGAGGCAGGAATATTTCTCTGCAGCCCTCCTCCTGTTTTGTGGGGTCTGACACTGCAGAGCCCCTCCATGACAATAGCCATGCCTGGGCTTCAGCTCCCCACCAGGCTGTCCAACACCTCCTTCTTCTTTCTTTGCCTCTCAAGGCCTGAGAATGTGGTATGGGTTGCATTGTGACGCTCCAAAATTCCTCTGTTGAAGTCCTCACCTCTAGTCCCTCAGCACGTAACCTTATTTGGAATAGTAAGATATAATTGCAGATACAAGTTGTTAAATTAAGATGGGGTCATAGTGGAACACAGCAAGGCCCTAATCCAATACGGCTGGTGTCCATCTGAAAAGGGAAAATTTGGGCACGGGCACACAGGGAGAACACCATTTGAAGATTGCATCTATGCTGCCACAAACCAAGGAATTGCCAGAACCTAGGAGAGGAGCCTCAAACAAATTTATCACTAGAGCCTTCAAAAGGGGCATGGCCTTGCTAACACCTTTCAGTCTTCCAAACTCCAGAAGCTTGAGACAACAAATTGCCATCGTTGAAACCACTCAGTTTGAGGTAACTTGTTACGGCAGCCCTAGCAAATGAATACAGGGTGGTAACATCTTTCTGCTGTTGCTGGTTCCTTAACTCCACCTATACCTCCAAATAATGGCCCCTCCATTAAACAGTCTCTTCAGAACTCCCAGTTGAGAGTGCTGTCTCTCTCTGGCCAGGACTATCACTATAGATTCGCTATTGTGCACCAGGTGTGGCTCCCCCTTTCTCCTTTGCCTTCTCTGTTGAGAAATGGTATTTTCCTGATCCTTATATGCTCTTCTGAGTTGTTTCATGTTGGAATCATTGTTTATGGGAAACTCCGGGGCATTATTGGAGAGGGCAGTGTGCATTTTCTTAGCCTGCCATGTCTGTGAGTCAGCATGTCAGAGGAGAAGGTAGTATCAGGAAACACACGCACCACTTCCTTGTTGTTTTACACGCAGGTGAGCTCTTGAGTATTAGTGCCTACCGTCTGGATGACTGGGTCGGCGGCATTCTAGGCCCTCCTGCTTGCATTTCCGTATCGGGATCACATCCATGTAGGGGTCTTCACCTTAAACTCCAGGAGAAGCAATATTAGACCGGAATAGACACACTCGTTTGTTTCAAGCCTTAGTGTAGTAGAAGGGCTTGTTGTGCGTTGTGGAGTGCCACATCCCGTCTGCTCCTGCAGGCTGGAAACACAAATATCTCTTTATCCCGAACAGCCTTTTCCTCTCGTCGTCTTATGAGCCTCTGAACAAAGCTTGGCCTGTATTCTTTGGCGAGGTTTCCAGATTTCTCCTCTCACCAGCACAATGAAAAGATCTCTTCTTCACCCTAGTAGTCGTATTTATTTTCTCCAGTTAAGACAAGACACATCACCAGTTATTATCGGGGGTGATAAAGTGACACTTAAGCAAGGTCATACAGATGGCAGATGTCCATACTGTTAATTTTCTCAGACTTGAAATCCTAGCATCTGTTCTTTTAACTGTGAGTGGCCATTATGTGTTTAAAAGCTGGATCGATTTATCTCTTTCTGGAACTTTCTCTCCATAGGATGTTATGCCAAACTGGGGCATTTGTGGTGGTTTGAGAATCCTCACAGCACTTCAGGAATAAAGTTTACAATAATAAATTTCTTTCATGTTGTTACTTAATGTTTTCCAGTAGTATTCAAAGGAGTTCTATTCATAAAAACTCTCTGGCCTATCAGGGTAGTTGATTCTGTCCCAGTTTATGAACTATCTTTTTCCCGGCCAGGGTAGCCCCTGGTTTATAGATAGTAAACAGGTAAATATTGTTTATCTTATTTTGTTTACTCTTTACTCGTGGTGGGTGATCTGGCTTTCCATTTTGGGGAGTATTATAAAACTGCTTTTTGAGGATTTAATTTTCATTTTTGAGAGACAGGTGTGAATGGGGGAGGGGCAGAGAGAGAGGGAGACACAGAATCCAAAGCCTGGAGCCTCTGAGCTGTCAACACAGAGCCTGACACGGGGCTTGAACTTGCCAACCACGAGATCATGACCTGAGCCGAAGTCGGATACTTAACCGACTGAGCCACCCAGGCACCCCAAAACTGCTTTTTGAAAAGCATAGGCGATGTATAGATTTAGCAAATATTTTTGAAGGTGGAATGACCAAAAAGCATAGGAAAGTTTGGTCTTTGAAAATACAAATAATTCCTCACTCAGCAAATAGATCCAGTTGCCCAGAAAGATTTTAGTGCAATCCAAATACAAGGGGAATAGAAAGAAAAGTCCGAGGCTTATCTCTTTGCCCAGCCTTACGGGAACACATGGGTCCATTCTCATGGTTGTGGCTGAGCCACTCTAGCTGAACTCAGCATCTTACAGGAACGTTTAGAGACCCACCACCCTCTGCTCAGAGCACCGTCAGGGTTCCCTCCTCAGACCCAGGAGTATGCCTTGGGAAGGGCTTGCTTGATCTGTGAAGACAGTGCCTCCTTGGGAAGCCAATACTGTGCCCCTCTGCTGGTGACTCCTGCAGTGAACCAAGCCTGACCTCAAATGTGCTGGGGGTGGAGCCAGCAGTAGGCTGCACGGGGCTCTCGTAGGACCACCTAATGTTCACATGCTGTATTGGTCCCCTAGGACTGCTCTAACAAATTACCACAAACAGGATGGCTTAAAAACAACAGCTATTTATTCTCGAAGTTCTGGAAGCCAGAAGTCCAAAATCCAGGTGTTGGCAGGGTTAGTTTCTTCTGGGAGTTCTTTTTTTTTTTTTTAATGTTTGTTTTTGAGAGAGAGAGAGAGAGAGAGAGAGAGAGTGAGCGAGCACGAGAGAGAGTGTGAGAGAGAGTGCAAGTGGGGGAGGGACAGAGAGAGAGAGGGGACGGGGGATCCAAAGCAGGCTCCACGCTGACAGCAGAGAGTGTGATGTGGGGCTACAACTCAGGAAATGCAAGATCATGACCTGAGCCAAAGTCCGATGCTCAGCCGGCTGAGCCACCCAGGTGCCCCTGGGTGTTCTTTATTTTCCTTTATTTTTAATTTTTATTTTAGAGAAAGAGTATGAGTGGGAAGAAAAGGAGAGAGAGAGCATGGAGCCTGACATGGAGCTGGAAACCATGAATCATGAGATCATGTCATGAAGTGAAATCAAGAGTCCAATGTTCAACCAGCTGCACCACCCAGGCACCCCTCTTCTGGGAGTTCTAAGGGAGAACCCACCTCAGTTCCATCTCATAGCTTCTGGTGTTTGCCTGCCATCCTTGGTGTTCCTTGGCTTGTAGGTACATCACTCCACTCTCTGCCTCTGCCTTCACATGGCCTTCTCTGTATGTCTGTCCAAATTTCCCTCTTCTTAAAAGGACAGCAGTCATTGGATTAGGGCCCACCCTAATCCAGCATGAACGTATCTTCACTTGATTACATCTGCAAGGATCCGATTTCTAAATAAGGTCACATTTAGAGACACGGGATGTTTGGATGCTTCAACTTATCTTTTTGGTGGACACAGTTCTACCAAGTGTGCATGGTAACTAGGAGCCACGGCATTTTAGAATTGAAGAACGACGCTCAAGCATTCCAGACATGACTGAGATCCAACCCTAGCTTTCCCCTCTGACTGTGTTAAGGGCTGACTGCACTGTCTCTGTTTGCTTGTCAGCAGGATGAAAGGATAAAGCAGTGCCCACCCCGGGAGCCTGTGTGAGGGATTAGGTGAGAATATCTGTGTGAAACACAGTGCCCGGCACAGACCAAACTCCAATAAGTGTTACATAACCTTATACAGCCTCTGCATATGTCCAGTCAGCCTCTCATAAACTAGGATGTGTCATGTAGGATCCGCGCGATAAAAAATGACACTTTCCTGCTGGTCTGGGGGATGTGAGTAAGCTTTGGAGATCAAGAATAAATACTTATGTATGGTTATATTTTGATTTGAAAGAATAACCCTCTTGATGGTTATACAGCACTGTGGTTTCTTATATAAACTGTCAAACGATATCTTCTATTTGAACAAGGCTTCTCAGCTTTCAAAGTACAGCATTTTCATTTCATTCTCCCATAAACCCTGGGACAATGGCAGGGTAGGTGTTGATAATCTCATTTTATAGATAAGGAAACTGAGACAAGGGTAAGAGATTTACTTTAGATCAGCGAGAGTAGCAGAGATGGCCGGCTGCCCACCTGATTTATATTCTCTCCTTCACCTTGCCAACAAGACCCATATAATGTTCCGATTGTGATATGTCCAGCTAAAAAAGAACATTCCCAGACTCTTTTGCTAACAGGGCTGGCCAGTGATGTGTAAGCAGCAATGGAGACGGGGGAGCTTCTAAGACAACCCTTTGAAGAAGGCCAATTCATCTGTCAACAAACCCACTGCCAACCCAGGGTGTGTGTGCGTGTGTGTGTGTGTGTGTGTGTGTGTGTGTGTGTGTTTAGTCTCATCTAAACTCAGGGCTCGTTTGTTAACACTCAAAGTCCCTAATCAGGAATCCACACTCCAGGGCATGGTGGGTACCTTTGGAGGGTCCTGGACAGGAGTCCACTCTCCAAAGAGGGCAAAAGACAACCACTTGCATCTTGACTAGAGGGCCTGTTAATTAGCATGAGGATTTTCCTGGATGAAATATGGACCAGCTAGAAACATTGTAAAGACACCTATTCCCTTACGTAGTGTGATATTAGAGTCAGCCTGCTAGTTTAGCCCCTCTTGGAATTGTGCTAGGACCGGGGCTTTTTAAATTTTGTTCCCTGACGTGTACTAGAGGATTCAGCCACTAACGCATCTAGAAGCTCCACTAATTCTGCTATTGACATGCTGTCCCTTCTTCCTTCCTCGAGTGAACTCTCCATGCAGGGTGTCAGTCGCTCCTGCTCTGAGCTTATATGAACAAGTGGTATGACGTTTCTGTGCCTGCTTATTTGTAAATGTTTGTATGTGTGGCAGAATTCTGAATGAGACCTGTCCTCATTTTGACACACCTCACAGGGAAGTAGTTGAGGGGAATGAAAGCTCTTGCATACCGCAAACCAGTGGGGATCACCATTATCTACCAGCAAGAGAACCTGATGAATGTGAATGGGCAAATTTGGCAGCCTGTCCAAACCTGGCAGCCATCTTTGAACAGGTGATGGTCCCACTTGTTGTGGTTACTTGGAACGGGGGGAGACCTGGGCCCACGCAGTGCCAGTCGGGTCCTTTCTCTTGCAACTTTGGAATCAAGACCGAAAAATACTGCTGTCAGGCGATACCTATTGCTAAAACTGAGGTAATGTAAGCCCAGACGTGGTGGGGAGGCCTTGTCCGTGGACAGGGAAGGAAGGAGGTCTGCCAAGAGAAAAGGAGGGGGCCACACATGCATGGAGACAGGGATAGGAGGTCATGCGGCTCTGAAGAGTGAAGATGGGAGAGGGCAAGACTGCAGGATGCTTCCTTGGTTCCCACTGGCTTGCTACTTTTGGATCTCAGTTTCTGGGGAACGTCTGACTGATCTTGCCCTGAAGTTGTCTGTATCTTTCTAGTAGATTAGTCCTTAGTTTTGCTTAAGTGAGTTTGAAGTGCTTTCTGTTACTTTAACCAAAAGAACCTTGATGCAATTCAATATCATGCTGGAGTGTATATAAATACCTTCTTAAAAGGTTTGTATCTCTGTAGACTCTATTAATATCCATTCCTCCCAACTCCATTAACATACATCTTGAACACACACACTCACTCTCCCTGCACTCATATACTCCGTTCAATTACCGGATTGAAACCCCCCACATGCCTAGATATCTTAGCAGAACATTTATTTCTCAGACTCCATAATACACTTGACTAGGTTTTAAGCAGACCCGAATAGATCAATGAACAGAAAAATATTGCAAAACTTTTCTTTGAGGTGAATCCTCCTTCTTATCAGTAAATTCAGTTTTGGGTGGGATGAGTTTACAGCATACCTCACAGCACAGCTCTTGGGCTGATTCCTGTTCTTTCCCACACAAAGCACAAGAAAAGGAGTTCACACGTGAAGAACGGTTCCATTCATTGGTCATTCCTTCACTACATGGGCATTTCTTGAGCCTACTATGTGCTCTTCTCTGCTCCAGTTGCTGTGAATCCAAAGGTGAGTGAGATTCAGTCCCGCTGTGAATTATATCTGGGGCGATTTCTTCAATCTACACTGCTACTTTCATTTCTCAATTATATTTCCTGGTTTTCCAATTTTCTCTTGCCATTCCCACATTGTCCTACTGTACCCCCAGGTCCTCACTTTTTCATTCTTTATTTCTTGAAGCTTAATTTTTTTGGTCTGTCTGGAATTGGGGAATGGTCACTCTCCCTTACTTAGAATTCTTTCCCCAATATGTCACCCATCAAGAAGTGGTGTTATCTTGACCAGACCAGATACACTCACCTGGGAACTTCATCTTGGCTGTTCCCTCTGCTAGGAGAGCTCTTACCCAGGTATCTCTCTGGCTCATTCCATCACCCCCTTCAAGTCTTCATGCAGACATTACCTTCTCCTGATCACCTGCCTCAGTACTCCTGATCCCCCTCCCATATCCTAAATTTTTCTTTCTCCATAGCATTTCCTACCTTCTCACATGCTGCAAAATATACTTCTTTTTTAATGCTTATTGATGGCTAGAATGTAAGCTCCAAGGGTAGGGGTCTTTGTTTTGCTCATGCTGTATCCCGAAGGCCTAGAATAATCCCTGGCACACAGTAGACCTGCAATGAACATTTACTGAGTATATGGGTATATGGGTATATGGGTGATGTGGGGGCAAGTCCGTTTGGGTGAGACACAAAGGCAAACAACTGGAATCTATTTGCAGTCAGGTGTTTGGATCTGTACTCACTCGGGTGACCCTAACAAAGGCAGTGCTAAGATTAGAAAGCACAGAGGTTAGTTGGAGCTAGTTTTATCAATTTGAATGAAGTAAAGCGTCTGCAGGTACACAAAACAGTTGGCATCCATGGGCAGAAAATCTGCCTATCTGTGACATGCTTCATGAGGATATGGATGGATAGAAATATTGATGGGGAGTAGTTTGGATTGCATATTATATTAGCATATACATGTAATCATTTAATATTTAAGGCTGTGGCTTTCCTCTTGATGTAATTAGTTATTAGGTTTGTGTAAAGCATTACTTCTATTAAAAGAGTGTCATTTAAAAAGAAAAGAGAAAGTTGGACTACCATGGGGCAAACATGGAAGATCAGATTGTGATGTGGACATGAGATATTTACTGAACACTGATTGGTTCCAGGCACCGTGGGAGTGTGGAAGGCACTAGTTCTGATGTAGGAGGTCCAGGTCAAGTTTTGGCTTGGCCTCTTCCTTGGGGTTTTTGGGTAAATGATTTCATCTGTTTGGGCTTGCCTAGACCATCTGTAAAAGAAGGGGATTAAACCGGATAAATGTTAAGATCTTGTACAGCTCTTAAGGGCTGTGATGGGGGGATGTGTTGGCCATTGTGCTGTATTCTGTGTCCAACAGAAGAATGAAGCCAATCCCAAGCCCTTATGCAGGTCAATATTGAGCAGGTGAAATATGCACCAAATCTTACTTAAGTTTATAAAGAGGCAAAATGCTACAAGAAAACATTTCTGTTTAATTATTACTAACTTAAAAATGTATCATGAAGTATGAGACCATTTTAAGTTAAAAAATGGAAACATTTCTCTTCTAAGGAAAGAAAGATCATCTAACATAAAGGTAAGATAAAGACACAAAGAGAACTAGAATATCTCCTCCTGCAACGGACTGAATGTTTGTGTCTCCCCCGCTCCCAACATCATATGTTGAAATCCTAACCCATGACGTGATGGCATATGGAAATGGGGCCTTAGCTCATGAGGGTGGGGATCTCATCAACTGGATTGGTGCCCTTATAAAAGAGGCCCCAGAGAGCTCTCTCGCCCTTCTTTACCTTGTGAGGCAGCAACAAGAAGTGTGCAACCTGAGGGAGCCCCCATAGAACCCCACCATGCTGGCACCCCAGTCACAGACTTCTTGCCTCCAGAACTGTCAGAAATAAATTTCTGTTGTTTATGAGCCACCTACTCCATGGTACTTTATGATACAGCCCAACTGCCTCACAGTCAGGAGTCTTAGTTTTCCTTCCTTCTGTGTTCCTAAAGATAGTCATGTAGGACTTTTTTCTCCCCCCAAGTCACCATATTTAACTTTTCAAACTAAAGAATTGCCCTTTTAATGGAAAATCTGGATTTTACCTGGAAGAGGAAACATAACAAGGGAAGAATTAGGTCACAGGGCACCAGGCAAGTATTCTCCTCCCTCCACCAGCGTCAAGGCCACTTTTCTGTAGAACTTATCTGAAAAATGGGGGTGTTGCGTACCTATCCAACTTGGCTATTATTATGAATATCATCTTTAACATAATAGGCAAGTTAATTTAATTATATATTAATGATAATTTAACAATTTACCAAAAATAATTTAATACACAGAAGCCCTCCCCTATCCCTAATTTTTACAGGAGGAAATGAGGTTCAAGGAGGCGAATCAGTTAACCCAAGGGTTCACATCCAGTACCTGGTAGATCCAAGGTTAGAATCTTCTATTCAGAAGCCCAGGGAACTCCAGTGTATTCTGTGGACTATAGGTAAGCAGATTTTTGCAGAGCAAGTGTGAAATCTAAGTAGTGGTAAAGGACTTTTGGTTAAACGTGGCTGATTGAAGACTTTCTCTTCCAAAATCCCAATTAAAAATTCCAGTAGAAGAATAAAAAAAGGTATAAATGCACAAAAATGGATGCCCTGGAAGAGGAATTATATGGATTTCTGAAACGGCCACATAGTTTGGGCAGATGGAAAGCAGATGGAGAGGTGGTGGCTGGTGGAGGCTGCAGGGAGGCATTCCAAGAAACCCTGCAGGAACCCCAGAGAGGCTGAGGTTCTGTGGCACCAGGTATGTGGGAAGCAGGGAGGAGTTGGAGCACCGAGTACAGAGGATTTCTGGGAAGTTTGGGTCTAGATCCCCAAGTGTCCTTCCGACCCATGCAACCGGGCAATGCCTCCCCCTCCCATTGCTCCACCACCTGCTTGCATATCCTGAAAGTTCTTTTCTGGAAGTGTGGAACAAAAAGGACTCTGAACATAGCCACAGTATGTATAACACGGGAAAAGAAGGAGGTTTGGGGCTGATACCAGGGAAAGCAGAAACTCAGTACTGAAGTCACCCCTGCACCGTGGTAATTCTGCTATGCAGACCCTGCTTCTTCTGACAGCCAGCATCCTCTTTTCTAGCAGGAGGCCAGGGTTCTGCCCTAGGGGAACTGAGTAGCTACAGAGAAACGTCCTGCAGAGAATGTCATTTGGGGTCCCACCCTGGAAAGGCTGGCTCACTGCCTGGTCTCTGTCAATGAAATTCACCAGCTGATAAGCCCTGCCCACACGCCTCAAAGCAAACCCACACATCAGATTGTGTGATTTGAGTCTTCAGTGTGAATGAACATCCAGAGGTTGTCTGATTCTGGAGGAAAGCCTTCAATATGAAACAGACCAAAATCATTCAAGCAGGAAAATATTTAGGAGGAAAGAGAAACAAAGCAGAGGGAACAGAGTGAAACTTCTCAACACACACAAAACGTACACTGAATAGTCTTAGGGGGATAAGAGGCAGTGCTGCACCCATTAATCAGAAGCAGGATGCTTTAATTCAGGAATGATAAAAGAACAAGGCAGAGAGGTTCTTCAAAATTAAAAATAGAAGAGCTGAAAAAAGAAGATTTGACAGATGATAAAGTGGGAAAATCTCTCAGAAAGATGAGCAAAAAACCAGAGATGACCACTAGGAAAGAAATGATAAAAATATTAAAGGACTGGTCCAATAAGGCCACCATTCAGCTAATAGGAAGTCCAGAGAGAATGAAGGTGAATGACTTGGGAAATAATACCAGAAATTTTCCTTGTGGATTTCAAAAGATCCACAGCAGGTCACGCCACTTTCAAATTTCAGCAGCTGTGAATAAAGAGAAGATCCTCAACACGTCCCTAGGTGGGTAAAACTGCCTCTGCTCAAAAGAACAGGAACGGGAATGGCGCAGGACTTCTCCATCGCAACACTGGATGCCAGAAAACAAAGGAAATCAAATTATAGTTGGCTTCTGTCCTCAGCAGTGAACAATACATAACAACGCAAACATGGATTGTTGGCTATACCAAAAATTATAACTCAGCTATACTGAGAGAATAGGGGAAGGCAAAGTAGGGAAGAGGATGTCACAGTCTTCTGACCTAACAGGAAGCCAATAAATGATGTCCCAAATGGATCAACCAATAGCTGTATAAGTTTATTATCTAGAAATCTAGGGGGAAATATAAGAAATAAGTAAAAGGGGACATACCAAGGAGAGCAGGAGGCTTTTTTTTTTTAATAGGACTTGTGTTACTGGACTTTCTCATCTACTTGCATGTACAGATGATAAAATCCATGGAAGAACCCCGAAAAAAGCTCCGTCTTCCCATTCTCTGATCTTGGTCGCTTTGCTTTCTCAGAGGAGGTGGCCTGATCTTGGCTGTCTCATAACCTCTTCGATGTGTGGTGATCTAGGTTCCCCTTGCTTGAGTTTTGGGGGCTTGCCTTGTGGCACAGTGTTGTTACATCATGTGGAAGAGAAAGAAGTCTCCAATATGGCTTTGTGCCTGAGCTCACATGGGCAGATAAAATGCGTGGATATTGTTCTTTGTTTTCATGGTGGTATTTATGCAAAGTTATTTTCCCTCTTGGTGTTTATCTTTTGGCCAGAGTTGTAAGGACGGGATGGACTCAGGTGGTGAGTAATGGCTGAGTCCCATTGTTCCCCCTCCTGGTGACCCCGCCCTGAGCCTGAAAGCCAGCAGCAACTTCGTGCCGTCCAGTGGGGTAAAACCAGCCTTGCCTTTGATGTCCTGGGAGTTGTAAGAATTTTTTTGCTTTGATACTAACATGAATTTGGGTCTGCAAAAACCAATGCAGGACAATCATGTCATGAAGAACCAAAGCTTAGAAGTTACCTGCAATGAAAACAAATCCTTGAAAAAGTTGGAGTGAGAGGAGAAATCTAGATTAGGCAACAGCCTCCGGAGCCCCCCCAGTTTAGATTTTAACGGGCAGACCCCTCTGAAGTGCTATAGCTCAGGGAAAAGAAAGAATTAAAATAGACGCTGTAGAGCCTTATCTCTTTGGTGTTTGCGTTCTCATCTAGGGGGTCTCCCTCCTATGAATCACAAATTCCTGGAGTGCCTTACCAAAGGGGCTGCTTCCCTGGACCTTTTATTTGAGGGAGAGGCTGAAGCCAGCAGTGCGAGGCCCCTGAGGGAGGAGAAGAGGATGCTGCCAGGAGCGGCTGCCAAAGATGAGTGTCCCTCAGGAGCCAGTAGTGAAGCTTCAGACCTCCCTGCAAGGGCGGGAGGGGCCCTGGGCCAGGACACGGTGCTTCCTTTCCTGTGGGGCTTCCTTCTTCTCCCTTCAGGGCTTGAGGTCTGTTTTCACCTTTCCAGGCCAGGGAGCCCGCACAAGAGAATGTCCAGGCTGCACTGCCCACTCGGTGCTTCCCGCTCCATTCCCAACCCCTCTCCCTCTCCTCTCTCTTCTCCTGCCCTCCTTTTCTTTTCTTCTTTTCTTTCTTTTTGGAAGTCTAATTTATTGTCAAGTTGGCTCCCATGCAGTGTGCACAGTGTGCTCTTGGTTTGGGGGGTAGGTTCCCGTGATTCATCGCTTACACACAACACCCAGTGCTCATCCCAACAAGTGCCCTCCTCAATGCCCATCACCCATTTCTCCCTCTCCCCTGCCCCTCTCGATCAACCCTCAGTTTGTTCTCCGTATTTAAGAGTCTCTTGTAGTTTGCCTCCCTCCCTCTCTGTAACTATTTTTTCCCCTTCCTTTCCCCCATGCCTTCTGTTAAGTTTCTCAAGTTCCACATATGAGTGAAAACATGATATCGGTCTTTCCCTGACTGACTTACTTCACTTAACATTATACCCTCCAGTTCCATTCATGTTGCTGCAAATGGCAGGATTTCATTCTTTCTCATTGCCAAGTAGTATTCCATTGTACATATAAACACCATCTTTCTTTATCCATTCGTCAGTTGATGGACATTTAGGCTCTTTCCATAATTTGGCTATTGTTGAGAGTGGTGCTGTAAACATTGGGGTACATGTGCCCCTATGCATCAGCCCTCCTGTATCCTTTGGATAAATTCCTAGTAGGGCTATTGCTGGGTTGTGGGGTAGATCTGTTTTTAATTTTTTGAGGAACCTCCACACTGTTTTCCAGAGTGGCTGTACCAGTTTGCATTCCCACCAACAGGGCAAGACGGTCCCCATTTCTCCACATTCTCACCAGCATCTGTTGTTTCCTGTTCATTTTAGCCACTCTACCTGGTGTGAGGTGGTATCTCAGTGTGGTTTTGATTTGTATTTCCCTGATGTTGACTGATACTGAGCATTTTTTCCTTTTCTTATACAATCTGATACATTTTTCAGCTAAGTGCTGAATTCTTGGGGGGCAAAATTGATATGTGGGTGCCCCTGTGAATTTGTTGGGACTGGGGGAGATGAGGAATTTATATTCCCCAAATTTGTCTTATTTACAATCCTCCTGGTGACTTAAAAGAGAAAAGCACCACATGAGATCCTTCTGCCCTCCGATGAGGTCCTCACTGAGCTTAAGTGCACGCCAGTCTAGGTCGGCCTCAAAGGAGGGTGTGTGGGAGCAGAGGTCGTGGTGAAAGCCGCATTTCTCTGATGAAGAATGCTCATTAACATTTGAAAAGCAAACCTGGGCCTCTGCTCTGCTTCTACTTGTCTGTTTCAAGAAGCTTGTCCAGGCCCCAATTTTCTCTTCCAGAAGATTCCTCTCATGGCTCTGTGTCTGCACCTGTCGATGAAATCAATCACCCTCATCTCTTGTATTACTGTCTAGAAAAGTCTAGAAGATGCTGGTGTTTTTGTAGTGTTTACCACAAATATTGTGGTAAACAATCCTTCCATTCTGTTTAATTAACCTTTGTTGCTTGCCTACCTCCTCCACTAACCTATGAGCTCTTTGAGGCAGGCACCCTAACTCTGTCTGTTTGCATCCCCTGTACCCCTTGCTGTTCTGGTTCACTATTGTGGAAAACAAATATCCCCAAACATAGTGGCCTAAGACAAAAATTATTTAATTTGCTCATGCGAGGTGGACAGGGACAGCTTGTCTCTCTTCCATGCATTAGCAGCTAGGGTGGCTCCAGCTGGCATTTCTAATACAGCTCACTCATGTGGCTGGCAATTGGTGCAAACTCTCAGTTCCTCTCCACATGCTTCTTCACAGGGCAGCCTGGGCTTCCTCACACCACAGTGTCTGGGTTCCCCAAATACATCCCAGGAGAACCAGGTGGAAGAAACTATATTGAATTTTTATGACCTGGCTTTGGAGCTTGGAGGTCAAATACTGTCCGCTCTGGTCACAAGTTGGGGAGGGAACACTGATCCCACCGCTCCACGGAAGGAGTGCCAGAATCACACCGAAAGCAGAGCTTGTGGGGTGAGAAATGTTGGAAAATGCACCTGTCACACTGGCACAGGGCCTAGGACTCGATGAGACAGAAGATTAGTAGATGAATGAAGAGCTGTATGAACAAATAAATGACTAAATAAAGCCAAAGTCCCAAGTCTTTGCAACACCAGAAAAAGCAGTGGCTCCTGAGGGGTTCTAGTAGGTATCAGGTCTCTTAGACTCTTTGGGGGTAAATATAATTTTCTCAATTTCTTTGGATGTGTGGAGTTTTTATACAATGGGGAAAGAAAATGGATTCACACAATCTCAAGATACATTTCTTTCTGCTTTTTTTTTTCAACGTTTATTTATTTTTGGGACAGAGAGAGACAGAGCATGAACGGGGGAGGGGTAGAGAGAGAGGGAGACACAGAATCGGAAACAGGCTCCAGGCTCCGAGCCATCAGCCCAGAGCCTGATGCGGGGCTTGAACTCACGGACCGCGAGATCGTGACCTGGCTGAAGTCGGATGCTCAACCGACTGCGCCACCCAGGCGCCCCTCTTTCTGATTTTTAAATTCTCATGTTGACACATGAAGGGTCTAGGGCCTAGGAATGGAAGGGAGATTAATTTTTAATTCTATACCCTTCTGTACACTTTAGGTTTGAACCATGTACAAGTCATGTACAAGTATATACTATTTTAAGTGTTAAGTCCTCAAATGAAATTTAAAATTAAATTTATTATAATGGGCATCACTACCCACTTACTCTCAAGTGATTCAGAAAAAAATATAATATATATATAAATATGGGGAGAGAGAGAATGGTAGAGCAAATGGGCAAAATGTTGATAACAGATACATCTGAGTAAAGGATATGTGAATGTTGTTAATGTTGCTATTCTTTGTGCTCACAACTTTCCTAAGTTTTTAAAAATCACAGTGGGGTGAACATGAGCCCAAATTTCTGGGCTACCAGCATAACAGCTAATTCTGGGGGGAAGGAAGAGTCTTCTCAGCTGTTTTTGTGGTTGCTTGCCTAGTGCAAATTTAGGTTTTCATTCACAGACCCCTCTGAATCATTTTCTGGAATAAATCCTTTAGTGAGTTTAACAGTAACAAAAATTAGAAAATCATAGTTAATTGTAATAGTGAATTCTTTCAAAATTGGTGGCATCAGGATTAGTAGGTGACATAGTGGATGGACAGTTCTATAAGCCTCATGTGTGTTGAACGTTGTCTCCCTAATATTTAACTGGAAATTTGCTTAAGTGAGGAAAACGAAGAAAACTCACGTTGACTTCTTTCTTTCTTTCTTTCTTTCTTTCTTTCTTTCTTTCTTCCTTTCTTTCTTTGACTTAGTACTTTCTAAGACAGTCACTGTGCAAAGAGTTCTAAAGAGAACACTTCACCTTGACTGGCTCAAACAGCAGGGAATTTACTTCCTCACATGCAAAGAGGCTGGGAGCAAGAAGAAAGGGCTTATCATATGCTAGGGGTTCTGCCAGCTCTAACAGTACGAAGATGAGAAAACCTGGCTCCTGCTTTCGGAAATTCACACAAGTCATCACACTAGAAAGACTGAACCATGGGCTGTGGATTTGCTCAGTGTTTGCCATCAGTCGATGACTCTCTTCATGGTGACAGGCACATGTGATTATTATTAATGAACATATGGTTTACAGAGAGCTATTAAAGAAGTCATTGCTTTTTAAGAACAATATTTGTGTTTCAAACCAATGATGTATTTTTCTCGTCAAGATTAATATTATTTCTGTGTATCTACATATGATTTCATTGGCATATATTTTGTGTAATCTGACATCATTTTGCTTCTTGGCCTTATTTGCAAATATGGCAATTTTCTGGCCTGAAGAATCACTTTCATGTTAGGTCAACCAGTTTCAGTAATTTTAACATCTTCATTATTAAAAATACAAAAAATAAGAGTTCCATCAATTTTCCTGTAGATAATTCTTTCCTTTGCATGAAAACTATCACTGGTCCTATGAAAAATAGATGTATTTAGAAGCAACACCACAGCACATTGTTGGCATTCTGCAAAAGTTCACATCTGACATCTCATTTAAATCCCATTTTCTTAAACTTGTGTTGTGGAAAGCACATCGGACTAGCAACCAGGAGACTTCAATACCAGTTTCAGTTTAGCAACAAATTGCTCTGCTCTGGAGCCTCAGTTTTTTAAAACCAGGTGTTTGACTTGGGTCAGGTGCAAAGTAGGTTGGATCTGAAGATCTGATGCCGGGGCGCCTGGGTGGTGCAGTTGGTTAAGCGTCCGACTTCAGCCAGGTCATGATCTCGCGGTCCGTGAGTTCAAGCCCCGCGTCAGGCTCTGGGCTGATGGCTCAGAGCCTGGAGCCTGTTTCCGATTCTGTGTCTCCCTCTCTCTCTGCCCCTCCCCCGTTCATGCTCTGTCTCTCTCTGTCCCAAAAATAAATAAACGTTGAAAATCTGATGCTGATTGGTAAGGCTGCCTGGATCACCATGTGATTGATTGGCAATGTCTGCCATGGGCTGGGAGCATGGTAGCACTCTTATCATGTGTTCCTTTCACAGGCTGGATAATGTGTGTGTTTTATTTGTTTTCTTTTTAAAAAAACAGCTTTATTGAGGTATGATTGACTTATAATAAACTGCCCATATTTAAAGTACAATTCGTTAGGTTTTCTCATATGTATGGTGTTAGTCAGGGTTCTCCACAGAAATAGAACCAGTAATGCTGAACACATAAATGCTGAAGCAGGCATGCATCCCTAGGATAAACCCTGTTTGGTCCTAATGTATTACTCTTCTTCTACATTGCCAGATTCAATTTGCTAAAATTTTGTTAAGAATTCTTGCATTTCTCTATGAAGAGTAGAGGTCTATAGTTTTCATTTCTTGTAATATCTTTGTCAAGAATTTGGTGTCAGACTAAATGCTGGCTTCATAGAATATTGAAAAGTATGTCCTTTTCTTTAATTTTCTGAGAGATCTTGTGTAGAATTGATATTATTTCTTCTCTAAACATTTGGTAAAATTACCAAGGGAAGGTATTTGTGTCAAGAGCTATCTTTTTGGGAAGGGTTTAAACCACAAATCTCATTTCTTCTTTTTTAAGTTTATTGTGTGAGAGAGAAAGAGAACACGCTTGTGAGCGTGAGCGAGTGGGAGAGGGGCAGAGAGAGAGAATTCCAAGCAGCCTCCGCACTGTCAGTGCAGAGCCTGACACAGGGCTTGAATTCTTGGGAGATCAAGACCTGAGCCAAAATCAAGAGTAGGAGGCTTAACTGACTGAGACCCCAGGTGCCCCACAAATCTAATTTCTTTAATAGGGCTACTCAGATTATCTGTTCCTTCTTAGGTAAACTTAGGTAGGACTAAGGCAGTGTTTAGTGTAGGGTTAATTTCCCCCACTACTGAGTTAGGACCATTCTGAGCTGTCTACCCTGTTCCCTGGTCTTGGGCAGTTTACTCTCAGGCAGACACTGAACAATAATCAACTGAAAACTTAAGAAGGACCCAATGCAGAATTCCAGAGTCCTCTCTCTGTGCAGCTCTCTACCGCCACCCCCGCCATCCCCCACACATCCCCCGTGGCTTCCAGCCACATTGGCCTCTCCAGTCTTCTCTACTCAAGGAGACAGCCAGACTCCATCTGGGATCCCCCTCCTTGTGCAGTGGCCTGAAAATTCTCTTAGTGCAGTAAGCTGGCACAATCTTAGAGCTCATTTGATCTGTTTCTCATATTTCAGGGATCATTGCCCTTCACTGCCTGATGTCCAGTGTCTTGAGAACTACTGTTTCATATATTTTGTCTGGTTTTTCAGTTGTTTCAGATAGGAGAATAAATCCAGTTTTTGTTCCTCCAGCTTGCGCCACAGGGGAAGTCTCCAGTCTTGATAATTTTTACAGGTTTAGTTAACATCATGAATCCAGATCTCCAGCATCATCTTCTTGGGGTGATTTGGAACAGAGTTTGGTTGCTTAAATTCATGTTATGCTTGATAGTTTCTTCATTCTAGTATGTTCTATCTTATAGATGGGTCTTCGCATTCTGGTTGGGCAGAAAACATACATTTTTAAAGGAATACCAGAAAGTTCCCTACCTCACTAATGCCTAAACTTTCACCATTAGCCAGTTGTTTCTTTGGGCAATTCAATCGTCTTCTAAATTTCTTTTCCATAACCCAGATACTCCTAGGGGAAATAATATGTTAAGTCCTTAACACCTTGATGTTAATTATTGTTTCCTCTTACGAATTCATTATTTTTTCTCTTTATAATTATGAGAACCTTAGTGTCAATAAGTAAGGCATAAAAGATGGGGAAAAGGACGCAGAAATGCAGTGACCTAAGTCAGTTTTATTTGCAGACCGAATGCCAATAAGATTAAAATGTTCTTAATACCTGAAGAGACAACTTCATGTAGAAAGAGTGGCTCAGTTCTCTGGCCCAAGGATCAAGGCATTTAATTAATTTCTAGAATCCTGCTGTCACTTAGTGCTCTGCCTTGGACAAATAACATACTCTTCTGGCCACAGAAAGGTTACTTATGAAATAGGGTAGATAACTGCCTTCCTACATAACAGAGGACACTCAGAAATAGGTGGAAGTCCTTTGAATTGTTCAGAGGCAAGACGCAGACACTGAATATGTGTAGGATGCATTGTCAACTTCGCTCATGGTTGGTACATGGACCTAAAATCAATTCTTACCCCTCTGTCAACAGAGGTGAAGAGTCATCTCAGGCACAGGAATAAGATCTCATTTAGTTATCTTGGTATTTTGGCCAGCATTTGGTTTCTGAAGGGAGTGGTGACTTCTGCATTCCTGTGGACCTCTTTCTAAAAATAAAGTTGAAATTAGTTCTCAAAATCTTCACATTATCTTGTTTTCTAAATAAGTAAAATAGAGATCAATGGCTACAGAGACCTTACTACACAAAAAGAAAACCATAGATTTGTGCCCCCCAAACGGTCACTAAACTGTGAAATGGATCTCATGGGATTGGAAGTGGGGGGCTAAAAATTCTGTATAGAGATGGGGAGGGAAGGTGGTCCATGAGCCCCTGGTTTCCAGGTATCCTCCTTGGGCAATTATCCTGACTACTACTGGGACTTGATAAGGTGAAGTCAGGGAGAAAGAAATGGATTCCTGTCTCCAAAAATTAATAGTCTTAATCATTAAGTTGACATGTTCAAAGTTCATTGTGTGTGTGTGTGTGTGTGTGTGTGTGTGTGTGTGTATATATATATATATATATATATATATATATATATATATATATACATTTTTTTTTTACAGAAGTCCCAGAAGAAAAGATCTAGAAGTCCTAGGAAACAAAACTATACCCTACTGCCAGATGTAATTGGGTTAGACTTCCATTGGGTCTTGCAACTTTAGCGTACCTCACATTCACCTGGGGGGCTTGTTCACAGACCAGATTTCCAGGCTCTATTCTAAGAGATTCTAATTCAGAAAGCCTGGGATGGAGCCCTCCATGTTTGGTTTTAACAAGCACCCCATATTTCTTTTTATTTTTAAAAAATGTTTATTTATTTTTGAGAGAGAGAGAGAGGGAGGGAGGGAGGGAGAGAGAGAGAGAGAGAGAGAGAGAGAGAGAGAGAGAGAGAGAAAGAGAGGAGAGAGTAGGGTAGGGTGGAGGTAGAGAGAGAGGGAGACACAGAATCTGAAACAGGCTCCCAGCTCTGAGCTGTCAGCACAGAGCCTGACTTGGGGCTCAAACTCATGAACCACGAGATCATGAGCCAAAGTCAGAAGCTTAACCAACTGAGCCACCCAGGCGCCCCAAGTACCCTATATTTCTGGTGTGGACCTCAGTTTGGAAACATTGACCTAGATATTTTAAGCTACTTGGTGATTTTTTACTGGATGGTTCAAGTGTTTCCCAGAAAAGAAGGCTTTTCAGGACATGGGAGAACTCCAATAATTGAGACACAAAAGAATAATTAAAGAGAGCCAACTGGCAGGAAATGCAGGAGGCTGATTCTTGAAGAGTCCCGGTGCCATGGCTACTGGAGACCTTAGCCTTCTCTTCTCTGGGTCCCAGCCTCGGGCCTCGGTTGCCCTAGGCCCTAGAGACAGAGTGTCACGGTAGCACAGGCTTCGCAGAGAGTTGGAGGCAGGAATGCCTGCGTCGTAGCAGTCAGATTTGGAATTTGACCATGCTTATCAACCAAACGAAGGCAGGACCTGTGACTGCACACACCAGCAGCCAAGCTGGTACAGCTGTTCCACAAAGAGAGGGGGCAGCAGGGCCAGCCAGAGTGTCATGGGAGAACCCTGCCTGCAGATAACCAGCCAGGGTGGGGCCTGAACTTGGCAACCTTTCTGCTGGACATTTGTGAGGGCTGTTGGCAAAACCTCACATGCCAGGGCTGGAAGCCAGGCCAGCATAGCCTGTCCTATTAGATGGGAAAACAAAGAATAATCTAAGGTTGGAGGTCTTTGGACTAGGATCCTTTTTTTGTAACCACACCAAGCCTTGGTTTCATCTAGAAATTTGAGGGGCTTTTATCAGAAGGGGGTTCCACAGGGTTCCTGCAAGCCTCCCTGTTTGGTGAGTGAATGAAGTGACCTACAAAGCCCTTAGAAACTGGAAGCTGTTTCCCATGAGCCTATCTGTAAGGTACCAGACGTGATCCTTCGTTGCTGTGGTATTTAGCAGGTCCACAAACTACCTACAATGTTGGGGTTGGGTAGTGATGAGGGGAGCTCTGGGAATGTGCAGAACACGGGGGGTGTGTGCACGTGTGTCTGTGAGTGAGTGTGTGTGAGACGGTGTGAGTGTGTGTGTTTCTAACCTAATTTTACTCATGGGGGAGCTGCCAAGAGGAACAGGAAAGCATTATTTTGCCATGAGAACAGCTTGGGTCATACAAAGATATTTCTTCTAATGCAGTTGGTGAATTCTGTTTCCAGGAACACGGGCCCTACCCAGCCCTTGTAACTGCTGCTCCATTGTTCCCACCATACCCACCCCACCTCCACCCATTACACTCTTCTCTGGGACAGACATTCAGACAGCTCTGACATGATCCTCTTCACCCTTGTCCCCTCAGTAGTTTTTATTCCTGTGGATCCTCAGTTTGCTTTCTACATGGCTCTTCCATGGAAACTTCTGAGCCACTCTGGAAACCCTCATTGGCTGGGAAGCCAGCCACTCAAAGGGCCTTCTCTGACTTCTCTTTCAGGCACTGTTTGTTTTATAAATCATCAGAGGTGCAGTGGTAAACTCTTTCTAAAAAGAATCCACTGATCTTCTTGCCCCCTCTATCAGCTATTTTCCCAGACTGACATCTCTTTTGCTTGTTGCTGTGTCAGGAAAAGCCTTTCAAAAAATTACTTGTGGGGGCAGGGGGGCGGGTGCCTGGGTGGCTCAGTCAGTTAAGTGTCTGACATTTGATTTCAGCTCAGGTCATGATCTCATGGGTTCATGGAGGATCAGGCCCCATGTCAGTCTCTGCACTGACAGCAGGAGCCTGCTTGGGATTCTCTCCCCCACCCTGCCCCTCCCTTGCTCATACACTCTCTCTTTTCTTAAAATAAATAAATATACTTAAAAAAAATTACCTGTGGGGATGCCTGGGTGGCTCAGTTGATTAAGCATCCAACTTTGGCTCAGCTCATTATCTCGCTGTTCGTGGGTTCAACAGCTCAGAGCCTGGAGCCTGCTTCAGATTCTGTGTCTCCCCCTCTCTCTGCCCCTCCCCCCGTCATGTGCTCTATCTCAAAATAAATAAATAACTTTAAAAAAATTACCTCTAGAAAAAGATGTGACACTCTAAGCTGGACATAAGGGAGGTGGCTGTGGGCAAGCTGGGGAGATGAGGTCAGGGTGGAGGGCTATGTTTACATGTCCTGTAGGGACCAGAAGGCAGAGAAGAACAGAGCCTCTGTCAGGACAATGGAAATGGACAGTCTTTGCCAGCCTTTTCCAATCAAGTTTCTGTTGTTGTGGGCTTGTACTTTCATTCAGGGTGTTATGAATTCTAGCAGTTTACATATATATGTTTCACAGTGTCTCCCAGAGCCAAAAATGCCTTTTGAATTGTTAGCTATTTTGGATTATCTGTATCTGTTTTTTATATAAGGAGGGCCATATTAGTGCTCAAGTCCTCGTCATAGCTGATGTGCACGCAAGTAATGGCAATCAGAGCCAGCTCAGGGGGAAATAGGACATTTCTCATGGGAAACAAGGATGTATCAGGAAGATTAGAATGTCACTGGGACCCCGTGGGAGCCTGGAACCAGAAAGGGCAAAGCTGTTAGCAATCAGAGCAGCCATCTTCTCAGCCTCTGGGGATGGGGGCACAGGGTCTGGGGGCTGCTCCTTTTTGTTCTATTTGTCCTCCTTCTTGAGAGGAATAGCCACCTACAGTGAACTTAGAGGTACTCTGGGTCACAATTCCAAACTCCCAGGAGAGAGAATTTGGCTCAACTTGGTCAGGTATCCTCTCCTGGTCTGAATAGCCGTGGCTGAGGTAGAGGGTAAGCGGTGGTGTTTAAACATGGCTGCGGGTGCAGTATCTAAGGGAGGAGGCAGTTCTCAGAGAAAGCAGGTTATTGTGGGCTGGACAGATATCCCAGATATGTTTTCTATAGCTGCTCTTATTTTCTGTGTAACCTATGCATCCCTTTTCCTTTCTCTGTTAATATCTATGTTAATTATTTGTGCAGCTGAGTTCTCCTCCATGTTGAAAGTTCCTGGAGACCAGGGACATGGTCCACCCAGTTCTATAAACCAACAGGTTGCCTCATACAATGTCCTGTACCTTATGAGGGTTTCAGTAGAAAACATAAGTAGAATACTTAACATTTCAAACTTGTGTTTCACCAAGATTAGACACACTCTGTACTAAGACTTAGAATCAATAGAATTTTCAGAGACTTGTGATCAACAGAATGAGACTTGTCCCTATTCCAAAGGTAAAATAATACTAAGAGAATCTATTTACTGATTTAATCAAATTAAAGAGAGTTTCTTTGATATTAACTTAAGAAAAAGGGAGAAGCTATTAGTAGAAAGGACTTTTCAAGATTCCTTCCAGTGGCCAGATTCATGGATCTCACATAAGAATTTATACATAGAGAAACTAAGTCATGGAGAAATTAAGAGACATACTTTTGGAGTAGTTGTGGGAAGAACTGAGACACAGGTGAGTTCCTCTTCTCAAATCCCCTGCTCCAGCCTTTGGTCTGTCCCTAATGGTTGGTAGTATAGATGTGTGTTTGTGCTGTGTGATGTTCCGGGTGGACACAATGCCCTCATAGGCAAGAAAACAACTTTTGGGGTTGCTGACCATTGCAAAGCATATGACTTTTCCAATTCCATACAACCAAGAAACAATTGGAGTTCTATTTTTATTTTTAATTAAAAATTTTTTTTTATTTGAGAGAGAGAGAGCATGCCAGTTGGGAGAGGGACAGAGAGAGAATCTCAAACAGGATCCATGCTCAGCACAGAGCCTGACACAGGGCTCAATCCCATGACTCTGGCATCATGACCCAAGCAGAAACCAACAGTCGGATGTTCAACTGACTAATCTATCCAGATGCCTCTGGAGCTCCATTTTTAGAAAAGAAACCAAATCATTACAGCTTCACTTACTGAGTTGTTTTGTGCATGGTGTTAGCAATATTATATCACTAAAATTTACCAAAATGATTTGAACTTTAAATATTTTTTTCCCTAAAACCACTTAACAGAGCAAGATAGTGGAGGAATGAGCTAAACTCCACTTATCTGAAAACAAACTGGCAAATTTGCTAATGGCCATTTTTCTGTCATTGATTGCTCATCTTGCAAGTTTCTTGTGTCTTAAAAAAACATGCTTTTGAATTCTAGAGTTTGAATTGTAGGTTTGGCATATCAACCCTATTGAAGGGAATGAATATTTATTCCATGGAAGGCAAATTTAAATTCATTTAGACTCAGGTCAGATCACATCCCTCGAAACATAACTATATTTAGCGAAGGCTGACATCAAACCCTTCACTGATAAGGCGGGTGTCTGTTCTGTCCCTTAACACCACTCCAGCATCTGTGACCCCCGAGGACACCAACCTTGGAAAATGATACTTCTCGCTCCTTCCATTACCCAGCTCATCTACGTGGCCCTCGTGGTGGTTGCCGAGCAATCGTAATGAAGATTCCTGCCCTTGTCTGTCCCCATGGCACACTGGAAAGCCACAAATAGGCTTCAAAGTAGCAAGAGGCAGCAAAGGAGCATCACTGGAATGTTGTCATCAGATCTTGGTGTCTTAGGTTCTCTCTATCCTTGGCCCCTCTGGTCCAGGCTTGGGTCCTTCACACCAAATCTCATGTTTGACCCCATTGATAAAAGCCAGATGCTGTCTTCATTCAGGCAATTTTAAAGTACGTTAAGAGCGATTCAGACTGTTCTTGTTGACAGGAGATAGTGAGAGAGCTGGTGAGGCAAGTGTGTGGGGTGCTGACCTTGGGGGTATCCAGAGTAGGAATGTCACACAGCCTGTGGGCTCAGGCAGCAGAATGAAAGATGAAACAGAGAGGCTACAGTGATCTTCCCTGACTAGTCTCCATATGCATCTGTGTATCCTCTGCATCTTGAGGAGGTGGGGAAGGGCCTGAAATGTAATAGAGTCCAGTACTCCACCCACTCCCCCAGCTGTGTCTTATCTATTTCATACCTGTAATGGAATATTTTCAAGGGTGGGGCTTCCAAACCATACCATTCTGTATCTGGAGAAGATGGCTATAAAGTTCTATAAAGCTGGAAATAACGTCTATGTCCAAGAGTAGAGGAATGGTTGAATGTGGAACAGCATACGGGATATTACGCAGCTGTGGAAAATTATATTTTCCAAGAATTTCAAAATGTTATGGAAAGATACTGAAAATATTAAGTACAAAAACAAGAAATAAAACTACTTACAATATACATATGTGAAATTTTATATGTGATCATATGTGTTTATATGAGCCCACATATATTTGCATTAAAAAGACTAAGACAAACTATTGGTGGTTGATTCACAGTGATTTTTTTTTTGTGGCAGAAACTCCTGAGAGCTACTAACATGCCACTTTCTTCTCCTTTTCCAGCCTCACAGTTTATAGGCTAGAAAGACTAGATGTTCCTTTCCCAGTCCCTTTTGTGGGTAGAATCGGCCATATAATCCAGTATGGCCAATGAGATTTTTGAGGACATCTGAGATATTATTTACTTTTCTGGTAAAAGAATAGCACCAATAAGGAAAAGGTCTTTGTTACATTGGCTGCCCCTTCACCATCACCCTGCCCCCTTGCTTTGAATGCGGATTTGTGTTGCTAAAGCTTCAGCAGCCATCTTGTGACCACAAGGCCACGGATAGGAGGGTGAAATGAACACTCTGAGGTTGGTGAAGAAGAAGGTTGGAAAAAGCCTGAGACCTTAACTGTGGGATACCTTTAATTGAGTGATGGGAAAAATTTTTTTTTGTTTAAGCTATTATTAATCAGGTTTTCTATTACTTCCTATTAAATAAATCCTAATGGATACGTTTGCTTTCTTTATTATACATTAGTCCAGTGTCTCCCTGAAGCAGCCACCTACCGTCTTGATTTCATCCTCAGGGCTATACATTACAAACCCAACCTCCCATTCCTGTGGTGGAATTTTAGATACTTGTAAAGAACTCTTACTTCTTGGGCATTGACTTTCAAATGTCTCCTCTCTGTAAAGAGAGCTTTCCTACTATTCTTCCTTTCTAATCTTATACTCTAATAAACTTTTGTCTGCTGCTCAAAAAAAATAAAAATAAAAAAATTCTTACTTCTCTCCTGATGCTTCTTTTCTCCAGGAAAACAGCCTTGTTCCTGCCTTATATGGATTGGAGTTCCCTGATCACACTGGGTCATTCATTCTGTCCCGTTTGCCTCCTGCTCAGTGTATAGTGGATAGGCCTGAAGTTGATATTACAGGTGTCTAACCAGGAAGAATGAACCTCCTTGTCTACTTCCCCCACTTCATGTCCCATTTTTCTGCTATAATAGCCTCAGTTCCCATCTGCTTTTGGGGTGCCTCCATCTGAGTCAAACCCCTGACCCACTTCCATGTGCCTTGTACAGATAGTTTGTTTTATTATTATTTTTTTATCTCAAGTGCAGGACATTCCCTTTGTCCTTATTAAGTTTCCACTTATTAAATTCAGGCTGGCATTCTAGCTTGCTGAGAATTTTGTGGATTCTAATTATGCATTTGCTGTTCCTTTCAGCTTCCTGTCCTCTACAAATTTGATAAGCATGCCTCCTGTGTCTTCATTTCAACTCCTTGATAACAAGTGTAACCCAGATGTCAGTTGACGTCACCCTGTGCTCTGAGATCTAAATAAAATTAGCTCAAGCCCCCTATCACACATCCTGTGGGAAGTCAGATGCCCTCCCAAAGATCTTTTGGAAACTCCCAGGGCTTTCGTGGTCACTTGTGGTTCCACATTCCTCCTCCCGCTATCCTCTGGCTCATAAACATCCCACTTCTGTGGCAGGTCTCTCCTCTTAGGTTCATGCGGACCAGGCCCTTCCCCTGGGCTGTTTTAAAGAAATCGACATTTAGAGGTGTGGCAGATTCTGCTCAAGACATGCAGAGATGGTATGTGTGTAGGGGTGGGTCACGGTTGCAGAACAGGTACTCAAATAGATTTAATAGGTCTCCTCAGTCTGTCCTTGAAAGTCCCTCAGTAATACCACCACGGGGACTTTCTTCCTGGCCTCCTTTCCCCATGTACTCCTCAAAACTACCCAGAGAGCAAGGCCTTAGGGTCTCCCATGAACAGCCCTTGTTGTGGAGGGGAGTAGGGGACGGGGAGACCTAAGGCAGGTCCTGGGCAAATTTGTGAGGAGTCAAAGTGCATTTAAGATGTCCCCACCTGAATGCAAACCAGTGAAGCTGCTCTGGAAAGCATTATGGAGGTTCCTCAAAAAATTAAAAATAGAACTACCCTACGATCCAGCAATAGCACTACTAAGAATTTATCTAAAGGATACAGGAGTGCTGATGCATAGGGGCACATGTATCCCAATGTTTATAGCAGCACTTACAACAATAACCAAATTATGGAAAGAGCCTAAATGTCCATCAACTGATGGATGGATAAAGAAGATGTGGTTTATATATACAATGGAATACTATTTGGCAATGAGAAAGAATGAAATCCTGCCACTTGCAGCAACGTTGATGGAACTGGAAGGTATTATGCTGAGTAAAATAAGTCAGTGAGAGAAGGACAGATATTGTGTTTTCACTCATATGTGGATCTTGAGAAACTTAACAGAAGACCATGAGAGAAGGGAAGGGGAAAAAAAATAGTTACAAACAGAGAGGGAGGGAGGCAAACCATAAGAGACTCTTAAATACAGAGAACAAACTGAAGGTGGATGGGGGTGGGGGGGAGGGGAAAATGGATGATAGGCATTGGGGAGGGCACTTGTTGGGATGAGCACTGGGTGTTGTGTGTAAGCGATGAACCATGGGAATCTACCCCCAAAACCAAGAACACACCTTACACACTGTATTTTAGCCAAGTTGACAATGTATTAAAAAAAGAGAGATGCCCCCACCCTTCCTTTTTAGTTTATATTTTATTTCTTTTTTAATTTTTTTTAACGTTTATTTATTTTTGAGACAGGGAGAGACAGAGCATGAATGGGGGAGGGTCAGAGAGAGGGAGACACAGAATCGGAAACAGGCTCCAGGCTCTGAGCTGTCAGCACAGGGCCCGACGCGGGGCTTGAACTCATGGACTGTGAGATCATGACCTGAGTCGAAGTCGACCGCTTAACCAACTGAGCCACCCAGGCGCCCCAGTTTATATTTTAATAATAGAGTCTATTCAACCCCCAAATAACCAAAATATTATATCACTGTTTATTATGAATTAGATTGAATTGAGTTCCCCCCAAATTCATGCTGAAGCCCTAATCCTTATACCTCAGAATGTGACTACGTTTGAGGATGGGGCCTTTGAAGAGGTGATATTAAGTTAAAATAGGCTCCTAAGGTGGGCCCTCACTCAATTTAACTGGTGTTTTTATAGGAAGAGGGGATTTGGACACACAGTGACATCCAGGATGTGTGGGCATAGAGAAAAGACTGTATGAAGACGCAGCAAGAGGGCTGCTATCTGCTAGCCAAGGAGAGCCATCCCGGAGGAAACAAACTTGGCTGGCATCTTGGCCTTGGACTTACTGCCTCTGGGAGACTATGAGAAAATAGATTTCTGTTGTTTAAGCCACCAAGTCTGTGTTTTGTTGCTGCAGCCCTAGCAAACTAATATACCATGTCATCAACGTGAAACAAAACTAAGAATTATAGTGGGTTGAAAGGTGGTCCCCCAAAAGTTATGTCTGCATCCTAACACCTGGAACCTGTGAATGTGACCTTTTTGGAAAAAAGGTGTTTGCAGATGTAATAGACTTAGGGATTTTGAGAGAAATTGTCAGATTATCTGACTGGGCCCTAAATCCCATGACAAGTGTCCTTATGAGAGACAGGAGAAGAGACACAGACGCAAAGAAGAAACCTGCATGACCACAGAGGCAGAGATCAGAGGGTTGCAGCCAGAAGCCAACCATGTGGCCATCCTTCTAAGTGATTGGCTTTGCTCACACCCTGATTTCAGTCTTCAAGCCTCCAGAAAGGTTACTAGGAAACTAATATAAGGAGGTGCTTTATGTTCTCTTTTCATTCTTTGAAAGGTGGTGCATGTTTTGTATTCCCAACACAACTCAGTTCAGAATAGCCAAAGTTCATGCTGGTTTATTTGGAAAGTCATCCCAGATAGTTGGAGCAAGGGCAGGGGTAGAGGAACAGGGAAGAGGGTCATGATGCATTCTCAAGCTGATCACCACTATACCCACCCTTCCTTTGACATGTCACATTTATATTTCCTGTGCCCACGATGCTTCAGCACCTTCTGGGTATAAGTTGACTCCCAGGGCTCCCACTTATGCTGGGGTTCCCTTCTAGGACAGTGACCCTTTCATCCACCTGGAAACTCCAGACTACCTGTGCGGTCTCTCCCAGGGTGCTGGTGCCCAAAGCCGAGCAGAATGACTGGTATACTGTGGAGTTTCTCTGGTGATGTTCACATGCTGCTCCCTCCCATCAGTAAGGAATCCATGTCCATGCTTCTCCATAGTTCTTTCTCTCTTGTATTGATTGCTAGGGCTTCCATAGCAAAGTACCACAAACTGAGTGGCTTAAACATCAGAAAGTTATTGTCTCTCAGTTCCAGAGGCTGGAGTTCTGAAATCAAGGTTTGGCAGCATTGGTTCCTCCTGATGGCTGTGATGGAGGGCTCTGCTCCTGGGCTTGTAGACGGCTGTCTTCTCCCCATGTCTCTTCACATCGCCTTCCCTTTGGGTGTCCTTGTCCGTGTGTCCAAATTTCTCCTTTCTATAAGGACAGCTCTCATGTTGGATTAGGGCCCTGCATATGACCTCACTTTAACTTGATGACCTCTGTAAAGACTCTATCTCCAAATAAGTTCATATTCTGAGCTTTGCGGAGTGAGGACTCCAACATATCTTTTCGGTGGGGTGTCAAAATTCGGCCTACTGGGGAGCCTAGGTGGCTTAGTTGGTTAAGCGTTGGACTTTGGCTCAGGTCATGATCTCGCGGTCTGTGGGTCTGAGCCCTGCGTTGGGCCCTGTGCTGACAGCTCAGAGCCTGGAGCCTGCTTCAGATTCTGTGTCTCCTCTCTCTCTCTGCCCCTCCCCCACTCATGCGCGCGTGCACGCTCTCTCTCTCTCAAAAATAAATATTAAAAAAATTTAAAAATTCAAAATTGAACCCATAATAGGTGACCTTTTTAGTTTCACTTTATTATCAGGCCCTGTATCTCTGGATTTTACTTGACATCTATGGGTCATTGTATTTCTCTAAATCTAAGTTTGGTTTCCTCCTTTCTAACGTGGGAACAATAATATTTATTTCAAACTATTATAAAGGTTAAATGTGATAAAAAATGGAACGTTATACAGTATGAGCTGGTGTTATTATTATTCCCTCCACTACCTCTGTTCTCCATATACTCTGATCAAGGAGTGGAACAATGCCAGCTGGTCCCTGGACTCCGTCACCAAAAGTAAAATAACCCAGGATAGGTAATATGGCACAAATCTGAGACAAAACTGGAAATTTTCAAAAGGAACTTTACCAAGGAACAAAATAAAACACAACAAGACACAAAATCATAGAAACAGATAAGTGTATAGAACACCTATGATGAATTTAATATAACAAGGGTAACCCTGGACTGGCTTGGCAGGGATGCGGCTTATAAAGTCTTACCGGCCTCATCACCCCACCTACCACAGCAGGAGTCCTTGGCGATGCTGATGGCCCAAGATAAGCCCAGTTATCCAGTCCCATGCTGTCATTCATGACCTCCCCACTGAAAGGAATCACCTTAGTGTGGATCGGTGCCCCAGCTTGGCTCATTTGTCACTTCCTTCTCTGCATCAGAAGCCTCGTGGTCTAGCCCAAGGGAGTTTCAACCTAGGATATTTTCTTGAGTGAACGGGGAAAATAAATCGTAATTTCTTAGCTACTTGTAAGTTTTACTTCACCAGTTTTGTTGAGTGTACCTGCATATGCTCCCTGGGGTGGGGAGATGAGAGCCATCGTTGAGTATTAATAGATGAGGGTTGGACTATTTTCTAATAAAAGTACTGAGGGGAACTGATTGTCATACTTTTGAATATTTATTTTTACTGAGATGAAATTCATATAACATGAAATGAATGTTTTAAACTGAAAAATTCAGTGGCACTTGTATATTCCCAATGTTGTACAGCTACCCCCTCTGTCTTATTCAAAGCATTTTCAGCACCTTAAAAGGAAACCCTGTACTATTAGGCAGTCACTTCCATTGTCTCCTCCCCCCGACACCCCCCCTACCTGTCACCAGCCTCTAGTAGATAACAATCTTCTTTCTGTCTGTATGGATCTTCCTGCTCAGAATATTTCGTGTAAATGGGACCATACCATATGTGACCTTTGTGTCTGGTTTCTTTCACTTAGCATAATGTTTTCAAGATTCAACCATGTTGTAGCATGTATCTGCATTTCATTCTTTTTTAAGGCTGAGTAATATTTCATTGCATGGATATGCCACCATGATTTTATATAGCTAAGTGACATATGCAGACTGAGCACCAGAACTGACTTCTCCTGGAGTTTTAGAACCTGTGTGAGGAAAAAGAGAGAGGAAGGAAAATGAAATGGGACCCACAGAGAAAAATGTTGAGAGAAATTATAAATGTTTGAAAAAGACTTCTATGGAGGTTCCAGTGTGTGGTGTAAGGTGTAAAATCCTTTGGCCTTTCTGTGAAATCTTCACTGAAATTGACATCACTAATGTTTTGTGACCTGAAATTTATTATTTTTTTCCCATATGACAGATTGCTAAGTACAACCTTAAAGTATGGTCAGGTCAAAACTGAAGTTAGTAATGCCAGTCCCAAGTCATCTGACCTTTTTCTAGAAGGTGACTAAAGCCTTAGCTTCTCAGTAGGGTGGGCACAGATGCTGATTTTGCCACAACGTGCATTCAGCTTGCTTGAGAGCGAAGTCCAGTTTTGGCACATCAGGACATAATTTGACTGCTAACCAGACAAACAAAACAGACCATCAAATAAGTCAGCTGATCTCTAAATTGAGTCTTCTTTTAATCTGTGTAATTGGGCCCATTCTCCCCACCCTCAGCCTCCATATAAATGACCAAGGTGGTGGTGGGGGACATCTGATATGTTCTTTTGCATGAGGAAGGATCTTCTCTGAAAGCATTGGGTTGCTTGACTTCCTTCCCTGAGATGGGTTAGAGAAGAAAGAACTGACTTTTCAATTAAGATTAGATCATGAGGAAGTTCACTGTAGCACAAAAGACAAACCTTTGGCTAACATGAAGGTTTTCTTAATCTGATTAGGTGCCTGGCATTCAGAATCATTTATTGCCTATTGTACAAAATGAAAATGTGCTGAACTTCAGCTGCTTAATAGAACAAATAAAATTATAATTTACTAGGCAAATATATCACAAGAAACAGGCTGTTTTCCTTTGGGGAGCCTGTGATTCAGAGTGCTGAGCCTAGAGACTCATTCAAATTTTGAAGAACCCATAACAACAGATTACAAACAGGTCAGAATCTAGAAAACAGAGCACGCCCTTTCCCAAATTCTTCCTCTGCCCCAGTATTTACCGCATCTGGACCACACCAGTTCTGACAGCATCTTTATAGGATCGTTTCGGAGGGCAATCACCTTAAAGCGTTCGACTTTTACTATCCAAATTATTCCATCTAGAATGTGTAAGAAAGCAGGGGAAGCTGCATTCAACCCCACCTTTCCAACACTACTTTTCTCCCTTTCTAGGCAGTTAACAGGTCCCAAGAGGTTGCTTTAAGACAGTATGTTCAGAACCTCTCCGTTTTGTTCATTCTGCTTAACATCTGTTTTCTCTTATCCACAACATCACCTTTCCACTAATACACACACACACACACACACACACACACACACTAATTAAAACATGGCTATGGCTTTTCTTTAATAAAGAGGAATAAAGTGGGAGCAATGGTGGGCAGAGAGCAGCATGTGGGCTTGGAACTTAAGTGGAGATATGTGTGGCTGATAAGGACGGACAGAGAGGCTGAGTAGGATCTGCCTGACATAATCCAGTCTCTCCCTATCAGTGCCACCTACCTCTGAGCACGGGAGAAGAGATATGAATGCCTGAGAACCATACCCAAAGGGCTATCTTGGACTTGATGCTGATTGAGTACTGATGTTGATTTTCCAGCATCAATCTTCAGAGAAGGAGCATAGAGAAATGAACCCAAGCATAGAAGTGGGTTTGAGCTTTAGTACCTGGCTGCTGCACACGGCACTCATCAGTCACAAAGATACCCAGGCAAACGCACCATGTGCCATATCAACAGTATGGATTTTGTAGCCTTGGGCAGCCATTGAAACCTGTTGTTTGACTAAACCTGTTTATTGACTAAACAGGCTTTAACAACTCCCACATCGTCAAACCTATTTGAGTGTTTGCTTTCTTCTTGGGTAAATCCAACATCAGAGGACATCTTCTACTACTCTCCCCTTGGGTGGCCTGCACCAGCCACACTGGCATCCCTGCTGTTCCTTGAACATACCAGGGAGGCTTCTACCCCAGGACCTTTATACTTGACCTTTCTTCTATCCAGGAAGCTTCTATCCAGAGACTCCCTCCCACATAGCTATATATTTGCTCCATTACCTGCTTAGTTAGATCTTTGTTCAAACATCACCCTCATAAAGAGTTCCATCTCTCCCAACTCCTGGCATCTCAAGTTGCTCTGTTTTATCTTTTACTTACTAATTTGTCTCTTGTCTCTTTCTTTGTCTCTGTGAGGGCAGGGAGTTTTACCTTTTTTGTTCACTGTTGTATCCTCATTACCTAATTTGTATCTGAAATATAGTAGGCCACTAAAGAAGTATTTGTACAATGACTGGATAAAATGACTGAAGGTCCTCCTAGAGCCACTTTCCAGGGGGAAGAATGGCATTTCTTCACATCATTAGCACATTTTAAGGAGATTATCATCTAGGACCTCTAATGTGCTTTTGTGATTTCTATAACCACCCAAGTAATGCTTTTTAAAGATACTTATTTTCTGGATGAAAATAACAGAAATATAGGAAATTCATTCAATCATTTAGCAATGCTTCACTGAGCACTCATTTTATGATAGATCCTGCTCTAGGTGCTAGAAATTCCAAAATTAAGACATAATTGTTGATTTCAAGAACCTTCTAATGGGGAAAGAAGAACAAGTGAACAAAAGGGAAAAAGCAACACATATAAGTGTTATAGTGGAGAGTGTGCTGTATTGGTCATGGTAAAAGGCTAAGCAGCTCTAATAAACAGATTCAACAATTCTGTGGCTTAAAGAAAAACTGAAGTTACCTTATCATCTCACATCACAGCGAGGGTGGGTAGGCAAGATGCTCTGCTCTATAGACTCATTGACAAATCCAGTTTCCTTTCATATTGCTTCCCCCCCATCCTAGGACTTTATTCTTATCTGTGTGCTTGAGGTAGATTAGATTATGTCTTTCCAAATCTCTGTGGAAGGTACATTCTGCTCTTCTTGAATTCAGACTCCATCGAGTGACTCACTTTGGCTAAGGTTGGAATGTTAGCAGGTGTGGCTCAAGCAGAACTCTGAAATGCTTTTGCATGGGTAGGCTAGCTCTCGTGCACCTGTGTCATGATGATGAGAGTTTCCCCTAGGTACTTGCCGCCCTTCCAGCCTGGACCCCAGAGTGAACCCTGTGGAGCAGATCATATCTCAACCCCAGCAAGGAGTCAGGTCCTGCCAGACCAACAGCTTGAAGTAGGATCATGTAGCCAACCCTCTGCGAGATCAAATGATTATTGTTTTAAGCCTGAGCTTTGGGGTGATTTGTTACAGAGATAACTCACTGATACAATGGTCAAAGCTGAGTCATTCTGCGTTCATGTTCCAGCTCATGTGAAGGGGATAGAGCATAGAGGAACAATGCATTAAGGCCCAGAAATGGCACAAATCACATCAGCTCAGATTCTCTATTTGGTCAAACATAGCTGCAAGCTAGGTGCGGGCTGGGAATGTTAGTCTCTGGCTGGGCGGCTGTATGTCTAGTCAGCACTCTGTATTAAAGAACAGGATAGGAGGGTGATGGGCTAGATGGGTGATGGGGATTAAGGAGGGCTTGTTGGGATGAAAACTGGGTGTTGTATGTAAGTGATGATTACTGGGTTCTACTCCTAAAACCAATACCACACTGCATGTTAACTAACTTGAATTCAAATAAATACGTTTTAAAAAAAGAGGAGAATGAAGTTTAGGGGACAGCTGGCAGTATCCACTGTATGCAGACAATGGAGAAATGCCTTACTCTAGAGAAGGGAGAGGAATAACTAGAAAAGATTCCCTAGGAAGGCAAAATATTGAGCTGAGGTTTTAGGGGATGAGTAGGAGTTTGCCAGATGGAAAAGGACCAGGAAAAACATTCCAAGCAGAAAAAAAACAGTGCATACAAAAGGGAAAGATGTATGGGAAACCTTGGCTTGATCATGGGGCAGCAAAGAGACTGGTGTGATTGGAATGTCCTCAGTGCCCCTGGAAGAGGGCGGATGTAAGCATAGGCATAGAGTGACTGACACTTGAGTAGCCAACAAAGCATATAGTTTGTTTGATTTGACTTTCTGTCCCAATAGATCTTTGTGATTCTTACATTGTTGCAGGGAAAATTAGACCTGAGGCATATCTTTACAACTGACAAGAGCTGTGTGCACTTTTTCCATTCTGATTCCCACCCCCTCCCCCCCCCCCCCGCCCTAGCAAATGGGGGACTGGACGTTGCTCCCAAATGAGTGCCACCAGGAGGCTTTGACATGATCCTTACCCTGGGCTATCAGGGAACCACAACACACCTTTTCCAAACCCCCGCATTCCCAGTTTAGACTTCCCATCTCCCCTTCCCCAGATTTTTCTCTCCACCTCTGTAGCTCCTGACTTCCACGCAGAAACTAAACGAGGCTGAAAGAGTATCCTTAAACCAAGAAATGGGGCTTGAAATTTTCAACACCTTAATTCCTGGGCAGCACAAACATGTTAAAATGCAGCCTGTCACGTGGGATTTGTTGAACGGGAATCATGCCTCTAATAGCTGGATGGACTAACATTTCAGTCCATCATCCAGATATTAGTCCTGTCTCTGGTAAGTCCCTTATAATGGGCTCACTCTGTTTGGGGCTCCATTTCTGCTTGCTCCCTCTCCCAGACCTGGCTAACAGAAGCTGGAGCCCACATTTTACAGGGCTTCCTGATCTTTATTCCTTTTAAGTGCTCTCCACGGGGGAGAGCTTTATAGAGAGATGAAATTTATGTAGTGTCAGCAGAATCCGGCTCCAGATGCCCCAATGCTGAAAGAATTCTATCAGGCAGGTGCTGCTATGTGTCTGCTTCACTTAGGATCTGATAAATCGCAGATGTCTTAAGATCTGCGACCATCAGTACCAGGTCCGGATACGATCCTAACTCAGAATTCCTATACTCATCTCCCTGGCGATCTTATAAAACTGCCCAGCTTTCAGAATACTAAGCCAGCCAGATGAAGTAAACTGGGGAAAATTAAAACGCCTTACAAGTCCAGTGTTTTCTACATGACAGCTCATTCTCCTTGTGAATGTTTTGAAAAGTACCCCCATGGCATACTATGCCTGCAGCTACGGCAGGAAGAGAAGGTAGGGAAATATCCCTGCCCTCGGTGCATTCTGTGAGTGTTCGGAAGAGACTCTTGGAACCCGGCTTCCAGACGGCATGATCAGAGGGTTCCCTTTGGCAATTCTGGGCAGCACCCGAGGAACCAGAACCAAGGCGGTGGGCTTCTAGGGCTGATATGGCTGCGGTGGGAAGACTAGGCGTGCATCCTGGAAATGTCCTGATTGCTCCCCAGGGTGATGAGCGTTTGCAGCCCAAGGTGGTCCCCAGCTCTTCGCGGACCAGCTCTGCCACAGGTGAGAGCTGATTAGACTAGGAGAGGCCCCATCCCAGGGCTGCTGCTCTATAGGCTGGCCAGGTGACAGCGTTTACCCAATAGGGATCATGATGGAGACTAACTGGACCAACCTGAGCCTTCTCCTCTCAGGATTTGAATATAAGACACAGCCGGAGAGTAGGGATCTGGCAAAGAAAACAGATCTGAAGAGAAGAGACGGAGTGAGTGGATGAATTTCACGACTGCTGGCATCCTGGAGTAGGAACCAATGAACTTCCAAGACCCAATCGACGGATAGATGATCTGATGCCCAGAGCTGCACTGTATCCCAGTCCAGGGCTCCGTCCACGAAACAAATGCTGTCAATTTTTTTCTTCTTACGAAGGTACTGCATACATGTTTAGCAGACAATATTCTTTGAGGCAAGCAAAGAAACTAATTCTGCCAACTGGAACCAAAAGGGATTTGTCTGCAGGGATTGAGGTAGCTCAGAGAACGTAAGGAAACACTGAAACTCAGGTTTGCACTGCACAGAAGCCAGGGTGGCTTGGAGCTCTTGGTATCAACCAAATGGGGGTGGAAGGAGCCCCAGTACTCTTCTGTTCTTGCACATCCCAAGGTGAGAGCCCTACTGGTCCAGCCTGAGTTCCACACGATTCTTGGACTTGGGAGAGCTCAGTAGTCAGTGGATGGTCCCTCTAAGACCATACGCATTTAGGGAGCAGAAATTTCCCAAAAGGAAATTGGGGAGGGTTTCCTCTGGGAGGAGAAAGATGCTGAGTAGGCAAAACCAAATGATGTTCCCTACAAGATTCACTGTGGTGAAGAGGCTTAACATTAAGGACATGAAAATCTCTTGAAATACCACCATCCAAAGATAATCAGCTTGTCACATTTTGGTCAGTATTTTGCCAGTCTCCTAACGCCCACGTGAAATTTTATAAAAATGATCACTTGTGCCCACCCTCCTCTTTTCCTCTTTTGCTCTCTCTCAGGCTCAGGGCCTCACACACACTGCTGACTTCTACAGTCTTTCCTCATCACTGCCCCTAGCTCAGTGTTTCTCCAAAGATCTGTGATGAAGAGCCAGGTGGGGTTTTGCATTTGTTGCAAATTTTCAATCCGTCCTAATAGTGTTAATAAAATGCAATAAAATTAATTACCAGGGAAACTAACATTTTAAATTCAGACACATAAAGTACACTCCCCAGTTTTTCATTATTAGATCAGCAGGCATAAAATTACTTTGTTAAACTGTTGTAAAATTTTCTAAATGCTTAATTCTCAATTTGGGTACTTAACCAGGAAGACCGTTCACAAATAGACTTTGTGGAAACTTCTAAAAAGTTTGTTTATTTCAAGTATAATTAACATACGGTTAGTTTCAGGTGTACAATATAGTGATTCAACAATCCTATATATTAGTCAGTGCTCATCATGATAAGTGTACTCTTAATCCCCTTTACCTATTTTTTTTTAGTTTATTTATTTGAGAGAGAGAGAGAGAGAGAGAGAGAGAGAGAGAGAGAGAGAGAGAGAGAGTGGGGGAGGGGCAGAGAGAGAGAATCCCAAGCTAGCTCCACACTGGCAGCATGGAGCTGCTGCGGGGCTCAGACCACAAACCATGAGATCATGACCTGAGCCGAAATCGAGAGTCAGACGCTTAACCAACTCAACCACCCAGGTGCACTCGCTTCACCTGTATTACCCATCTTCCTACTAATCTTCCCTCTGGTAACCATCTGTTTGTTTGCTATAGTTAAGAGTCTATTTTTTGGTTTATATCATTTTTTTCTTTGTTCCTTGGTTTTATGTCTTAAATTCCACGTATGAGTAAAATCATAAGGTACTTGTCTTTCTCTGACTTAATTCACTTAGCATTATGCCCTCCAGATCCATCCATGTTGTTGCAAATGACAAATTTCATTCTATATGGCTGAGTAATATTCCATTATATATATGTGTGTGTGTATATATATATATATACATATATATGTATATGTATATACATATATGTGCATATATATGTGTGTATATATATATGTATATGGCATGTCTTCTTTTTTTTTAATTTTTTTTTTCAACGTTTATTTATTTTTGGGACAGAGAGAGACAGAGCATGAACGGGCGAGGGGCAGAGAGAGAGGGAGACACAGAATTGGAAACAGGCTCCAGGCTCTGAGCCATCAGCCCAGAGCCTGACGCGGGGCTCGAACTCACGGACCGCGAGATCGTGACCTGGCTGAAGTCGGACGCTTAACCGACTGCGCCACCCAGGCGCCCCGGCATGTCTTCTTTATCCATTCATCTGTTGATGGACACTTGGGCTGCTTCCATATCTTGGCTTTTATAAATAATGCTGCAATAAACATAGGAGTGCAGATACCTTTTTGAATTAGTATTTTTGTTTTCCTTGGGTGAATACTGAGTAGTGGAATTACATGTGGTAATTCTATTTTTAATTTTTTGAGGAAACTTCATACTGTTTTCCACAGTGGCTGTACCAGTTTACCTTCCCATCCAAAGTGCATGAGGGTTCCTTTTTCTTCACATCCTCTTGGACACTGTTTCTTGTGTTTTTGATTTTAGCCATTCTGACAGGTATGAGGTGATACCTCATTGCAGTTTTGATTTGCATTTCCTGATCATGAGTGATGCTGAGCATCTTTTCATGTGTCTGTTGGCCATCTGTATGTCTTCTTTGGAGAAATGTCTATTCGTGTCTCCCACCCATTTTTTAATTGGATTATGGTTTCAATTCTGTTCTTTTTGGTTTTGAGTTGTTTAAAAGTTATTTATCTATTTTGGATATTAACCCTTTATTGGATATATCATTTGCAAATATATTCTTCCCTTCGGTGGGCTATCTTTTTGTTTTGCTGATGGTTTCCTTCACTGTGTACAAGCTTTTTCTTTTGATTTAGTCCCAATAATTTAATTTTCCTTTTGTTTCCCTTGCCTGAAGAGACATATCTAGAAAAATTTTTCTACAGCTGATGTCAAAGAGATTACTGCCTATGCTGTCTTCTGGGAATTATATGGTTTCAGGTCTCACATTTAGGTCTTCAGGCCAATTTGAGTTCATTTTTATGTGTGGGGTAAGAAAGTGGCCCAGTTTCATTCTTTTGCATGTAGATGTCCAGGTTTCCCAACACCATTTGTGGAAGAGACTGTCTTTTTCCCACTGCATATTCTTGCCTCCTTTACTGAAGATAATTGACCATATAATCGTGGGCTTATTTCTGGGCTCTGTACTCTGTTCCATTGATCTATGGGTCGATTTTTGTGCCAGTACCATACCGTTTTGATTACTACTGCTTTGTAGTGTATCTTGAAATCTGGGATTGTGCTGTCTCCAGTTCTGTTCTTCTTTTTTCAAGATTGCTTTGACTATTTGGGATCTTTTGTGGTTCCATACAAAGTTTTGCGGTGTTTGTTCTAGTTCTGTGAAAAATGCTGTTGGTATTTTGATCGGGATTATATTGCATCTATAGATTGCTTTGTGTATATGGACATTTTAATGATATTTGTTCTCCCAATCCATAAGCATGGAATGTCTTTCCATGTGTATGTGTCATCTTCAATTTCTTTCATCAATGTGTTATAGTTTTCAGAGTACCAGTTTTTCAGCTATCCTACTGGTCAAAGGAGGTAAATCTATGTAAACCTGTTTGTCTAAATGAAAATAGAAGTGCCATGTGTCATTAAATTGAAGATGCCATAAATTGTAAGATGCATCCCTAGTTCAGCAATGTGAAAATAAGAACTTTAAGACACACCCAGATTTCAGAAATGGTAAAATGCAGCAATAAGAGTCTTTGAACAGATGAAATGTGGTTATTAAAATATCAGTTGTCTGTCTTTTGAATAATGAAAGTCTCCATTGTCTCTGGAGGGAAGATTTTATAGAAATGAAGAATATACGTATAACTTGTGTGTTTATATTAGTTACATACACATATTACTCTGTGTATATATGTATCATTATGTCACAGCATATTGACTTTTCTGGTCGTGAATATTTTTACCAAAAAGAGGCTATTTGTGGCTTCTTGTAGTCCTTTGCAGATATTGTCACTAATCTCTCCTCCATTCCTCCAAATTATGGATGTATTTGGTATTCTTATTTCCTCATCTTCACCTTATCCCTGGGTGGTTGAGAATGCTACCCAAGATACTACAGTGAGTGACTCAGTGGGGAATGGCTTTTCTGTCCTCCTCGCCCCCAGGGATCATTGCCCTAGAGCTATACTGAGAGGATCATCCTATAAGGCCATTCAGGAAACTTAATTAACTGGACAGGTCTCATCCTGACTCCATTTTTTTTTGGCCTTCATATGGACGACTGATGAATGAGTAAGGGCTGTGACAGAGGAATCTGTATTGCCTGGTCTGAGAAACAATGTCTTTGAAAAGCTTGTAAATTGATTTATGACTATTATCAATGTTCCGGGACTAAACAAAAGCTGTAGCCACAGACTCTAGTGATATATAAATGTGACTCCATGTAATATCAATGTGAAAGTGCCTCGAAATCTCTTCATGGCCAAATTTATATGTTTTTCCCCCCTAATTGTGACATCTGATCTTACAACTTCTTTGACCTACTGGACATCATTGTGTAGTAATCAGAGTATATTTCTGTAGATTAAAATATCTATTAGTTACAGATTTGGAATTTACCTAACTTGATCCAAAATCATGTTTGACCAGGGCAGGGGTAATCCAATCATACTAGGGATATCAGTATGTAAGGAGTTCATATTAATGTTTAATAAGACAACAAATGTCAGTAATAATGCCAAGTCTCTCAGGTAAATTAGCAACGCCAGAAGCAATGGAGGACATACAGCAGTGGAACATTTAGAAAATGGTGGGTCCAGAAAACGTGTCAATTCTTTGATACTAGAAACCAGTGTTGACATAAAAACAGTACTAGACCATTAGCGTTCCAGGCCTTCCTACAAACACCTGTGTAGCTGACAATGAAGCCACCCTCTTATCCCGATAGCACTAACCTGATTTCTGGCCGCTGGGATCCAGGGATAAAGAAGAGGAAGGAAGAGAAACAAGGCATTTGCCTCAGACCTTCCTCTATTCATGTCTTTTACTTCCTGGAGCCTCCCCCCGGGGCAGCCGTTCTCTCAAGCTGCTTTATCAGGATCCTCCTCAGACTTGCTCAATTTCACTGTGGGCCTTAAGCATTTCAATTACTTTCCTCTTTTTCGCCCAGGCAAAACTTTCACTCCCCCTTGGCAGCTGGAAAGCAATCTTTTTTTTTTTTTTTAATTTTTTTTTCAATGTTTTTTATTTATTTTTGGGACAGAGAGAGACAGAGCATGAACGGGGGAGGGGCAGAGAGAGAGGGAGACACAGAATCGGAAACAGGCTCCAGGCTCCGAGCCATCAGCCCAGAGCCTGACGCGGGGCTCGAACTCACGGACTGCCAGATCGTGACCTGGCTGAAGTCGGACGCTTAACCGACTGCGCCAACCAGGCGCCCCTGGAAAGCAATCTGATTGAACTGATTGGCACTAGTTTGTGTTTGACTGACCATCCCTATATTGGTCTATTCCCCATGCCTGCCTAACAAAAAAAACTCCTCCAAATTGTGTCCATGAGGTGGATTGCAGGTATTGAAACAGAAGTGAAAAATATTCAGTTGTGCAGTAGGATAATGTTTAAACACATACCCATAAATATGACATATAAGTAACTATAGTGTAAATATATATTTATATTGTGTATCAATTAGATTCTTAGGTGCCAAGCAAGAGAAAGAAATTCTGACGAACAGAAAAAGCATTTACTTAATGGCTGTAGATAAGTCACCGAATCAAAAGGGAAGTTCAAGAAGTCGGTTTTGGACAGGCAGGAATTATGAAGTGTAAGTGGAAGCAGAAGGCATTTTCTAAGCAGCAGAATTGGTGGATACTTTTAGGAGAAATAGATTCCAACAGTCATGTTATCACTTTGCTTAAAATTCAGAGTCCTGGTGGGGCACCTGGGTGGTGGCTCAGTTGTTAAGTGTCCGACTTCAGCTCGGGTCATGATCTCACCGTTCGTGGGTCCGAGCCCCACGTCAGGCTCTGTGCTGACAGCTCAGAGCCTGGAGCCTGCTTTGGATTCTGTGTCTCGCTCTCTCTCTGCCCCTCCCCTGCTCATGCTCTGTCTCTCTCTGCCTCTCAAAAATAAATTTAAAAACGTTAAAAAAAATTGAAAATTCAGATTCCTGGGAGAGATCAAGAGTCTTGCTTGGGTCAGAGACACTCTCCTTGGCTGGATGTGGGCAAGGTGCCTGGACTGATGGTCCCAACCAGGGAAAGAAGCTATTTCACTACGGTAAAATTAGAGTACTGCTTCCAGAAGAATGGATGGACACCGATGAACTTAGCAGAACCACTGTCTGCTAAGTGTTATAGGTGCCAACTTCCTTGACCAGTGATGCCTGGGAGTGTGTCCTTGGGTTCAGTGCCATATTCTCTAATTTTCACAGCTTCTACCCGTTCTTATTTTAGAACCCACAGCTTCCTGAAAGATCCAAATCAGTTCACACAATAGCTCCTGCAGTAATAGCAGCTCTAATAAAGTGCCTGGTCAGTCCGTACTGCCCTTAGTTCCCTGTTTTTAGTGTGTACAGATCATTGGAAAGTCTGACATGTTCCTGTGAGCTTAGGGAGGGTGGGCTAGGTTGGTTTCCAGATGCAGCACTCTTCATTTTGGGCCTCTAGTCAGCGTTTTAGTTAAAATGAGAAAGTCAGGATTAAGTCCAGTGACATTCCCATCCCCCCATAAAACTATAGAGTCCTTTATTTGTGACTGTCGAGTATCTGGCCCCTTAGAATGTGAAGAAACCCTTGCCTTGCTTAAGATAGCTTTCCTGGCAGGTGCCTATTGGAATCCTTATTTAAACAAAGTCTAATTAAGGACCAAGGCAGGAACAGTGCTACAGATTAATATTTAACCAATTGGAAGGGGTAATTGAATGTATATGGGGTTTAGTAACAGATTTGCTGCACAGGTTGACTTGGTCTCTGCCTTGTCAGCACTCTTGGGGCCTCTGTTCCCTAGACTGACTTCTTCCCTTGCCTTCTCACCCTCTTTCCCTATGAAGAACCCAGGAGGACACATGGAGGGTGAAGCATCAAGCTATGACTTGCTAACCAAAGGCGTAGCTGAATTTAAGTTTAATATTTACTCAGCCAGGAAATGCTCTAATTAAGATTAGCTCTTTAAATCTTAAAGCCCCACCCTAGAAGCACAGAAAAGAGCTCTCCCAAAGGGCTCTGCCCTTAGGGGTGAGTAATTCTTTTCTGCCCTACACCCAGATGTCTTAGAGATCTTCCTTCCAAGCTCAAGTAAGAGTGCAACCAGAGTTGTGGATTGAATTTTCATGGGATGTCCAGTGGCTTCCAGAATACAAGCTGGCTCTGTAGATCTCCAATCCTAGATGGCAAAAAAAGAAATAGTTAATAACTGGGGAAAAAAGATTTTCAATCTAGGGGGCAGTTTTACATAGGAGTAAAAGCAGGAGTCAGATGTCCTGGGTCAAATGCTGGCTCCACCAGCGTTTCCTGTGTGACCTTAGAGTGACTCAACTCTTTAAGCCTTGGTTTCCTCTGGGGTAAATTGTAGTAATAATATCTACCTCATGGGGTTCTGGAATAAATTAAACAAAATAATCCAGTAAAGTGCATAATAAGTGTGTAAGAATTTATGCTACCATTAATTTAATCATTCCTTCAATCACTCCTTCAAATACTATGCCAAGTCCAAAGTGCACCAAATAATGAGCTAGGTAATGGTAATACAAGGAACTGTCCCTTTGCCGAAGGAGCTCACAGCTTAGTAGGGAAACAATCGTGTAAATTTTTCTCCTATGGTGGGATCATTGCAATTGTAAAAGTATGAACTGAAGTGTTATTAAAGGGCAGAAACGGTGTTCTTTCCATAGGGAATTACAGGAAGGCTTCCCAGTGACATTTAAACCGGGTATTTTAGGAAGTTTAGGACTTTTTCAGGAAGAGGAAAGAGGAAAGGTTATCCTGGAAAGAAGGACATCACAAATAGGAACACAACAGTGAGAAGAAGCCCACTGTGTTTGGGAAACAACAGAAAATTTGGCTGGAATGCTAGGGTATAAGGTGGGCATGGTGAGCAAAGAGGCTAGAAAGCCAGGGTCAAGGATGTCATGGACCATATCAAAGTATTTAGACTTTATTTGCATTATCAGATTTCCACTTAGGAAGATAATTCATACAGTAATATAAAAATTGGATGAATAAAGAAGAGACTGGAACCAAGAAAACAGAGAGAAGAATATGGCCACAGTCCAGGCAAGAGAATGAAGACCCAACTCAGGGCCACCACAAGAGGAAAGGAGAAGAAGGCAGAATTAAGAGATATTTAGATGGAACATTTGTCCACTTTCCTTATAATAACACTATGAGAAAATCACTTCTCCTTCTACTGCTCCTGGTTCCTTATATCCAAAACTTGTGTTAACAAGGAGTTTGAGAAAAAATATCTGAAAATGGTTGAGTGTTTCGGAAGATTTGTAATCACTTTTTTTTTTGGTAATGATTCATAAATATTTACCCCCAAATAATCAAGAATCTGTTAGGTATATCTCCCAACTACCTCTCACACATAGATGTATCAGTTAAATTTGATCCTCTCTTATTCTTCTTATTCCTTCCTCCCTTCCTCCCTTCCTTTTCCCAGGGATTTTAACTAGAGGTTTTTTGTTTTTTGTTTTTCGGTTTTTTAACCTGTTCCAATCTCTTGATTAGTTAGGACTCTTGGCTGCAAGTGACAGAAGAATTAGGAGGAGGAAGAAGAAAGGGAGGAGGAGAAAGAGGAAGGCTGTGTGTGTGTGTGTGTGTGTGCGCGCGTGTGTGTGTGTGTGTGTGTGTGTGTGTGTGTGTGAAGTTCATTAGCTTATGTAATTGGGAACTGAAAAATCCAGGGGTCTAGTCTCAGCTAGATCCAAGGAGTCAAACACAGATGCCATGAACCAATTATTGTTCCCAGAGGGGTGAAATACTCTAATTTGGCAGCGCTGAATCATAAACCCACCTCTGTGGTCTGGAGGACTGAATCGGTTACCAGAAAAATGGGTGTGTGTGAAGTTTTTAGACCAAAAGACACACGTATGACCACAGTCCACTACATGAAGAAACTGGTCAATGAGAATTATGGCAGCCCCTTCTCTTCTGCTCTCTGATCTACAATCGAGGATATTTTCAGGCTACAGAAATAAATTTTCTTTGCTAAAAGTTCAGGTAGTATAAATAAAAACATAGTGTCCTCAGAGTAATTAGCTACAAGTATTGTACTAAAATCCTGGGCCATGGTGTGGGGTCAGCTAAGGTGGAAGCACCGTTTCATTTGCAGCCTAACATTCATGTCACCTACACTCTTGGGGTGTCTTGAATTTATCCTCTGGCTTTTGATGTCAGTTTGAATTCCCGATCATGACCAACTTTTGTTCTATTTACTAGACATTCTGCTTTACTCTGGAGTTCTTTTCAAACTCAGAGGGATAGATTCTAGTATTGACACACTCTTTAGCCTACAGATAAGTTTATACTTTTTCCTGACCTCAATTACATCCCACATGCACATATGTGCGTGCGTGCATACACACGCACATATACACACACATACACACACACATGCACACATGTTGGTGTGCTGGAGCCAGCTCCTGAGAGACAATTGTTAAATTTTCAAGAACTCTGAAAGCCAATGGCTAAACACAGCCATTACTAAAATTGATACAAATTTCATAATTACATAAATTATTTTAAAAGCAAAGATAATAGGGGCGCCTGGGGGCTCATTTGGTTAAGTGTCTGACTTCGGCTCAAGTCATGATCTTGTGGTTCAAGCCCTGCCTCGGGCTCTGTGCTGATAGTTCAGAGCCTGGAGACTGATTCAGATTCTGTGTCTCCTCTCTCTGCCCCTCCCCTGCTCGTGCTCTGTCTCTCTCTCTCTGTCTCTCTCAAAAATAAATAGACATTTTAAAAAAGCAAATATAATAAAAACTCAAAATCCATCACTTCTGAATTATTTACATCTATTATATCTGTATGCTGGGAATACTATATAATAATATACCACGGTATATTTCTTCCCAACTGTGTTTCGTGAAGTCAGCCATTGGTGGCTTGAAATCAGCTATGATGGGAACATTGACATCATGGAAATCTGAAAATGCTATAGACCAGGGCTTTTTATTTCCCACAGCTGGTTGTTAAACATTTACCAGCACACCACTACACACACACACACACACACACACACACACACACACACCCTCTTCTGCTGTAGACTTCTTCTATACTTTTCTTAACACTGGTCCTTTATATCTCAGCACAACATATCAAGACAACCTTTGTCATACATCAAAATATTGCAGTATATGCATCATTCACAATTAGGATTATTTACCAAGATAAATACCAAGATATTTATCTGCCTGCTTATTGGGGCAAGCAGATAAACATTATTAGATACCACAGCGCTCAGATTTCTCCTCAGCTCTGTTTAAAGAATTCCATATTGTGAGAGGCCTCACCCAAATAAGATTCCTCCACGTCCTTTCTTAGGCATCGCATTTTTTCCTCTAAGACCGCATATAAGAATACTGCTGGCACAGAACCAGCAGTCTTGCCAATTTCCCAAGTCCTTGAAAGAGGGTGTCCTTGGCAGTAGCCAAGGATAAATTTACATTGGATGGCTCTTTTGGCCTTTCTCACTAACAGAAATATATTTATGAATTCAGTGGCTTCACTGTCCTATTATTTCCTTGCTTTGTGAAATTAGCCAAGTGTAAGTTCAAAATAGAACCAAATCCTGAATAAACACCGTTTTAAGGTTGATGCAATTTCTTGTCTTTTTTTGCAAGCTGCAGTTGAAAATATGTATCTAACAGATCAGCCATTTAGGAGGCCAGCCAATGCTATAGACTTTTAATCTACTTAATGGGATAGAGGTTAGGCATAATTAAATATCTCTGAGCTTGCATCTCTCAGTGCAATAAGCAAATGACTGAATTAAATCCATCCAGGGGTAAAACAAGAATCTTTATCAAGGTGGTGGTTTTGAAGGAATAACTCTCCTGGTTGAACTTAAAAATGGCTTGGCGCTTTGGCCAAATGCCTGAAAAATACGTATGAATTTTAGCATATTCATAGTGAAGGCACTCCGAGAGAGAGTGGATAGAAAGATGAATTCCCTCATCTTAGTCTTCTCGGAGCCCCAGGAGTTTTCCTTTGTTTGTTTTTGTTTGTCTGTTTGTTTTTGGTTTCCATATTGTCCTGTGAACTTTTTGGAATAATGTTGGAGGCCCTGAAGCAGCAAACATCTTGGAATAGCAAACGTCCCGCAAACTCTGACACACTGAAGATTTTCCTACAACTGATCGCTAAAAGGAAGCACTGAGGACAGGCAAAGACTCTGCTTTGAGATGATCTTTTTCTAGAAGAAGGGGGTGCCTAACTCCTGAAATGGTGATGGATCCTCACGGTCAATGAAGTAGAATTCCAGTGAGGAGCTCACAAGCATGACATCCTACTGTCTCAGATTCTACTTAAAACCGCTGCTCCCAGATCTTGGTGCCAGTTCAGCATGGAATTCTCTGTGCTGGTGACATTAGTGACATTAGGCACTCCTGTATGCTACTTTACCTGAGAAGGCTGTGGTGGGAACCGCTGCCTGTGCAGATGTAGCCTTGCATCCCAGATCAACGCTGTTCTCTCCTACCTGTTGACCAGAAAATAATTCATCTCCTTGCTGTCCAATAAAACAGGTAGACAGGATTCCTTGCAGATAGTTCCCTAAGAGAGTCTGTACTGTGTCTGCATAGAGACCTGAACCGCTATGGGCAGTGATCTAAAGGCCAGAGGAAGGGAGTGAGTGAGTGAAGGGAAAGGAGAAGAGGGCTGGGTAACGAGGGTCCTGTGTAAAGACGGACCACGTGAAAGTAAAAAGAACTGCCAAGGGCACTGATGCCCTTGTCTCTCATGTCCCAGGGGTCCCTTCTAAAGTAAAAATGTAACCTTGAGGGTCATTTGTTTGCTTTTTAGAATTAGGGAGTGGAAGAGAGGTTGATGGCCAAGAGATCTTTCCTCACTTCCCCCTCCCTCTCTTTACACATACACATGCGTGTGTGTCCATACGCACACACACACATACAAGTGCATGTGCACACACAAACCTGCACTTTTGTGTAAATACGTGTAAGCCCTGAGGTCAGAGCTTGCTTCTGACCATGTTTTGCATTTTAAAGTATTTTTCTGCATCTCTGTTTTAAGGACACTCTACTGTACTTTTGAATTATAGCCTATGTCTGGTGGTCTTTCACCTCTATGTGTCTTTTGAGCCACTGATCCTTGGCACTGAGGCCTTAATATTCTTTTAAATTCTATCCGTGTATTCTGTGTAACAGAACTTGCTTGGGCCCAATAGCTATAAAGAGTGAGTGCTTAACAATCGAATAGATTCTGTTTCCTGGTTGACTCCCTTCAAGCCCTGGAGAATGGAATGCTTTGCCCTCACAAGCTGCCTGATAACCCTCAGAGTGGCCCTGTTTGACTAGGGGGATGGGGAGTGGATGAAAGAAGATGGTATTTAAGCTGTGATGACCAAGTCAAGCCCTTGCCTCAGCTCAAACTCTCAGAAAAAATTCTCCCTGAGGAAATGTAGGGATAGGAAGTTTTTGTGAGATCCAGAGGAAGAGGGGACAAGTTCATGACTGACAAATGCGGAGCGACAGACAGAATTGCAGTCTGAAGGAACTGGGCCCAAGACCAGGGCTTGATGGGTGGGAGCCAAGCGCTGCAACTGTTCCTTTCACCAACCCGGGGCGCCTACGACACTACCTTCTGCCCACTCCTGTATCAAGTACTTCCTACAGCCAGCCCCCTGTGATGGCGCCATCTTTGAAACCCTGGAAGTCCTACTTCTGGGATATCTTCCCAGTTTCCTAGGGCCTGGGGCATGTCTTTCCCTGTGTTGAAGAGGTAACCCAACCCAGTCACATTTTTTAGCATTGTTTCGGAGGTAACAGAGATGAAAGTAGGAAATGGGCGTGACCAACATGGTGCAAGAAGGTCTCTAGGTTACGGGTGTCTTTGTCCAAGCTACTCCTCCCCTGAGGCCTGAGACTCTCGTGAAGTCCTCAGGGTGGGACGTCTAAGGCATAGGCCCGGAGTCTGAGCTGCTTAGGAGAATTCAGGCAGGGACAAGCTGAGAACCTTGAGTTGGTTCGGAGCCTCTGAGGTAAAGGCTGCTTGTCTCCAGCTACAACTCTCACAGACCCACTGTGTGTCTTTAAAAAATAAAAATAGCAGGTGAAACCCCAGCTGCTGGGCTCTTTCATGCCACAGCCCCCCACACCTGTGAGACCTTTCCCTGCAGTTTTCCCCACCGCAGGACTTTGTGCTTGGAGGCGATGCCCCCGAGCTGGCATCATCTGCGATTTCTATTTAAAGGCAAATCCCAGACAGTGAAATATTTGCTGAAATTATTACAGCAATGTGACACACGGCTTTTCTGCCACTAAGGTCACTCTGCCACAGGCCTTTCGCTTCCTCCTCGATTGCTGTTCATTCCAGGAGGTTTCCTCAATTTCAGCAACTCTTGTGCAGAACCGCCCAGCCGTTTATCACTGGTAACAACCAGGAGAGCTGTGATCTTTTACATCTCCATCCAGTGATCTGAGTCTTGGAAGGCTTCCTAAACTCCTTGATCCCCTCGGCCTGGTCAGGGCCTCTCTTCCTTTCTGAGTGCAACAGATCGAGTTCAGATGCAGGGTGCTCCTGCTGCGTAGGAGCTTGTGGGTCACAGCAACGTCCGACAGATTCATTAACATAGCGATCTAGCGATCGAAGGAGAGAAACGACGGCCGGGTGATTCTGGTGAACGCTGAGGTTGTTCTAAATCCTCATATAGAATCTTGATAGACCCGCCGGCGGAGGATTTGAGGCACTGTTTTGCAACAGAATTTCAGAGAGCCAAAAACAAGGGAATGGAGCCATCAGGACGGAAAGCCACACATTGCAAAGCTTTACTGCAAACAAGCTCAGGTCTGGCGAGAGGAGAGGTCTTAACTCAACTAACTGCATGCAGCTGCCAACTCCGTACCAGGAGGTCAAAGTATTTTTCAATGTTGAATGAAGGCAAGAATTCCTTTTCTCTCCACCAGTGGTTCCCGTTACTTACTCTCTTACGACACAATGCCCACCCCCACCCCCACCCCCATCCTATCTTTCAGACCCAGAGGAACTTCCTCCAACTTGCAGACATTTCCACAGTTTTTTGAGGGACCCACCCTGGCTTTGAGGGTGAAAGCAGGGTGTGTCAATTAAATACAACCTCCAGGTCATGCATTTCTTGAGGAAGCAGGCCTGGGTGTACCTAAATCCATCCCGGTTATTTCCTTGGAATTGTCCAGCCTGTGAGTGCCCTTTTTGATAGGCACCCCTAGCTGGCAGGCATGGTGGCCTGTCAGGTTTGGCCTGTCAGGACACAGGACTCTGGGGTAATTCATAGCCAAGAGAGAACATCAGCATGTAGGGTCTGAACAATGAGCCATCTTGAACTCATAACTACATTTTGGGAACCAAAAACCGTGCATAGAGATTTAAGGAATCCAGCATTCAGATAAAAGAACAATGCTATGAGAGAGGGGAGGGGGGCTGTTTTTTGCCCCACCTACTTTTCTTGGCTACAAATTCTAGAAAACTTGTGGGATTACTTATTCTAAAAGTCTCAGTTGGAAAAAAAACTCTGAAGCCTCTCCCCAGCAGTGTGTATCTTGGCCAGCCACTTTCTCATACATGAACAAATGCATTGGACAAGCATTGGATTTGGGGCCTAAAGAAGAACCCAACAAACCCATCACCTTGCCCTACTCTGTGACCACTTATAATCAAACGCACTAAGTTGCAGTTTTGCTTTTGAAGTTGTCCTATTTCTCTCGCTTTACAATTTATTTTGGTAATGAATTGCTGTGAAGGAATTTTAATGATAGATGTGTCTGCTCTGTACTGGTCTTCCCTCCTTAGCAGCCCCTGCAGGCTTCTTTTCATCAAAGAGCAAACTGAATACCCATGGCTGCCCTGGTCCCTCCCTAGGGAATCCTGCATCACCTGCTCCTTACTCAGAAAGAGGAACAGTCGCCATTTGTTGGCGGCTGGTAGTCATGGCTGCCTCATGTTAATGATCTGGGTTCTCTTTTCTGTCACAGCAAAAGGGGCTGCAAGGCAAGCACAAAGGGAGGCTGAGCAGGATGACTTTGGTGTTTGGAAGCGATCAAGTTGGGGCTGTCTCTTAGAAGCACAATGAGATGGCACAGGTTGGAGGCATAGGGTGGGGAGGGGCGGGCACAGGGGCTGCATGCTTTCCTGCACTGATCCTTCTAAAGGGCTACCAGGCAGGGCTGACTTTTGTACTAACTCCGGGGCTCTCATTCACCTTGGAATTGTGTAAGGCTGGGTCTGGGGTTTGTGGCTTCCCAGGCTTGTGCCTGAGGGGAAGACATTAAAGGATTGGGCAGACCTATGACTCTGCCCCCGTTCCGCCCTCGGCCCCAGCATGCTGCCATTCAGACTTGAGCCAGAGCCCATCTCTGAGGGCCAAGATGTGTCCCACGTGGGAGAGAATCTTCTGGTTTTGCCACATACTAAACATCTGGCGAATTATTGTATTGTCCCAGTAGAGACCAATGACCAAAAGAAGGCTCATGATCAAGTTTTCAGAACTTGGCCTTTTAAATTGTACTTCACATCCCATGGATTTTCCACCAGAACTTCTACTCTCATTGCTTCCCTGTTCGGCCCAAGCCCATTCATGTGATATCCAAGGTGTAGTTGTGGCTCTGGGGTAGGGGTTGGTTTGTCAGGCTGTCTCAGGTAACGGTGGTGGTGGGGTGGTGGTGGGGTATTGTAAGAACAGACACAGCAATGCAGGAGATGAGGATTCCTCGAGAACCCAGACTAGGGGACAGGGGGTCCTCATGGAAGAGGAAATAGAGTTCAGGAATTGGAAAGATCTAAAATTAGCCTAGGGCCTCTTTTGTTGTTCTTTCATTTTGAACTTCCACCATTACAGGGGTAGAGCACTTCTTGTCTTTCCTTGGATTTTCCCAACATCAACACCTGCATCATGGTCCATCCTATGTATCTTTTTCCTATGTTAACAATTTCTGCCCACAGATCAGACTTCTCTTTACTTTAGACTTTGCTTCACTCGTAGACTCTCACTGCTCACTGCCAAACAGTGCTCTTACACCTTATCTTCAAGAATCTACAAGAGACAGAATGTGACTGGTCTGGGTTTGCCACCAGCAATCCTCTGGGCCACTCGCCAGACTGTGGATTGCCTGCCTAGTCCTGTCTCCTAGCAGTGGGCTTGGGGGTTTTCCCTAGTGGAAGACTGTGAGCTTATAGCACTTGGTGGTTCCCTCCAGAATGTAAGACCAAATGTAAAAAGGAAGAAAATGAAATTTTCTTGAATTCCATAGCAAGCTGAGAGCACCACTGATCGCAAGGCATCTTGGGAGCCTGCTCGTAGCGAGGTTCCTATTACATATTTCTACCAACAACAGAGCCTGCAGGTTGCTGGCCTGAAAGCAAGGGCCAGCCATTATCTGCCTGCCATTTTGTAAAACAGCAACAACAAAACCCCCAAAGCTTTGCTTGAGGCTGTGAATACTAAAATTTGCCAAAGGAAGCGGTGGGAACTGCATTACTTAAATCCTTTCAAAATTGCCTGAATAAAGCACTTCACTCAGACATAAGGAGAATAGACTGGCGCTGACCCTGCAGGGCATCCATAAGATGACCTCAGAGTTTCTTTCCTGTGTCTGGTTTCTATGAAGGAGAAAGACTGGAGCTGAACCATGGAACAAAGACGGAAGTTCATACCCCCTCCCACCCCCACAACCCCCACAACCTTTAGTCTTTAGCTGGGTTCTGATTCCAGACTGTGTCCACCGAAGACGTTTTAAAAGCGTCCACACATACCGCCCTCCTAAAATATTGTAAGATCATCCTTTCCACTTTAAAGAGAGAATTCATTGCAGAAAGGCTTTCGGGTTCCCATTTCTTCTATAATTCGGGCAGACGTCCTCAGGAGTGGGCTCGGCCTCATTTTCCCAATTCCTTCCGCTACCTCAAAAACGCCTCCACCTCGTAGCCACCAAACAGTAACAGTCCCCTCACGCCGCTCTACCATATCGGTTAGAAGTCAGGGTTGTTTGCTCTTGGAGATCCAAATAATCACAGGGCAGCTTCTCAGGCAGCAACTGGACTCCAGAAAAGTGAACGCAGAAGGAAACGGATAGCTTTTGCAGGAGGTGTAGTTTTGCTTTCTTTTCTTCTTCCTTCATTCATTCTTTGTTTGGAAAGCAGATAAGGAGGCGTTATTTATTGGGAAGGAAGTGTGTGCATTAGCTACCATGGCAACTTATGTAACTATTGGCACTGTTCAGGCCAATTAAGCCCCTTTCATAATGCTCATTTTCTTTCTAGGGGCTGAGAAAGCCACTTAAGTAAGAGACAGATAAGTATCTTACAAGCTCTGAGCATCAGGCTTCAAATGTCCCTCTACTGACTTTCCTGGCAAATCTGTGCACAATGGAGTTTCATTCACTCCAAGCCTCTGGGAAGACCCTGGACGGTAGGCAGCCCTCACCTGTGCTCTGTAGCTCTGGGCAGGGGTCAGTCTTGCTGCCACACCCTTCTGCACCTGCTGCTTCCTCACTCTGCAGTTAGATTCCCTGCAGTTAGACTCACTTGTTTGTTTCTATGGAGATCTTCCTTCCCTGGGCTCTTTGCCCAGGACCTTGGTCCCTGCCATCATACCCCTTTGATGCTAAAACTGTTGGTCTGCCATTCATCTACCTATCAATCCATGCATCCATTGGTTACCTTTCTACTACATTCGAGGTGCTGCATTTGGTGCAGGGGATACTGAGATGAAGAGGCCATGGTTTCTGCCCTCAAGGGACTTGACAGTTTAATGGACAAGGCAAAAAGGCCTGTGATTTTTTACATGAACATATAAAATTCACATCGTATGGAAGATTTATAGTCAACCATTTAATTCCCACTCCTATTGTGCAGATTCCCAGTTCCCCTCCCCACCGACTTCAACCAATTAACTGAAATGCTTCCAGGGATATGCGCAAAAGCACATGCAGGAATCTGGGGGGGGGGGGGGGGTGGCACGCAGTAGATGCCTTCTGGACTTGAGGTCCCTGACAAGGGGTAAGTGTACTGAGTCACCCTAAGAGTGTCCCCAGCCCTGGTACGCTGGCATACGCACTTTTATTCTTTTTGGCTCTCATTTGTACAACTATGGGTTCATCCTCCCAGGCTCCTGTGCTATCTGTGCTGTGTACCAGTCCCTAATTGCCTGCTGATCTTTATATATAACTGTTTCCTTAGCTACTTCTTTGGAGGTGGCAGGAGGTCTCCTAAGATTTGCATTCCAAATCACTTCCATTGCTTCTGGGGAGGCCCAACTCCATCATTTCACACTTTATTGGTCATGATGGGTGTTCACCATAAAGTAAAATGTTAGGCATGGAGAAAGGCCACATTGGGTTAAAAATATGGTCATTTATTGAAGAGAGTGTGTGGCTGAGGGCTGGCTGGTGGCATAGATAAAATACACACCAATAGAAGATTTCTAAGGTGGATAAATTTTGGATAGGCAGTGGATATTCAGCTCTTACATTCATCCAGTATGCATCAGGACAGCTACACTGGTTGTTAATAGCTGGTGTATTTTCTGATTAGTTGGTGTTATGCCATACAAGTTGGAACTATTTCAGTGATTAATAGCATTAATGTAAATAAATACTTCATGGTACAATTTTAAATGAAGAATGCCTGTATTTTATGTATAATCAATCACATAGATCAGGCCTTGGATTTTAAAAGCATTTCTGAGCCTCTTTAACCTTTCCTTGGAACTTTCTTGGGTAAGAAATGGGGCCAAGCAGGCAGGGCCTTGGGTCTTCCTTTCTCTTGCTTCCACATCCTCAGAGGACCTGCTCTTTTGCATTGAGTTCTGAGTAAGATTTCTTTTCCAGAAAATACTCTGTTAATTAGGCATAAGGTTGAAACCCTATGAGATATATAATTCCAATACGCTGGCAGTGTTTCTATGGGGGCCATGGAGGTGCGTGGGGAGGAGCACCTACTCCCGTCTTGGGGGTCAGGCATGGATCAGGAAAAGCTTTACCATAAAATGTGAATTCTAAATGTGTGTGTAGGGTGAGGTGAGGAGATTGTGTACCTCCCAGGCAGAGATAGCAGTATGTGGAATGTCCCAGAAGCAAAGCAAACAAAGTTTAGCTTCTTCAGGAAAGTTACAAGGTGTTCAATATGGCTGGAGTGTTTGGTTTCAGATGAGACTGAGAGGTGAGCTAGGTGAGCAGAAGTCAAACCTATGTTCCTGCCTACTCCACTTTGTCGGTTTCACATCCTTCAACCAATGATGGCTCTCAAAGTTTTGAACTTCAATTTTTTCTAATGTTTGTTTATTTTTGAGAGAGAGAAAGAGTGCAAACAGGGGAGGGGCAGAGAGAGAGGGAGACATAGAATCTGAACAACCTCCAGACTCCGAGCTGTCAGCACAGAGTCCGATGCGGGGCTCAAACTCATGAATGGTGAGATCATGACCTGAGCCGAAGTTGGACACTTAACCGACTGAACCACCCTGGCAGCCCTCAAACTCTTGAATTTCAAACCTAGTATGGGTACCATCTGTTCCTCCCTATCTTTTTGACACTGTTGAACTTTGACCCCAACCATGTTCTCAGACCACATGATCCCACCTAAGAGACTAGTCATTGAATCCAGTCAGCTCACCTTTAATGTTTGCTTTTTTGCAGTCTGCGCTAACTCATCAACTTTCCAGATTCCTAAGCCCCATCAAGCCTAAGGTCTGATTTGTCTATGCCAAGTCCTAAACTCCCTTCCAGTGGCCATGATCTCACTTTCTGGTTCTCATTTGGTTCCTTAGTCAAATCTTTGGAAAAAAGAACTTGCAATGGAATGATAGAGTGACCTCCCAAACACTCAACACCCTACAGCAAGCAAGTGTGGTGTCTTTTGGAAGCCAGTCTTTGGTTACCTACAGTTTCAGTCTGACTAACATTCAAGAATTATTGTGTTCTCCCTTCAGCTCACTAAGATATTTTTTGTACTAAATTGTAGTCCAGGCTACGACAGTTTAGCTTATGATCAAAATTTTCATTCTTGGGAAATGATCCATCCTTTCTTTATCACATTGGACTTCTCTTAGTGAAAAGGGATCTCCAAGTTGTGAGAACTGAAAATGCCAGAAATTTCCTCCTGCCGAGCACCATGATGGCTGCCAGCAAGAGAATTTTGGGCTCATCAAAATCGGAGAGCTCAGTTGAAGGTCTTTAAGGAGTTGTGCTTGCTGGTGGAGAAACCATCAGGTTCTGCACTGCTTATTACGGTCTCCAAACTGTTGATTGTGACAAAGCAAATTTTGTGTACAGGAAACAACCACTTCCCTTCTCCCTTTGGAGGACCGAAAAAAAAAATGATCTTAGATAAGAAGCCATAAATAATTACACAAACAATTACTCAGCCTTTGCCTTTTTTTCTCTCAATCCTTTAATAGTACTTCACCAATAACATCAGACACCATTATTTGCCTTAGGTTTTCACAGTGAATAAAAATAAAAAGAAAATTTAAATATTTCAAGTACTTGGTTTTTAAGGACTTTCATTAGTTGTAAGAAAACCGTGTTATTGATGCATTGCTGGCTCCTAATTTGCAAGCCATGCATGACTATGAAACTGAATGGAAGTTTTTGTTTTTCCCCACGCAAAGAATAAGACCATTTTTACAGTATGTCACTGAGGACGTAAATTTTCCAGCTGTATGAAGTGCTTAGATTAAAACTATGCTTTTAGATGTGAACCATAGCTCCAATATTTAGTTTTAACTATCAAAACTTTAAGTTCTCCCACGCCATAAAGAAGTTAAAAGCCAGGTCATTCTCTAAACAGAAGTTGAGTTTTCTAATATACTGTTATTTTTTATGGGACAAAAAGCGATGGCAATGTTTCCTAAATGTTAAGCTTATCCTATGTAACATCCTATAGGAAGTGAGGAATAAGAATGTGCCCCGTCAATGTGAGCAATAAATATTTGCCCTGTGCTCTGTGATAAATTAGACATTTACTGTTTGAAAAATGTTCTGGAAAAAATTTTTAAAAAGAAAAAGCCACTTTACTATGGAGAATGTGACTATCCATTAGCATGAGAAAAGAATTTCCTGACTTGAAGTGACATGAACCAGTTGATTTAATATTTAACATTAGTGTTAATAAACATTTCTAATATTTTATAACCACAAAAATACCTGCTTATAATATGAATGTTCTAATGCTGGATAATACACTGTGACTAGTAAAGCTTACTTCATAAGCATTATCAATGTGGAAGCTTCATTTAATGCTCTAAAAGAGTTGTATAATTCTACCTTTTATTCTGTTAAGCCTATTTGTCTCATAGTAGTAGAATTAATTGCATAAATACCCTTCTCTATGCCTCTCTGTGTTCATTATTCATTCACTCTACTTATTGCCTGTTGAGCATCTACAGGGGCCAATCCACTGTTTAAGGTAAGAGGATTCAGGATTCCGAGATAAGTAGAACCTGGTCTTTGCCCTCCAGGAGTAAAACACAAGTGGAACGGATTGTTTGCTGTGCTCTGACACAAGTGTGAAAAGAATGCAGAGGAACTAAGGAGGAAGCGGGCCTGGTGTAGACAGACAGAGGCCTGGTCCACACAGTCCTTCTACAATGCAGGATTTACTCATGACAGATGAGAAGGTGTCAGGAAAAGGGCCCTGTGTTGGGGATTAGAAGGCTTGGGTTTGGCTCCTTTTTCAGCTTCTTACTAGATTTGTGACCCTGGGAAATTTACTTCAACTCCCCACATTTTCTCATCTACAAAATAGAAATAAAAATAGCTGCTCACCCGTCTCACAGAATGTTGGTTTTAAGGCTCAGCTGAGCTAGTGCAAATTAAAACCCTTTTTAAAGATGGTATAGGGGCACCTGGGTGGCTCAGTCGGTGAAGTGTCCTACTTTTGATCTCAGCTCAGGTGTTAATCTCAGGGTCGTGAGTTCAGGCCCCGAGTTGGGCTCCATGCTGGACATTGTCCATGCTGGACAATTTTTTTCTTAAAAAGAAAAAAATTAAACAAATAAATAAATATTACGCATGCGCGTGCGCGCACACACACACACACACACACCGTTGGAACTAACAAATTCAGTAAAGTTGCAGGATATAAAATTAATCACAAAAATTTGTTGCATTTGTGTACACAAAAAACAAACAGAGAGGGAAATTAAGAAGACAATCCCATTTACTATTGTATCAAAAAGAATAAAATACCTAGAAGTAATTTAACCAAGGAGGTGAAAGACCTGTACTCTGAAAACTATAAGATGTAATGAAAGAAATTGAGGAGGACACACAAGAAGGGAAAGATATTCCATATTTATAGATTAGAAGAATCAATATTGTTAAAATACCATACTTCCCAAAGCAATCTACAGATTCAGTGCAGTCCCTATCAAATACCAATGAGATTTTTTTCACAGAAATAAAATAATCCTAAAATTTGTATGAAACCAAAAAAGACTCAGAATAGCCAAAGCAATCTTGTGAAAAAAGAACAAATCTGGAGGCATCAAGCTTCCTGATTTCAAACTATGTTACAAAGCTATAGTAATCAAAACATTATGGCAGTATCATAAAAACAGATACATAGATCAATGAAACAGAATAGAGAGCCCTAAAATAAATGCACACATATATAGTTAATTAATTTGTGACAAAGGAGGCAAGAACACCCATTGGGAAAGGACTGTCTCTTCAACAAATGGTGTTGGGAAAACTAGATAGCCACATGCAAAAGAAAGAAATTTGATCACTTTCTTACACCACACACAAAAATTAACTCAAAATACATTAGAGATTTGAGTATAATACCTAAAACCATAAACTCCTAGAGAAAAGCAGGCAGGAGCTCCTTGACACCAGTCTTGGTGATGATGTTTCAAATCTGACACCAAAAGCAAAAGTAACAAAAACAAAAATAAATAAGCGGGATGACATCTTACTAAAGAGCTTCTGCCCAGCAAAGGAAACCATCAATAGAATGAAAGGCAACTTATTGAATGGGAGAAAATATTTGCAAATCATATATTTGATAAGGGGCTAGTACCCAAAATTTGTAAAGAACTCATACAGCTCAGCAGCAAAAAAAAATCTGATTAAAAAGTGGACAAAAGAGCGGAGTAGACGTTTTTCCAAAGAAGACATACAGATGGCCAGCAGATACATGAAAAGATGGTCAAAATCAGGGAAGTGTAAATCAAAACCACAGTAAGATATCACCTCACACCTGTCACAGTGGCTGTTATCAAAAAGACAAGAAATAAAAAGTGTTGGCAAGAATGTAGAGAAAAGGGAACCCTTGTGCCCTGGTGGTGGGAATGCAAACTGGGTGCAGCCACTGTGGAAAACAGTATGGAGGTTCCTCAAAAAATTAAAAATAGAACTACCCTATGATCCAGCAATTCCACTTCTGGGTATTTATCCAAAGAAAACAAAAACACTAACTTGAAAAGATATATGTTCACTGCAGTATTATTTGCAATAGGCAAGACGTGAAAACAACCTAAGTGTCTGTCTGTGGATGTGTGGATAAGGAAGATGTGGGATATATGTATATATATCATACATATGTATACATATATGCATATATATGTATATATATGATGGAATATTATTCAGCCATAAAAAAGAATAAAATCTTGCCATTTGCAATAGCATGGATGGACCTGAAGGGCATTTTGCTAAGTGAAATAAGTCAGACAGAAAAATACAAATACTGTGTGATCTCTCTTATATGTGGAATCGAACAAAACAGCAACAAACAAACAAACCAAGCTCTTGGATACAGAAAACAGATCGGTGGTTGCCAGAGACAGGGTGTAGGGGGGTGGAAGACATGCATGAAGTGGGTCAAAAAAAAAAGGAAAAAAAAGATAATGTGTATAGTTATATAAGATTATATTACATAAATCTCACATTATGGGCACCAGTGTCCAATTTCAAGTATTGTGAATACTTCTGGATCATAACGGGGAGGGGAGATGGAGAATTTAGAGAGGACTTAGAAGAGACAGCTAAGAAGAGAAGACTAAAACGGGAAACCTGAGACAACACGTGCAACACAGGAAGGGCGCCAGGTGTTTCCTATCTTTACCAAGACCCAAACAAGAAGAAATGGATTTACACAGCAGCATGAAGGATTTAGGTTAGGAATGATTTTATTTTCTCTAAAGCGCTGTTAAAACACTAAAAGGGCCAGTACAGGAGGGCTCTGGTTCTCCTCCTCCTCTGGGAGTCTTTAAAAACAGAAAGAACAGAGCCATCCTACAATAGTGGGTCACTGTTCAATGTGGGGTTCTATAAAGAGAGTTCAAGAAATACCCAGGTGATGCTTGGAACATGCACAACCTTAAATTATTCCCTTGGGGGAGAACCAGTATTGGGAGAATTATATCAGGGCCCCATTCACTTTCTGGACAAAGTGGATGGAAAAGATATGCCTTCTCCTCTGTAGACCTCTGTTGTTCTTGATTTATGACTTTGTATAACTTCAGGTGTTTTATGGCAGACCTAGTATAGTCTGAGGGTCATAAGTCATTTGCTTAGGTACACCAAATGTGCCACCGCTTCCTCGTAAGCACTTGTGTTGATCCTCATTCTCGATAGCGTTCTATGATTTCATCCCCGTGCCATATAGAGAGCCTTACAGGCCTCGTGGACACTGGACTAACTCAAGCCTCTAAGTTTCAGCCTTAACCTCAGTGGAGTGTATTTCAGGGATTTCTGCTTCGTGGCAGGCTGGAAACCCGTTGCACTGGGACCTGGAGACTTAACTTGCTTATTTTCCAGGCTCTAGAAAGTGAATAAAGTGAAACAGAATCTTTAAAGCACTCAGGTACAGACCTAGTCTAGGCAGAAGGCAAAGGATGGTCTGCATAGCCAGCCCAAACATACTTCCGAGAAACCATATGTGTTGTTGGAATTGTTCTGGAATGTTCTTGAATCTACAGTATGGTTAAACCTGGCTTCCATTCCCCAAAGACATGAGAGCCTGCAAATGAGCAGAGGCCTATGGTGGGTTTGCCACCCTGGCTGTGGTTTAGTTCTGTCCTTCTCTGGCTGTGGGAGGAAGAATTCAGAGCCAGAGGATATGCCAATGGGTTCTCTACTGTCCAGGTGTGATATTTGGGTCAGACCCATTCCTGAAATGGCACGACTCTTCCTTATTTCCCATCTGATTACACTGTGGCTTGGAGGATGTGCTGTTTTTCCCACCCTTCCTGATTGGAGTCTGCCTCCGTATTTGTGTAGCCAACAGGGAAAATGGCAGAAGGAGGAGGGAGTTTCTGTCGTAACTGGCTATTTTTAGTGGCTCATAAACTTCTCCATATTCCTTTGGCCTGAAGCTACATATGTTTGGTCTCAGCCCAAAGGGAAGTTATTTTGGAAAGTCTGAGCAAAATCCTCTCCACTGCTGCTTGGGTTGGCTAAGGAGACAGAAAAAAATGGGCCTTTGGAAAATCAGGTCTGTAACTGTGGGGATGGTGTGAAACTGGCCACTGGAATCCTATTTGGTCTGTCTTCCACAGCCCCCCCTAGAGGTGGGGCCACTAGGTTGAACATTTAGGGGTCCTTTCGTAGGCTGCCTTCTAGTCACAGGATAGTGACAGCAGGTTGCCCCTAAGTTGAGGGCTGATAGCATGGCCATCAGTAGGCTACGTTGTGGTGCGAAAGGAGAAAGAACCAGATCCAAACTCAGGAAACTCTTACTGGTTGTGTTGCCTTAGACAGAACTAGTCCCTTCCTAGAGGTCAGTTGATCGTCTACAAAATGAAGGAGATAGACCAGCTCTCAGTTCTAATTCTGCTCTGGGATAAGGGGATGGAAATATATCTCTCTTGGGATGAAAGTACTCAGATGATTGGAGGGAAATTGTCTCCACCCCTAAAGGCACTGCTGGTAAGAAACCATTGAGACCAAAGTTAGGCTTTTCCTACAGCTCATATTAGGAAGAATAAAAACTTGAGGTTCTCAAGCACAAATATATAGAGGACTTCTTGTTTGTGGAGGATGGCTATAAACAAAAATGATGATTTTCATGTAGTCATTCTATATAGTTTCCCAGAATTGAAGCTATTTATCCATCAAAGCAGATGAAAGCTGAGCTCAACTTTCCCAAAAATGTGAAAAAGTTCATTTATTAATTTATGCATCTACTTATTTCTTCAACTAATATTTATTGGGTGACCACTGATTTTCACCCTTTCCTCTGGGAGTCGGAAAGGAATGGACAGGGAAAGAAAAAGGTAAGAGAAAAAACTGCTGACTGCCTGGACAGAGAAGGTGGGTTTGGGGCTTCGAGAGCACACTGAGTGTGAAAATGTATCCTCCAGGGAGGACCGAGAGCATCACCAAGCAAAGGGAGTGACCAGACACTTAGATTCTGTGTTTGTGCCTCCCACATGCTTCCAGGTTTCAGAGGCAAATCCCTCTCGCCAACTAGCAGAGGTGTTGGGCTCCATTCTCAGGGGCAACTGGCAGGGTGCCACCACACCTACATCAACCTTCTCATTTCCTTGCTCTGTCATCCATTCCCATGGGAAGCTCCGAGTTCCCACACATCCTCAGCCAGGAAGGTCAGCATGAACACATCTGTGTGTACGTTGGGGTGTGGCTGATAAGCACCAGCTGCTGGACCCTACTTGGCCCGGAGCAGCACATCCTCTTCCATATCAGCTACTGCAGCGAACCACAGACCCCATCCCACAAGCCTGCAGGGCCAGATTTAAGAAGGGGAAAATGAAATAGGGCATGGCTCTTGATTAGCTTTCTTGCCAATCAGGCCAGACCGGGTGCTGGCGCTGCTGCTTTCAGAAGCAGAAAAGGGGGAGTGAGTGGTGGCCTCCTATTCCTGACACTGTGATGCGAAACCAAGAGAAAGGAACACCTGTACTCTTGCCAACCTGAAAAAATGATACAGCGCATAGCGCAGTCCCTCTTAAGCCTTGGTGTTCATACGGATCGCCTGGGGATCTTGTTGGAAGGCAGGTTCTGAGGCGGCAGATCTGAGATGGGTCTGAGGATTTCTGTTTCTAACAAGCACCTAGGTAATGCCTACACTGCCAGTCCATGGCCCTTCCTTTGAATAGCGAGGCTTTATTTAGTCTCCTAGCACCCCTCCTCAGGGGTAGGAATGTGAACATGAGCCAAGCTGGAGCAATGATAATATCTCAACACAAGTCAAGGGGTGGCACATGGCCCCATGTGGGGCCAATCAGAGTTTCTGTGTTTTTAACTTGGGGACTTGAGGGGCTCAATATGGAATTGAGAGAGGGAAACCCTGTCCTCTTTAGGTGCTGAAGTGTGAGTCAGAGCTGCTAGTAGAAGTGATTCCCATCTCACAGAGGACTTGGTCTGAGAAGATGCAGCAGATATATGTGGGAGAAGGGAGAAGGGGGCAGAGAGGATCTTCACAGTGTTCAATGTCCCGGTTCTGGTCATCCTTAAGGGCAGCTCCACCTGGCCCTTCCTGTGGTTTTCCTCTGCGAGCCTGCAAATGCCACCTCTGCTTCAAGTGGTCGTTCTTAACCTGGCTGCCCATTAGAATCAGATGCTTGAACACCTTACCTGGGGACTCTGTTTCAGTCAGTAGGGGATAGGACTTGGGCACAGATAGGTTGTTGTTTTTTTTAGAAGTTTTATTTATATATTTATTTTGAGAGAGAGAGAGAGAGAGAGAGAGAGAGAGAGAGAGAGAGAGAATCCCAAGCAGGCTCCTTAGCACAGACCCTGATTCGGTGGAGCTCCATCTCATGAACCATGAGATCACCACCTGAGCCGTGATCAAGAGTCGGATGCTTAACCGACTGAGCCACCCGGGTAATTTTTAAAGCTTCCCAGGTGATTCTAATGTGCTTCCAAGATGGAGACCCGCTGAGTTATGCTCATTCAAATTGTGTACATATCCAAAAGCAACTGAGCCCTGAAATAGGTTCTGGAGAACCACTGAACTTGAAGAGACAGACTGAGCGAGAAGACTGGGACAGACTCTTGAGAAGCAAGTGTCTACAGAGGGCCTGAAGAAAGGGAGGCTGGGGACTACACTCCAGCCCTCAGTGACCTCTCTGGTCCCTAAACTCTGTATGTGCCACAAGAGACCGTCTCTGAATTATGTGTGGAGCTCAGTCTTGTTTTGGTCTTTGTTTCCAAGGGGTTAGCTCTCATTCCAGATCGTACGCTCCTTCAGGGCAGGGATGTTATCTGATGCCTCTTTCTTTTCTTCCAAAGTACCAGCCACGTACTAGCATTTCCAAATATGAGGTGATTAATGAATATCCAAGTATGTGCCATAACTGGTTGGTCTCATCTTTCACAACCAAGTCTCCCCAACTTCCTCCATGATTATGAAGAATGTGCTTAGCATGTGTTTGGAGGAGGGAAGAGGAATGTTCATCAAGTGCTTATTTTATAGTCCTGATCCACATCTTAGTCATAAGAGTGGATGGAATGTGCCAGAAGTGGGCGATTAAGGGGTTTATGAACTCTCTTGTCACTTTAGGTTCGACAGCTTGTCCTCTTGAAATAGAAATAGCTGCTGGTTTTGTGGGCTCCCCCGCCCCAAGGTCAGGCCCTTTTCTCAGAAATACAGTTGCCTTGGAAAACTGACACTCCCTAATGAGTCCTTAACAGCTGTCCGCCGCACAGCAATAGTAATTATTCTGCAGGCTTCTTGCTAAATTCCAGCGATGGTCTTTGCCAGAGCCCAGAACACAAGCGCATTGGAAGTGGTGGGAGCTCACAGAGCTCTTTGGGTGGTATTCTCTCCCCTTCTCTCAGGGGGACTTGCCCTGGGAGGCTTCCAGGTGGATCTTCCACAGCAGATGTGAGGAGACTGGGGAATGTGAATAGATCTCTCAGGCTGAGCCCTAGGGCTGTTCACCCTGATTCCAAGGATCTAAAGCACAATAAGGCACGGAGCTGATAGCTAGGAAGAGACACCAGCCTTGCCAAGAAAAAGCGAAAGTACATAGGAACTTGTTAATATGTAGAAGATCTTTCACAAATGTAAACACTATCATTCTTCTTCAGTATTATTATATGGGTGAGGGCCTTAATATATGCAAGACAGCTTCTGACCCAAACCCTTAGATCAGAGTCCAGGGCTCAGGTGTGGTCTTGTACACTTTATTCTACCACTAACTTCCCATGTGACAATTCAGTACATTTGTCCAGGCTTCAGATTTCTCACCGCTGGATATTTACCTGTGCTAGCGACTTCTGTGGTGCAGTAAATTACTCCTTATATAAGGTGTCAACAGTCAGTAGCCTTCAAACAACATGTATAGGAAACCAGTTACAAGCACTGGCAAGAATGGTAGGGGGCTATTTCCAAGTGACTTGAATCCACGTGGATGTCAGTTCTTTTTATTTTGTGGAGATGCGGCCAAAATAAAAGGCTAATTGGAAGAAATTTGTCCCCCTTATTGCAGCCTCAGTAGATTAAATGGATCCTCTTTGACTTGGCAAGAGAGAGAATTCATTTTCCGACTCATTTCAGAAGTTCTGCTGCGCTCTGTTTCTCTGTCCTCCATCCCCCAGACTCAATGACTTCCGGGGGTGGGTTTTGACCAGAACACCTGGGAAAGGCCTGGGGATGGGGGTCCTAGTGCATTCAGCTGCTGCCTATAGCTTAGTCTGAAAGGGATTTAAGCAAATAGCGTGAGATGCCTATCCAGAGAGCTGCCTCTCTCCGGCCACTCTGTAGAAGTGGAATCACGCCAGTTCTTCCCAGCTGGCTCTGAAATCCTATGCCTCAATGATTGATTTCACCATCTGACTCCAAAAGACTAGCACACTAGGGTAAAACGGACGGCTCTCAAGAGTGTGATAATCCATGCTTCCTGATAAGGTTTCCAAACACCACTCTCCCTGGGTTTTTTTCCTCCTTGGTTGTAGATCTTTCTCTTGAGTCTGAAAACACCCCTCAATGCTCATTATGATGAAATGGGTTTTACACCTTTTCCCTTCATGTGCCCACAGCATTTTGTGCATTCCTGTCTGGTGTCACAAACCATGATGTATTATATTATTTGTGTCCTTCTCCTGTACTTAACAATGATCTCCTGAAGGGTGAGAGTCGTGCCTTATTTATTCCTGTACATTCAGCAACTAACAGCATATAGTTCTTAGCACATAGTAAGAGTTAACTAAATGTTACTTGACTGAAGGAACAGCATCAGGGCATTTTGGTGATTTTCCAGGAAAAATGAGACTACCAAGAGTCAAAATAGTTTTAAAACTTCACGGTGTCAAGGTATCAATAGAGGAAATACTACGAGTTCATACACTGAGTTAACTTTGGCATTGGTATAATAAAATTATGATTAAATTGGTTTTCTTTCTTACCAATAAGACTCCAGGCGTACCTGGGTGGTTCAGTCAGTTAAGCATCTGATTCTTGATCTCAGCTCAGGTCGTGGGCTCAAGCCCCATGATAGGCTTTGCGCTGGGCATGAAGCCTACTTTTAAAAAAATTTAAAAAAATATCCAAAGTCTCCCAAGATGACATGAAGTAATCCTATGAGGCCTTAAACATGTAGAAGTGAAAAGTTTGTGAGGCGCCTGACTGGCTCAGTCAGTTGAGCATCTGGCTTTTGATTTTGGCTCAAGTTATTATCTCACGGTTTGTGGGTTTGAAGCCAATGTCGGGTTCTGTGCTGATAGTGCGGAGTCGGCTTGGGATCCTCTCTCTCCCTCCCTCCCTCTCTGCCCCTCTCCTGCTTGTGCTCTATCTCTCTCAAAATAAATAATACACATTTTTAAAAAAGGAGTAAAAAGCCTGTTTGCTCATTTATCCATCCGTAAGTATGTGTCACATGAATAAATGAATGGAAAATGAATCTTTTAATAAACAGAAGACACAAAAGTCCTTTTAATTTTCTTTTTAAACATTTTTTTTTTCAACGTTTATTTATTTATTTTTGAGAGAGACACACACAGAGCATGAGCGGGGGAGGGGCAGAGACAGAGGGAAACAGAATCCAAAGCAGGCTCCAGGCTCCAAGCTGTCAGAACAGATCCCAACATGGGGCTTGAACTCATGAACCATGAGATCATGAGATCATGACCTGCATCGAAGTCGGATGTTTAACTGATGCAGCCACCCAGGTGCCCCAGTCCTTTTAATTTTCTTGGAACTCCACTGTTAAAAGAAAAACCTTACCTATAAAAGCGATAATATATATAAACGTAGTATGGTGTGTGACATGTAAATGTTAGCTACTTTGATTTTTTTTTTAATTTTTTTTTCAACGTTTATTTATTTTTTTGGGACAGAGAGAGACAGAGCATGAACGGGGGAGGGGCAGAGAGAGAGGGAGACACAGAATCAGAAACAGGCTCCAGGCTCCGAGCCATCAGCCCAGAGCCCGACGCGGGGCTCGAACTCCCGGACCGCGAGATCGTGACCTGGCTGAAGTCGGACGCTTGACCGACTGCGCCACCCAGGCGCCCCTACTTTGATTTTTTTAATGTAGATAATGAAACGGCAAGCTTCCTCGTTCAGTGCAAATCACAGCGAATGCCAAAAACTCCCTTAACCTTTTGTTAAATTAAAAGCAAATTAAAAAAAGAAAAAAAAGTAAATAAAGAATGACTTGGGAAACTTCTCCAGTTAAGCATAGAGAATAATTTCTTAAATCTGAAGTCCTTTCTGTTTTATAGTCATCATTCTTTAGGAATGCCTTCACACAGCAAGGCAAGAAATAGATGAAGGAAATTGATGGTCTAGCAGAATTTGGCTCAATCGTAGGTCCCAATCTCTCTTCAGATAACTAATTCTGAGTTGGTAGCCCGTTAGTTCTTCCTTTTACTTCTGCCTCATTCCCTGTACTTTGCATGGAGCTTGATGAGGACAGTTCTACAGCTGGGATAGTGGGCCCAAAGTCACCTGGAAGATGGGGCTGGATTAGGGACTGAGAGCAGAAACAGGGAGAACAGCCTGCATTGTATTACTCACTGTAGTCAAAACTCCTGAGCCCATCTGGCTAGTCAGGGAACTAGAGAGGGTCTGATGTTGTTTTCATAACCCTGGTGAGCAACGCCTTCTGATAGGGTGCCTGATAGTCCCCTCGCCCTTATCTCAAGTAGTGAAGATGGGGCCCCATGACCCACCCTGGCTTTCCTCTTCCCACCAAGCCTAGATGGGTATAGAGTGCTTCGCTCTGCCTCCTTCTGTCTCTAGGGAGGCACAGTTCTTAGGTACGGTGTCTGGCTTCACACTATTTTGGTGTTTCCTAGATATGGGCAACCAACCACACCCATTTTAAGGATTGTTTTGCGGGGAGCCTGGGTGGCTCAGTCAGTTGAGCGTCCGACTTCGGCTCAGGTCGTGATCTCACCGCTTGTGGGTTCAAGCCCCGCATGGGGCTCTGTGCTGACAGCTCAGAGCCTGGAGCCTGCTTCGGATTCTGTGTCCTGCTCTCTCTCTGCCCCTCCCTCACTCATGCTCTCTCTCTCTCTCTCTCTCTCTCTCTGAAGAATAAATAAAATATTAAAAAAAAATTTAAGGGTTGTTCTGCTATTTAGGACCAGAAGACAGGAGATGACAAACCTTACAGGGTGCGTGGAGCCACCACCTCCAGAGCAAGACTGGAACTGGAGTGAAGGAAAGTGAGGACAAGTCCCATAAGTGAAGGTTTAACCCCATCTTTATTTAAAATCTTGATATTTTGTTTATTTTGGATTTTTTTTGCATTAAAATATTAATTATCTGGATTACTGACTTCTTCGGCGACCCCTGACATTTTGGCTGAGCCAACAGGATTTTAATGAGCAGTACTGTCTGATTAGTTAGCGTTGAATTGGTTTTTTTGATGGTCTCAGAACATGTCAAGGCACTTCTCTGTCACAGTGAGCCATCTACTCTGAGTTAACATAGACAAAGCACCTGTGCTAGCATAGAGCAGGGACTCAACAAACCAGTCTAGGTGCCCTTTCTTCCACCAGAGCGTGGAAACATTTCAAAGCTTCAGGGATTCTCCTCCTGAATGAATGTGTTTAAAGCGAATGCGATGGGTAAGCTGTGGTGATCTGTTCTCCCCTGAAATGGAAGGGTTGTGTTTCCTTCTGATGCAAGGAAGCTGTTTGCTCCCCCCTTTGGGCTCCCTCGGCACTTTGTTTCTCCTGTTCCCATGTCTGTCTTCCCAGACTGCGAGTTTCTCTATGCAGGGACACTGTCTCGCATTTCTCCCTAGCCCCAAGTACAGTGCCTGGCCCCGGACCTGCTCAGTAAGTGTTTATGGAGGGAAGGTATCAATTAGGCATTGTTTCTGACGTAGGCGAAATATTGTTGAGAGACACCTTATTCAGTGCTTTTTGTTGGCATGAACTTTTTGTATCAGAAATTCTTCAATGAATCAGGACCAAGTGCTTTCTGTGAACCCTACCTAGCTCTCTCTTCCATGACATCCGTTTGTGAGAGCTTCGTGTGTGCCAGGTCTAGCCATTTAGGAAAGTCCTTAGCCACTGGCCAGAGTGCTTGCCGCTTGAAAACATTATTTTAGTGACTGAAAGTCTCCTTGAATTTTGGTTTATGAGTAACAGTCTCCAACTCAAATTAGTCTCAAGTGAAAATGAGAAATTAGCTCACATACCAAAGAATTTGTTATTGGGATAAATATCTGCTCTAGAGGATGAAATGACATCATCAAGACCCCGTCTCTAACCGCTGGTGAAGATGGTCTCCAGCACCCTAAGGCTCACATGCCACCTGCTTCCGGCTCCCAGCGATGAAGAAGGTCCTTCATTAAACTCCACCAGAGAAGCCCTGTCAACGACGCCTGGTCAGGCTTCCATCACACGCGTACTTGTGAGCCATCACTGGGGCCTGAGCGAATGGACCACCTCAGATAGGCCTGGGTCACATTCCCATACCTGGGGTGGAAGAGGGGCTGGGAGGGTCAGCTTCCCCTGAGCCACGTGATCTAAGGCCCTCACAGGAAGAGGGGGCTTCATTACAGAAGAATGGGGGTGGTTCTGGACAGGGAAACAACGGATGCTCACTCCACTTGTTACACTGGATTTACTCATTTTCCATTTATTGTTCATTTTTTGCATTCAGTCTTAAGTCCTGCATTAAGTTATTATTGGGACAGTTTTATGGTTTGATCTTTACCTCTTTTTTTCCCCCTTTGGGCAATTTTTTCAGGCCTTTCTTAAGGTAGCCTGCAGTCTGCTTTTCTTTATTTACCAGGCTTTTATTTCTCCCTTTTTATCCTCAGCTCACAGGTTGGTCTTCGTCATCCAGGGTGTATTTTGGGCTTCCGGTTATTAACAGCCGTGGTGTATGTGTGTGCGTGTGTGTGCGTGTGTGTGAGAGTGTGTGCGTGCATGTAGTGTTGTTTCCAATCTTGACTATTGTCAAATGTCACCTCTGACGGCTTCTAGATGGTTTCAACAAGCGGGCTGCCTCTCTTCATAGGGCCCGCTCTGATAAGCCCCACTGGATGTACATGGCCTGGGTGCTCTCGGGGTGTGTTTGGAGAGGGCACCCCGATTCTCCCGGATATGCACCATGCTCAGTCTCCCAAGCATTTGCGTGTACTGTTATCTCTGCCTGAAATGCCCTTGCCTGGTCAATTTCTACTTGTTCTTTAAGTGTCTAATCAGGCATTGCTTCCTCCAGGAAGCTTTCTAGCCATCCAGCCTGGGCTAGGGACAAGATTCTTTCATAATCAGCGGGTATAGCCTTTTGTGGAGCCAATGGTTTACTTGTGGAGTCACTTCTGGTTGGTCAGTTATCTTTCTGGAGTGCCTACAGCTAGAGCCCCTTCTCTGAGTTCCACTGAATCTCATATATCTCCCTAGTGTGCCCGGTATCACATTGCTTGGTATTTCTCTGTTTATCTTGCTCTCTGCTGGTAGACGCTCAGCTTCTGGAAGATAGGAACTATATTTTAACACTATTCCTAGTTTCGGGAACATAGTGGGCCTTTGATAAGTGTTTGGAGAATGACCCATTCCCTCCACTCAGAGTCCCTTAAGTTCTGCTGCAGGTCCCTACAGTGCCCAGTGCACACCATTGCCATTTGTCTGTGTGTCTCATTTCTCCTATCGCATTGTACAATTTCTTGCGGTAACTGACTATGTCTTTATGAATACCTGTTATCTGTCACCTCATCCAGTGGTATATATAGTAGGTCCTAAATAAGTGTAAGAGATATTTTAAACTTATAGCTCTTTAATTAAAACGTTGCAAACTGGCAGATTATTATGTACCCTTTTGTTTGTATCTGTTGAAGTGCTTGGATAGTTTAATGTGTACTAAGCCATGTGACTTTTGTCAACACTTGATTTGGATGTTCCTTAAATGTCCCCAGGTAGCAGACTATTAAGTAGCATGGCTAGACTTCTCTTACTCTTAGGATGAGAATAAACTCAGAGACAATGAGCACAGTCTGGGCATTCTGTGCATCACACAACCTTCTTTATGTCCTGAGGTATGTCTTCATTAGGCGCCTTGGAGAGTGGGCCCAAGTCTTTGACTGAGCTGGGGTCTTAAGACCTCAGACTGGTGATGGAGCTGTATGGGTGTATGGGGCTAGAGTTTGTGGCCAAAATGAGTGTAGGGGTAAGGCTGGCGTCAAGTTCATACTCGTAGGTGGAGAGCAAGTAGTGGATTCCAAGTAGAGAATCTGGAAGGGAGAGGAAGCTAGGGAGGCCCCTGAAGGAAGGTACTGGAAAGACTCCCAGAGGCACCAGGATGCGGCAAGGACCTTGTCACTGCAAACCTACAATGGAGTCTGTGGGTGGAAAGGGATTGTGAGGGGTAATGAGTGAGCTCTGAAAGGGATAGGAAGGAGTCGGTCTGTTGGCTCTCTGCAGTGGCAAGCTTGAGGGCCACCACAAACATTCCACGGGGGTCAGAGGACACCAAGTAGACAAGCGTACCCTGGGTACGTGTAGCCCGGATCAATCTCCCCCAGGCCACTTTTGGGGCCTGAAGCTGTGCCAGTCTCATGGAAAGACAGGCTGCAGGTTGGGATTGTTGCTTTTTTTCTAACTATTCTGAGCAGCCCAGATTCAGACAGCAAAACTCCTCCTCATCCCAGAATGAGGCTGAATCAGCTAGAATAAATATGAATAATAATGCGCCAGAAGCAGTCTGCATAGAGGCGTTCAGGCCCGCCTGGTTACCCAGCCAGCGATTCACATGAGCTGGACTGTCAGTTGATGCACTGAGCGGGTAGGGGACGAAACTCCAGGGAAGCAAAGTAGGAACGCTTGCTTCTACGTTTTTGTGTTTAACTGAGGTAAAGTCCGTATATAACATTACATTAGCTTCAAATTCCAACCTAATAATCTGCTATCTGTCTACGCTACAAAGTGGTCATACCAGTTGAGTTTCACGGGATACAGTCTGGAGAAAACAGACTCGATCCACTTTCCTCTTGGAAGGAGACACTCTCTTTCTTGGCCAGCTTACGTCAGAGTAGAAGATGAGGATTTGATAAAACAATGTCTTTATTTCCTATGTATATTTCTTTGTTCCAAAAAGAGCTCTGATGTGTTTTCATGTTGGGTTCAAAGAAGAGATTATCCTGGAAAATCACAGCTCCTTTGGAAGGGCAACCAGGATGCAAAAACCCTTCTGCTAAATCTTCACCCTGATAAGCTGAGAACTGACTTCCCCGGCTCAGGTGGCTTTTAATTAAAGCAATTTATATTCAAAGAATGTATGCACACGCAGGCTCACACGAAATCAATGAAATCAAGAGAGGAAACGGAAAAAAAAAAAAAAAGGAATGTAACCAAGTGGCACTTATGTGGAAGGGCAAAAAGAAATTCTTTGTGTTCAATTTCTATTGAGAATATTTGTATACATAGCCTCATTTCAGCCAAAATTCTAAATGTGTTGCATACTGTTTCCTATTCTCCCTCTCCCTGACTGCCCTCCCCCTGCAAAATAAGACTGAGTTCCGTCCTACGTGAAGCCTAACTCCTTATTTTTCTTACACTTAAACGAGTACACAGTTTGAGTGCCTAGGAGGACACATGGAATAATTTTCTGCCCCTTTCTTTCAACCAACTCAGTGAGGATGAGGTATTAATGAGAGTGTCCCCTTAAACAAGCTGCACAGTTTTGTCATTTCCATGAAGCTTGCTGGCATAGAAATATAACCCCACATTCTTTTATGAAACACATCAATGCAATAAAATAGTTGCTTTGCTTCTTTTCTGGAGGCAGAAGGAGAAAAATGTCAAACTCTCATTGTTCAGTGTTTCCAACAGGCCTCTTTTGTATAACCGGGATGACTTTCCAGCACAAAGTTCCCAACTGCAGATAATGGCTTAAAAGGCTATCTGAACTCATTCTGTTATGTAGATGAAAGGCAGTCTTTAAAATTAATCTATGGCATCTCTGAATAAAAAAGAAAGGCACTCATCCAACTCATTTCCTTGGGCCAGAGCAGTGAGCAAGCAGAACAAAAATGCCAAAATTCCGCTGCTCCAAAACTAGAGTTTAACGTGGCACCAGCACAGCAGATTAGCAACCAGATTTTCGCTTCTGACCTGTCACTGTTTGGAAATACGAAACAGTGTGTGATTATTCAGTGTTATCACTAAATTCAAAGTTAACGTAAGGCATCTGACTAAACGGTGGCGAACCTGTTACTTTGCTGTTTTATAACAAAATGTTTTGCGGGAGATAGATATTTAAAAGGACATAAGTACTCCTTATGTAAATATTGACAGACTGTCCAAACCAAGGGAAGCAACAGAAAAACAAATTCTGTCTGTTACTTTGGAATAAATGTACTGGGAATGACCTATCACACATCATCCTTGACAATCAGTTTTATTAATAAAATTGTATCTCCAAATGTATTTCTATCACAAGTACTGTAGTAAGGAATCAAATGCAAATACCGGCAAAGCGCGAGATTTAAAGACTGAGTTAGGGGTGCCTGGGTGGCTCCGTCGGTTAAGCGTCCGACTTCAGCTCAGGTCGTGATCTCACAGTCTGTGGCTTCAAGCCTTGCGTCGGGCTCTGTGCTGACAGCTCAGAGCCTGGAGCCTGCTTCGGATTCTGTGTCCCCCTCTCCCTCTGACCTTTCTCTGCTCATGCTCTCTCTCTCTCTCTCTCTCTCTCTCTCAAAAATAAATAAATATTAAAAAAAAAATACTGAGTTAATAACATTAGTTAAAATGGTATCTGCCATGGGGAGCATTCAGGTAAAAAGAATTGAAAGTACTCAGTTCTCAGAAAGAATAAGCATTTAGGAGGATTAGTTACAAGATAATTGTGCAGATCAAGACTGCTCCCCTATTGAGAGCCAAAGCATAGGAGACTCTTAAAAACCGAGAACAAACTGAAGGTTGATGGGGGGTGGGAGGGAGGGGAGGGTGGGTGATGGGTATTGAGGAGGGCACCTTTTGGGATGAGCACTGGGTGTTGTATGGAAACCAATTTGACAATAAATTTCATATATTGAAAAAAAAAAAGACTGCTCCCTATGCAAGCAATACATAGGAATATAAGAAAAATACAGATCCCGTTCATACTAAGATGTTGATACACACAAAACATCAACAACATAGGAATATACCTATCTGTAGAAAAAAAAACCCAGTTTCCTTTTGAGACGTGTAAGAGGAGGTTTGAATTCTATTTTTCTCCTGGCAAAGACATAAAAATAATATCCATTAGTAAGTCAGTCCCCTCTAATTAAGCTTTGAGTTTTAACAAATTTGTAATGAGAATGCCAATAGGATTTTAGGGAGAACTTGACAAAAATGTTTTAATGTTCGTCTGAAGAAAAAAAAATCCATGATAAAAGTATCTAGGAAAATCCTGAAAAAGTAGAATAATGATGTAGGATTTGCCCACATTTAAAAATGTATCATAATTATTTTGATCAAAACAACATGGCATTATGGGACGCCTGGGTGGCTCAGTCAGTTAAGCGTCCGACTTCAACTCAGGTCATGATCTCATGGTTTGTGAGTTCGAGCCCCCCATCAGGCTCTGTGCTGATAGCTCAGAGTCTAGAACCTGCTTTGTATTCTGTGTCTCCTCCTCTCTCTGTCCCTCCCATGCTCATGCTCTCTCAATAAATAAACATTAAAAAATTAAAAAAAACCCCAATATGGCATTATCACAGGAATAGGTAAATAGGACAGGAATCAGTAACATATTTGGTCACTCCACCAGTTGGCTGGACATAGTAGTGAACACATATAGTTGGGGTTTCTTTCCCCAAAGAGGCTTCTTACCTCCCAGATAAATACATTTCTACTGGGCATTTTTTCAGTTTATTAACAGTGCCTAGAGGTATTCAATGTTTGATGCATAAGTGACTATATTAATAAATGTGCATTGGAAAGAAAACTTTGAATAATGTTAGGATGGTCCACCAGCTTTAAATCTCCGCTTGAGAGTTGCTGACAAAATTCCTTTTCAACGGCTGGCATTAGAATGAGATTTCCTATTTAACAAACCAAACTGCAGCTAATACCTTAGTTAGGTATTTCTCAAATTAAATTAATTTATAGACTGCTTTTCATGGAAAAAAAGCCCAAGTGATGACTTAATTTTTTTTTAAAGTAACATTACTTAGAGGCACCTGGGTGGCTCAGTCAGTCGAACATCTGACTGTTGATTTGGGATCAGGTCATGATCCCAGGGTGGTGGGATTGAGCTACGTGTCTGGCTCCACACTGAGCTTAGTTAAGCCTTCTTAAATTCTCTCCTCTCCTCTGCCCCTCTCCCCCACTCACACTCTCACTCTAAAATAAAAAATAATAATAATAAAGTAATGGTACTTAAACATAAATACAAGTAAAACTAGGTATATCCTTTCTAGGTTTATGAATATTAGGCAAGCATAATACCAAAATGCATTTATCAGTTAAACATCCATATTATAAAACCAGTAAAATCCAAATAAGCAACAGATGGTATTTAATGAAAACCAAATTGCTGGTGTTGGGTTTAATAATAGAAAGATGTGTTTAGCTGTTGTACATTTCACTAGTTGACTTGATTCTTTCAGTCTTCAATATGAAGGACCCTTATCTGAGGCTTCCTCGGTGTTACTGCTGTTTTTAGTTTTTGCAGTTCTATCCATTGATCCTCTATAGTGGTTGTCCATTGAATTTAGTACATTGCCTAGCATATAATTCGTGTACAATGTTGTGTACAACACTGTAGGGTTGGCACCAGGTCTCATGGAAACACAAATGCATATGCTGAACTCAAGATAGTGTTTGGTCATAAGTGGTCATCCCAATGGTCCAGAACCCTCTTGTATTACTTTTCTTAGATTGTAATCTAAAAGAAAACTCTGAATTAAAAAATTCTTTCAGAGCTTATAAATCTTTGTTTGAGAAACATTGCCCTAGCCCATTTCAAATAGTAATTGATTTTTTTTTTTAATTCCAGAATAAGAGAGCAAATGGGGCAACATTTTGTGATTGTTGTAAATAGATTTTTGACCGTTGATCTATATTTTCAACACCATCTGTGGCATGAACCAACCGATCCTCCTTTGGAGACAGGCACCGCTAACCCTACTTTCCAGAACAAGAAACTGAGGCAGCGAACAGCACTCGGGAGCACAGAGAAAATTGTGGTGAGATTTAGATTAGAGGTCGAAGTCGTTTGTATCTCATTGATAGGGAAAGTGAGTGGTAATCACACAAGCTGCTGAGCCTTTGGCTTGCTCTGACAATCATTTAGGCTTTACCTCTTTTCTTCTTCTGGCTAAGCAGGACTCCTTGATATCTCAGACCACAAGGTACAGAGCCTCATTGAGCCCTTGTGCTAAATACACACTCCCTGTACCTTACCCCCATGTGTCCTATTCAGCTACAAGGGACTCAATGAAAGCTAATAGCTTGTCTGAGACCATGAGAGCCAGCAGTCAGCTTAAAGGTGTTATCCACTTCTAATTACAGACCTGTAAGGGGTGAATGCTTACCATGGGGAGCTACTATTCTTTCCCAAGTACAGGTGTCCCTTCTCCTTGAGCAGCCGCCAGGTGCTCAGCAGCTTGGGAGCCCTCGCGTAAATAGCACCTCAGGTTACATTGCCTCAACTGCGGCATGTGCAGGCACAGCCCTCAGGTATTTGGGCATGGACCTGCCTTCGCCATAGTAAGACTAGAGAGATTATTCCTTCAAATCAGACGAAGTCATAACCGCTTCCCTAAATATCAGGGGAACATCACCTAGCCATTAGTGACTACTATAACCAAAAGAAATCACCAGCAAACATAGAATTCCAAACTGTGCCAAGTAGATTCCTAATTAATGTAAAATAAGATACCATTTAGTATTAAATATAACTTTCCTATGTTTGAAACCTTTCTGCAACTCAGCAGAAGAGCACTGAGAAATAATTTCAGTTCCAAAATTCTTATTATTAACTCTAGTAAGAGCTGGCATCCTGGGGCGCCTGGGTGGCGCAGTCGGTTAAGCGTCTGACTTCAGCCAGGTCACGATCTCACGGTCCGTGAGTTCGAGCCCCGCGCCGGGCTCTGGGCTGATGGCTCAGAGCCTGGAGCCTGTTTCCGATTCTGTGTCTCCCTCTCTCTCTGCCCCTCCCCCGTTCATGCTCTGTCTCTCTCTGTCCCAAAAATAAAAATTAAAAAAAAAAAACGTTGAAAAAAATTTTTAAAAAAAGAGCTGGCATCCTATTTTTAAATTACCAAATTTGACCTATTTGCATGTTTAGAGTAACCTGCCCAAACTAGTAAGCCAGGTTGCCCTGTTCCATACCTATATTATTATCATTTTCAGGGTCCCCAAAGTAGGGCCTAATACACTCTTAAGAGGGAGTTTGACCTATGATCTCTAATAAGGAGCTTCTTAAATCGTGCAAGGTTTGGAAGGCAAATATTTATAAACATGTTCCTACATGCATAAAAGGGAGGATGTAAACCTCACTGTTAACAATGATTATCTCAGGGGAGTGGCATTAGACAGGGAGGAAAATGTCACTTTCTGTTTTATACACTTCTATTGTCTCAGTTGTTTTAATAGTGAGCGTGTGAGTCATATTCTAACTTTTTAAAAACACTGTTTTTATTTAGAATAACTTCATTCCCTTATGGAAAATGAAACTAGATTCACACTCAACCCAGAGCAAGTATGATCTAAGGCACATTAGAATAAGTTCATTTGAATTGATTGGCTTCAGGATGAACTTGTGAACATAGACACAATCTGGGGTAGAACCTCTAGAAGAGGGGGAAGGGATGATTTCTCTCCATTTCTGGATAAGAAGTAGTATGAAGTCAGAGAGACTGCAAGCCCTTGTGTGGAACCTGAGTGGCAGTGACTGGCAACCCTATTAAAGCAGACAAGATCCAGCCTCAGTAGAATGTGATGGCAAAACACAGTCATGAAATCACCTCAAACTCTGCCAGGTGTTTGCTCACAACTTTAGCATCTCTGGGCAAATATAACTTCCATGGATATGTTCCAATGCAAAGCCCTAGGAATTCTAGTGTGGGGGGTTGTGCTTGAAAAAAAGAGCATGTCACCTCTGTGTTGATCTGGCCTGCTCGGGAAAATACTTGGTGAGATTAGGGAGACTCATGATCTAATCCTGATTCTGCCTCTAACCCTTTATGGGTTTCAGTTTCCTCAACTCTGTATACCTGAGACGATTGAATTATACATGATCCCTCAAGTTTCTTTTCATACAAAAGCTTTATGACCTCTAAAGCGGTCCATAAAGCAAGAATTTTGAGTAGTGAGTACCATACCGTTTCTTTCTCATTAGTAAGAGCACAACTTAAAAAAAAAGCCCAACTTTAATTAAACACAGCAACTCAGTCACATATGTGTACGTCATATGTAACATGATATATCGTCAAAGAAATTCAGCCTCCCCTGTAGCCTCCCCTGTATTATAGGAATGGAATTGGAGAACCAAGAGAAGTGGTATGCTTCAGGTTTCTCATAAAATAAGCATGGACTTGGAATTAGGATTTAGTCCTCCATGCTCCAACATGGAGACAAAGCTGCCTTCACATCTCTCTTCATCAGCACAGTACCTTAGGAATAAGGACCGTGTCACCCATTTTCCTTCCAAGTGACACCTTTGCCCAGGGGCAGAGCTCTGCATAGAATGGGCACTCCAAGTTGACACCATGATTGATATTGTGGTCAAGGCATTCCCACTCTGGTAGGGTCCACTCTCAGTTGGGTTCCTGAAGGTAGTTGATGAGTCAGTCTTAGACTGACTCTCAGGTGTCTCCCCCAGGAAGGTCTTGTGAAGATCAGGAAGGACGACTACACATGAAGTGCCTGAACTCTTGGCCACTCTATTTGTCATGCTCAACTTGGGTTACTTCTAAACCGGGATGTGATTTGATGACAGCTACCCTGTTGCATAGTATATTGTACAAAATAAGAGAGCAAAGAGTGACCTTTGGACATCATCTGAAAGGTGAAAGCTAACATGACCACTTCCTCTGACACATGTCCCTATCTGTTTATTTCTTCTTCCTCTCTTTTTCTTCTATACTCTATTTATTTATTCCTTCTCATCTGACTCATGGCTCCCCATGGCACTTCTGGATTGGCATTGGGTATTTTTGTTGGCAGCCTCAGATCCAAAGATGCTACTGAGTTCTGTTTGTCAACCATGCGAGACTTCCATGTGTTTTCTAAATTTCTTCTTGAACACGTCTCCAGGGCTAGGCAGTCCTTGGCCTTGTGTAACCTGTGAACAGACTCCTCCTCCTATTTGACAGAAGAGATTTGACCAAAGCTCATTCCTACTTCTATGAATACAAGACATAATTGTGATTAAAAACCTTCCATACCTTTGAAGACAATAAAAAGTTACTCAACTTTCTTCTCTCTAGACCAAAGAGCCCCAATTCCTTACAGTTTCACTTAAGTCATACTTTAATAATTTAAAATTTCTTGAAACACTTGCCAGGAGATCTATATCTCTGTATCTTTTTTTATTTTATTATTATTTTTTTAAGTTTATTTTGGGAGAGACATAGAATGCGAGTTGGGGAGGCGCAGAGAGGGAGGCAGAGAATCCCAAGCAGGCTCCGTGCTGCCAGTGCAGAGCCCCATGCTGAGCTTGAACTCATGAAACCATGAGATCATGACCTGAGCTTAAACCAAGAGTTGGATACTTAACCAAGGCACCATCCAGGCACCCCTATATCTTTTTTATTTTAAAGGATGGCAAAAATGACACTGTGTGCTAAGTAAGATTTGATTAAAAGAGAGCAGAAAGGGGGCGCCTGGGTGGCGCAGTCGGTTAAGCGTCCGACTTCAGCCAGGTCACGATGTCGCGGTCCGGGAGTTTGAGCCCCGCGTCAGGCTCTGGGCTGATGGCTTAGAGCCTGGAGCCTGTTTCCGATTCTGTGTCTCCCTCTCTCTCTGCCCCTCCCCCGTTCATGCTCTGTCTCTCTCTGTCCCAAAAATAAATAAACGTTGAAAAAAAAATTAAAAAAAAAAAAAAAAGAGAGCAGAAAGTTTTTTGAAACCTGCCTCTTAAAAAATCATGATTTATGTAATACATTCCTTTTCATATAGGTCAGTATTGTATTGTTTCTTTGAAAAATGGTTTCACATAGGTAAAATTATTCTTTAAGTCATTTTTCTTTTCCTCTTCATGCATCAACAATTCCCTAACCTATTTTGGAGTAGAGAGATTTTGTCCAAAAGTGAATTGCTTTTCGCTCATCTGATTTTCAGGTTAGGTTGTTCTGTTTGCAAGGAACAGAGCCCCTCTTGAGTTCTAAGGCCATGGGGCTTGTAAGAGTTCCTGTGGACCACAGTGGAACATGAGCACCGCCAGAATCTGGAGAGGCACAAAGCATAGCCGTGCTCTGATTTCTCATGTTCGTCTCTCTCCCTTTCTCTTTCACTCTGTATCTCTTCTTCATCCTTCTCTCCCAATGGGCCATCTTGCTCTGCTCACTCAAAGCTTCTGCTCCCCCGTAGCTTTGGCTGTACTTTGGCTGTACTTCATGTGTACATGGCCACAATGGCCTCTCATTTTCTTTCCTTATATCATAACTTTTCAACCTGAGTTGCTGTAGCCCACTGGGACACTCTGTTTTCTAGAGAACTGCCAAGAGCAAAGATCTGATAGGCCCACTCCAGCCTATGGACAGACTGTGACCCACGGGCAGTCCAACACCCCTGGGTCAAGTGTTGGTCCACATCCAATCACCTACGCCGGGCACGTGAGCACATGTAGCATGGAGTGGCTGATTTGGCACTGTATTTAATAAACATCTCTGGCACATCTAAAGTGAATTGAATAATTTTTATAGAATTATTCCCCCCCTTTTCTGAGAGTTAGTTGGAATTTCCATCGTCTTCCAAGATATTAACAATTTCACTGAAGTCATTAGCATACAGAAATTGAGGAAACACAGTCTCTTTTTATCTACCTAATAAATACTGATGCTGAATGAGATAGATTCTAAGAATGAACCCCGTGGGACTCTCTTCAGAACATCACAGGTGGACACTGTCCCTATTGACCACTTTTAACTTGTGATTTAAGTCTGGAAGCCATGACTCCAACTCTTACCAAAATAAAATCAAAAGATAATACTTGTTCTTGATTGATAACTTTAAAAAGTCACATATTCTGGGAATTGTTGGGGGTTGGAGTCATGTATCCAGGCTCTGGAGCTGGCCTACTTAGAATCAAAATCTGGCCTTGACACTTCTGATCTGTGTAACTTGGGAGACTTATGTGACCCTGCTGTTCGTACATACATAAAATGGGACCACTAAGAATATTTTTTATTAAAAAATTTTTTTTAAGTTTATTCATTTATTTTTGAGAGAGAGAGAGAGAGAGAGAGAGAGCAAGGGAGAGGCAGACAGAGAGGGAAAGAGAGAAAATCCCAAGCAGCCTCTGCACTGTCCAAGCAGAGCCTGACACAGGGCTCGAACCCACGAACCACGAGATCATGACCTAAGCTGAAACCAAGAGTCGATGCTTAATCAACTGAGCCACCCAGGTGCCCCAGAATATATTTTTTTTAAATAACTTCTTTTTAGGTTTACTTAATTATCTTGAGGAAGAGAGAGAAAGAGAGAGCAGGGAAGGGACAGAGAGAGAGAGAGAATCCCAAGCAGGCTCCATGCTGTTAGGGCAGAGTTCGACTCAGGGCTTGAACTCAGGAACTGTAAGATCATGACCTGAGCCAAAATCAAGAGTCCCACTCTTAACCGACTGAGCCACTCAGGCGCACCCCACCCCCTCCAGAATATTTCTGATACAGGTTCTCGTGAAGATTAAATAAACGAATCAATGTTAAATGTTCTCTGGGAGCTACCTATTACACGGTAAATAAGCCACAATTGTTATTGTTGTGATAAGTAGCGCCACAACTTTTGTTGAATACCGATTGTATAGCTCAAGCTGGTTTGAGGTGGGATTCTGTGATTTTTAAACCATGGTGGTCTTTTTCAAGAAAATGCAGGTGGGTCTCTTGTCACTTTCTCCCAATCAACGTGGCCATGATTTTACTATAGAAAGACTGGAGACTGGTTTGTTTTGCCAAGCTCCTTACAGAATCACAGTGGCAATCTCCTGTCATCTTCATATATATTATTTCATTAGTTTCCTGTTATGAATATTTTCAACTGCCTGGGATCAAATTGAGAGCAGTTGCACAGTTTTTGTTGTTTTCCAGAATATTAGATATTTAATTTCATTTATTCCAATTAAAGCATCCTTCATTTAATATAAAATATTTTTGCAAAGCTGATTCTTTGAATCTTGTAGTGACATTGTTTTTGTTTTGTTTTCCTCTCTATTTCTTCTGGCTATGGTGATTTGAAGCTGTGAGTATGTCGGTGTGGGAGTCTATAGTAAAATAGACACAAGAGACACTCTTGAATCCAAGTTCACGAAGTGTGAAAAGCCTAATAAAGAAATGTGGTTTTGCTAGTTGTCATCTGAACTAAGCTGCGCAAGTTCTGCTCCAAGGTTCTGTCACACTAAATACACTCATCTTGCTAAGGATACATATCAGGTTCAATGCCTCTAAACAGGCAGCCTCTTCTAACCCAGTGGTAAACATTTTGATTAGTGAGAAGTGTTTCCACATCTGCTTATTTCAAGCTTAAGTGCTTTTCTCCTTCTCACAGAAAAATTGAGATAAGGCAAATATCATCATCTCCATTCACTGCCATTTGCAGTTTCAGCTAGAATGTAAATACAAGGCTCAGAGGACCAGAAAATGCCTTAAATTAACACAGTATTATAACTGCGTTGCCCAATGCTGGGGAGTGATGGGAAATTGGTATTCCTAACGGAGCCGTGGTGAATATTCATTTTTTCCATCTGGAAACTAAACATATGCTATTTAAGAGATTGAAAATTGGTGTGACTTCAGCACTGTAACTATATAAACTTTACAGTCTTGAGGGTGTATTTCACATTAAAAAAAATGAACGTGTTGCTGTAAAAGTATACAAATGAGAAATCGAACTGAATTCGCTGCCGGAGCTAATTAAGTCTGTTTTTCAGAGGTGATCTGGGGCACAACCATGTTAAGAAAAAATCATGGGTGGGGACTCAGGACCATACTTTGATCACTATTATGAGGGGCTATAGGAACTTGGAGACGTTCTCTGCCCATTTCTCCACAGGATCTCAGTTTCAACGAGAATTGCCAGAATCTCCCTAGAAATGCAGAATATTGAGGAAATGGAAAGAAACTGAGTAACTCAAAGACACACCTTATACCTTGAATAAAATCCCGGAGTTAGACCTTGGATTGAAAGCCTCCTGGGGATTGACAGCTCGTGTTCCTCTGTTACAACTGCTCTCTGGAAATTAATGGGCTTGGCTTTGTATCTCCAACTGTTCTGCACAAATGAACCAAACTGGGAATCAGTTGGAGTCAGTGAGGCTTAACACAACTCCAGCTATTGTTTACACGGCTCCCATGAAACCCCTGCGCCAAACTGATTAGATTTACAGTTCATTCGATAAGCTTGTCTGCTCATGGCACATAAGGCAGTGAACCTTCTCACAAAATGAAACTAGAGCTGGAGGGAGGGGGAGAAAGGCCTTTAATGAAGAGGGAGGCTGACAGACATTGGTGGGGGATCTTTTAAGTTTTAGGCAGCCTCCCTTCGGCTGGGATTCTTCCACGCCGTGTTGGAATGACACTTTGGGATTTGCCTTCCTGCTTACCTGACGCTCTGCGGTGCCATTTTCAATTTGTTGTCATAATGGATATATGTAACACTACTGGCCCTAGGCACTAGAGAAGACTCTTAAAGGTAAAACTGGGTCAGGGAGCACCAAGTGGCTCAGCAGAAGCTCTTACGAACCACACAACACCAGACAGAGCCGCTTTTTGTTCCTCCCCTATCCCCCGTGCTAGAGGCTGGGAGAAACCATACAAAGCCTACCCTATTTGCACATGCTTTGGATCTATTATTGAGTGATTGAAAATTAGTCATGGAGCCATGAAATCATCACCCTCAAAACTCTGTCTAGTCACCTTTAAGCAAGTATAACTGCCCTCATTTCTCGAAGATCATGACCCCAAAATTTTGCCAACCACGGCCTAGCACTGTGGATTTGCTCCCACTGAGAAAGATGTCAGAGGACGGACCAGCTGAGTGGAAGGTGATGCTCACCATCAGAAGGGTCCCACGTGGGAACTTTATACCTCATCTGTTGTGGTTAGCTGTTGCTGCATCACAAACTACCCTAAAACTTAGTGTCTCAAAACAATAACCGCTGTATGAACATCTTACAATTCTGTGGGTTTGGATTCCAGGCAGGGATTGGCTGAACCCTGCTTTTTCTTCACATGGTCTCCGCTGGGATTTCTTGGCGGTATTCGGCTGGTGGCTGGGCAGGTTTGTAGGGCCCAAGATAGCTTCACTCCCATAGCTGGCACTTTGCCATGGACAGCTGAAGGCTGGGCTCTGTTGAACCTCTCCCCCTCCATGTGGTCTTGTGGTTCTTGTGCCATAGAAGTTGAACTTCTTGCATAGCTTAGGGCCCAAGAATGAGTGTTCCAAGAGTCCCAGGAATGAGCTGTAAGGCTCCTTATGCTTTAGCCTGAGAAGTCTCAGAACATCACATCTGCTCATTTTTATTAGTCAAGAAAATCTCTAAGGCCAGTTCAGATTTAAGGTGAGGGAGTTAGACCCCATCTCTCAATGAGACGAATGTCAAAAAACGTGTGGCCATCTTGAGTCTTCCTCACCTTAGAACTCTAAGAATGAATTCAGTATTACAAGTCATTTCTCCAATCTCTTACCCAATGATGGAAAAAAAAATGGAAGACAACTCTCAAGAAACCTTTATGCATACAGTGAGCATGCACTGAGTGTTTAATAATATTGAGTAAACCTTGGTATGTGCTGAATTCTTAATATTTAGTAACAATTGAGAGATCTATTAAATGGAATATATGATTGAGAGTAATTGCACAGGCTCTAAACAGATAACTCTTGGCTGACAATTTTACTATCAACCTTGAACAAATCCCAGAGAAAATTGATGTTTATATAAAGCAATTTAGTCTGTAAGTATTAAACTCTGGGACTCACACACTGGATGCCTTTTCCCGCTGTTTACCTCATGGTTTGTCATTTATTGCCGTAACCATATGCCCTCACACACACTAACCGTGTCTCCAGAATTCTATGTAAACTATAGTTGTGGCTCTTAACCATAATATATCATCCTTGTAGTGCCGAACAGAAGCCTATTTTCTCAGGTCTTTTGATTTTTTTTTGTAATAAAAAGTTACATCTGTAGTATTGCTTCAAGCTTGTGAGCCTCAGCTGGTCTGCCATGTATACTCAATGCATGCTCTCTCCCAGAAATCCTTTCCTGAGAAGGCCTAGCTGGCATTAAGCTTTCTCCCAGTTCAGCAAGGACAGCTGGGATTGGGAGAAGGCCAGGTGCAGACTGTCCCAGTCACACACTGTTGGGTGGACTGGGTGGGGGGACGGGGGAGATTAGGAAGCATGTCACCTGGACCCTTCCTACTTCAGGTCACTACATCTTTTTATTTGGTGACTAAAGGACGAGGCACACTGACGGTGGCAGCATTGTGAGCACGCTGGGACAGCAGACCAAGGAGTGAAACCATGGATTTTCCAATTTAGGGGATCTAGCCCTCCAAGGACACTGCTACTTTCTTTGTTCAAAAGGCTTCTGGATTTTCAGCTTTCACGCCCCCCTCTTCCATCCACCCACCTCTTCACTCTCCCTCTAACCTCCCCCAAATCCTTTGCTAAGAATTTCCGCTCCAGATTATGCAGTCCACTTTCACTTTTTCCTAGCTGTCTTTGAATTGTTGGCGGGATTAGCGCTTTGGAGACCTTGAGTCCAGAATGGTGCCTTGTTAATTGGCTGACTGGAGGAAGGCGTTTTGCATTTCCATGAGAATTCCTGATCTTTAGAGGAATCTGGGGAGGGAGGATGTGCCCTTTGAAAAAAGTGTACTGTTGGGTATGCTCCATTTGCAGCATATAATACAAGGGTGACACATTTTCTGTAAAAAAAAAAAAAATGCTTAGGTACCATAGTCAGTCATTTTTTCTAGCTTCCGTGTTCCAGAACTAGTTATTGGTACCAGGGATACAAAGATGAATAAAGCTTGAATAAAGCTGACCTCCACACTGAAGGAATTAAGTTTAGTAGCAGGCAGTTTAAAAAAAAATTCATTTTAGGGGCGCCTGGGTGGTTCAGTCGGTTAAGCGTCCGACTTCGGCTTAGGTCATGATCTCGCGGTTGGTGGGTTCAAGCCCCGCGCTGGGCTCCATAAACGTATTTTTGAGACAGAGAGAGACAGAGTGTGAACAGGGGAGGGACAGAGAGAGAGGGAGACACAGCATCGGAAGCAGGCTCCAGGCTCAGAGCCGTCAGCATGGAGCCCAGGGCGGGGCTTGAACCCACCGACCGCGAGATCGTGACCTAAGCTGAAGTCAACCAACTGAGCCACCCAGGCACCCCTGTAGCAGACAGTTTTGTAAGCAGATGAAACACAGTATCACAAATATGAAGTGGGAGAGAGATGTATGCATACCGTTGATGGAATCTGAACAGATGGACAGGGTGTCTACTTAATGCTACTCTCCTTTTTGAGTATTTATTGTAAGTGGCTAATGGCTAGCACATATATATATAGAATATATATATATTCTATATACATCTATATCCTTTTAATTAACATTTGAAAAGATTTCAACTAAGGAATATATTTTAAAAATACACATAACACTAAAACTATTTTTCCGGCGTTTGAACTATTTACAAAATACAGCTAGAAATTATTTATAACCACTAAAGACATTGCTAGATGACTGTAGCCAGCACATAAAGAAAGCTCAGAGAAATAAAATATTTTGGTTATTTACAGAGTGTAAATTAGGATATTCTAATAGCCCTTCAAAATCAAAGAGCTGACTGTCTCCCACACCCTCTTACCTTCCTTTCAACCAGTGTGGCATTTACCCAAACTTTTCTGTAACCAATAGCAACTGGGGGTGGATTGGCTACTCTGGGAAAGTAAACTTCTGGAGCAATGGCGTGGAGACTCTATTTACTAGTAGGGTCCAAGGCTGAAAAAAAATTCACCCTGGTTCATTGGACTGGGTAGAGCGTGAATCCCCCCTGGTTAGCCTTTCTACACTTTCCACTCTTCTGTAAGCAAGAAGAACGTGCACATGTGTTTATGTCTGAACACCCCAACCTAACTGATACAATGTTCCTGGTGGTGGTTTCCTGCCGGAGAACACCTTGGGCGGAGATTACTCTTTTTTTTTTTTTTTTTAATGTTTATTTTTTTATTTTTTATTTTTTATTTAAAAAAAAATTTTTTTTTTCAACGTTAATTTAGTTTTGGGACAGAGAGAGACAGAGCATGAACGGGGGAGGGGCAGAGAGAGAGGGAGATACAGAATCGGAAACAGGCTCCAGGCTCCGAGCCATCAGCCCAGAGCCTGATGCGGGGCTTGAACTCACGGACCGGGACCGCGAGATCGTGACCTGGCTGAAGTCGGACGCTTAACCGACTGCGCCACCCAGGCGCCCCAATGTTTATTTATTTTTGACAGAGAGGGAGAGACAGAGTATGAGTGGGGGAAGGGGCAGCGAGAGGGGGAGACACAGAATCAGAAACAGGCTACAGGCTCCAGGCTCCGAGCTGTTAGCACAGACCAACGCGGGGCTCAAACTCACAGACCGCGAGATCATGACCTGAGCCAAAGTCAGAGGCTCAACCGACTGAGCCCCCCAGGCGCCCCAGGAGATTACTCTTGGTGACCTGCTACAGTTCCTGGTTTGGGAGGCAGGAAATTTGGTCTTTGTCCGCCAGAGCTGAAGGAGACTATAAAGGTGTGGTGTTGGTTATCAAATCAGAAGTCGAGATATCCTGAGTCTTAATTTGTTCAGAGACCCTGGCATTCTCTCTTAGGAAAAGTCCCTGCTTTAATGTCTCCAGATGTAAAATTAGGACAGTGGCTTTGCCTTTTGGAAATGCACTGACTTTCTAAAGATTTTTGAGAGATGAAATGTGATATAAGTGCCAGTGAGCCCATTTTTCTCCTTTTTCACGAGGACTGCCCAGAAATACCTTGTATAATGCAGACTCATCAGGCCCCTCACTTTTAATCCTGTGATCTGGGACAGCAAAGCCATTGTTACAGGAACATTCTCAACTATTAGGTGGTCCAAATTTCTGCATTCTTTTCCTTCTTTGTTATTTGTTCTATACAGTGGTACGTTCACAGGGCAGAATTTATTACCTTGAGTTCAAACGTCTTGCTAATGTGCTAACAGAAGCGACTTATTGAATAGTGAGTTCTTAATTATTCATGTGCAAATGGCTTGCTTTCCAGATTCAACTGTGAAGAAATTTTGACGTTCAGGGTCTGATTTCTCTATTAAGCAGCAGGTTCTCTTAACTACCTCGCCAATTGATTTTTCAATAGCATAAGCTGCTTTAACATTAGCAGCAAGATGTATTCAATAAGCTAAAGTTTCAAACAGAGTAGCAGTGATTTGTTAAGTCGGCCACGGTTTTGGAGGATCTTTATCACTAACGTTTCCCCTGGTTGGACAGACTGTGAAAGGAAGGAGATAAGAATGTGTTTGGAAATGTCCTTCTACTTTTTCTTTTTTAATTTTTTTAATGTTTTATTTTTAAGAGAGAGAGAGAGAGACAGAGTGTGAGCAGGGGAGGGGCAGAGAGAGAAAGACACAGAATCTGAAGAGGCTCCAGGCTCTGAGCTGTCAGCGCACAGCCCGATGCGGGGCTCCAGCTCAGGAACCACGAGATCATGACCTGAGCGGAAGTCGGATGCTTAACTGACTGCGCCACCCAGGCGCCCCTGTCCTTCCACTTTCACCTCATTCTCCCGCCCGGCCTCCTCGCCGGCTGGTCCTCTGAGCTGTTTTTCCCTTTCCAGCTTCTGGTGTGGAGTTTGGGGCCCATCGTTGCTTCCGCAAACACGGCAAGAGGTGCAAGTGGCCCAGAGCTGGTGTGAAGCGTGGACGTGCTTGCGCCCAAACGCCAGGCACTGAGAAAGTGCAATGACAGGGACTATTGGCCAAGCTCAAAGGGAAGGAACGGTTTATCCGGACCATTTACACGAAGTGACTGTGGGGTGCAGGTGACCTCATGTACATAGCCTCTCCCCTGTGTTTAATACCCATTGCCTGAAGCCTGCTCGTTTTATTTTCTAGAATATTTTCTCCTCCTTCATTTTCATAGCTACTATTTTACTCACTATGTATTTAATAGTAGGCATTGTGCTCCATACCTCACGTCCATAATTCATTTAATTCGTGTAACAACCCAGGGAGACAAGAATGCTGGACATTTTGTGGATTAGAAAACCGAGTCCTTGAGAAGCAGAGGAAATCGTTCCAGCCCCTCAGCGGGGAAGTAGGTGAGGCTAAGCTGCCACTCTTGAGTGCTTGCCTTGATCTGAACTGACACACTCCAGACTAAAACGCTTAATGACAGAGATACTGGGTCGTCAAGATGGAGTCCTGCAAGACTGGGTCATTGATGACTGCATTGGTAACTGGTGGAGAACAAATTTTGAACCTCCTCAGTATCCGTATATTCCTGCACATATTACAAAGCCTAAGGAACATAAGAAGTTATTTTTGGTTCAACTTCAAGAGAAAGTCCTGACTCAGAATCAGTTTGTTATTGTTTTTCATTGAAGTTCTTTTTGTAGAAAGCAAAATTTTTTTCTTTACTTTTTTTTTAATGTTTATTATTTATTTTTGAGAGAGAGAGAGAGAGAGACAGAGCACGAGTGGGGGAGGGGCAGAGAGAGAGGGAGACACCGAATCCCAAGCAGGCTCCAGGCTCCACGCTGACAACAGAGAGCTTGATGAGGGGCTTGAACCCAATAACTGTGAAATCATGACCTGGGCTGAAATCAGACGCTTAACCAACTGAGGCGCCCAGGCTCCCCTAGAAAGCAAAACAATTTTTAGTTTAAAGAAATCAATTTTAAAAATGTCTCCTCAGGGTGCCTGGGTGGCTCAGTCGGTTAAGCGTCTGACTTTGGCTCAGGTCATGATCTCCTGGTTCACTAGTTCGAGCCCCACGTCGGGCTCTGTGTTGACAGCTCAGAGCCTGGACCCTGATTCAGATTCTGTGTCTCCCTCTCTCTCTGCCCCTCCCCCACTCATGCTCTGTCTCTCTCTCTCTCTTTCTCTCTCAAAGAATAAATAAACATTAAAAAAAATTTTTTTACGTGTTTCCTCTAAGTTTGGCCTTTCAGTATATAGAAAATCAATATACAGAAATCCATTGCATTTCTATACACTAATGATGAAGTAGCAGAAAGAGAAATTAAGAGAAGAGTCCCTTTTATTTTTATAAAATTTTTTTAAAACATTTTTTTTTGTTTATTTTTTGAGAGACAGAGAGAGACAGAGCACAGGGGAGGGACAGAGAGAGAGGGACACACAAAACCCGAAGCAGGCTCCAGGCTCTGAGCTGTCAACACCAGAGCCCCATGCGGGGCTTGAACCCACCAACTGTGAGATCATGACCTGAGCTGAAGTCATATGCTTAACTGACTAAGCCACCCAGGTGCCCCAAAACAGTCCCATTTATAATTGCACCAAAAATAAGAAAATACCTAGGAATAAACTTAAGCAAGGAGGTGAAAAACTGGTACTCTGAAAACTATAACACATTGATGAAAGAAATTGAAGATGACACACATGGAAAGACATTCCATGCTTATGGATTGGGAGAACAAATATCGTTAAAATGTCCATATACACAAAGCAATCTATAGATGCAATATAATCCCGATCAAAATACCAACAGCATTTTTCACAGAACTAGAACAAACACCCCAAAACTTTGTATGGAACCACAAAAGATCCCAAATAGTCAAAGCAATCTTGAAAAAAGAAGAACAGAACTGGAGACAGCACAATCCCAGATTTCAAGATACACTACAAAGCAGTAGTAATCAAAACAGTATGGTACTGGCACAAAAATCGACCCATAGATCAATGGAACAGAGTACAGAGCCCAGAAATAAGCCCACGATTATATGGTCAATTATCTTCAGTAAAGGAGGCAAGAATATGCAGTGGGAAAAAGACAGTCTCTTCCACAAATGGTGTTGGGAAACCTGGACATCTACATGCAAAAGAATGAAACTGGGCCACTTTCTTACCCCACACATAAAAATGAACTCAAATTGGACTGAAGATCTAAATCTGAGACCTGAGACCATATAATTCCCAGAGGAGAGCATAGGCAGTAATCTCTTTGACATCAGCTGTAGAAAAATTTTTCTGGATATGTCTCTTCAGGCAAGGGAAACAAAAGGAAAATTAAATTATTGGGACTAGGGGTGCCTGGGTGGCTCAGTCGGTTGGGCGGCTGACTTTGGCTCAGGTCATGATCTCATGGCCCGTGAGTTCAAGCCCCGCGTTGGGCTCTGTGCTGACGGCTCAGAGCCTGGAGCCTGCTTCGGATTCTGTGTCTCCCTCTCTCTCTGACCCTCCCCCCGTTCATGCTCTGTCTCTCTCTGTCTCAAAAATAAATAAACGTTAAAAAAAATTTTTTAAAAATAAATTATTGGGACTAAATCAAAAGAAAAAGCTTTTACACAGTGAAAGAAACCATCAGCAAAACAAAAAGATAGCCCACCGAATGGAAGAATATATTTGCAAATGGTATATCCAATAAGGGGTTAATATCCAAAATAGATAAAGGACTTATACAACTCAACACGAAAAAAATAAATAATCCAGTTAATAGCGGGCAGAAGACATGAACAGACATTTCTCCGAAGAAGACAGACGATGGCCAACACACACATGAAAAGATGTTCAGTGTCACTTACCATTAAGAAAATACAAATCAAAACTACAACGAGATATCACCTCATACCTGTCATAATGGCTAAAAAACACAAGAAATATTGCCCAACAGGATGTGGAGAAAAAGGAACCCTCGTGCACTGTGGGTGGGAATGCATATTGGTACAGCCACTGTGGAAAAGAGTATAAATGTTCCTTAAAAAGTTAAAAATAGGGGCGCCTGGGTGGCGCAGTCGGTTAAGCGTCCGACTTCAGCCAGGTCACGATCTCGCGGTCGTAAGTTCGAGCCCCGCGTCAGGCTCTGGGCTGATGGCTCAGAGCCTGGAGCCTGTTTCCGATTCTGTGTCTCCCTCTCTCTCTGCCCCTCCCCCGTTCGTGCTCTGTCTCTCTCTGTCCCAAAAATAAATAAAAACGTTGAAAGAAAAAAAAATTAAAAAAAAAAAGTTAAAAATAGAAATACCATATGATCCAGTAATTTCACTACTGGGTATTTGCCCAAAGAATATGAAAACACTAACACTACATTTCAAAAGATATTTGCACCCCTATATTTATTGCAGCATTATTTACAATAGCCACGTTAAGAGCCAAATGTCCATCAGCAGATGAATGGATAAAGAAGATGTGGTATATTTATACAATGGAATATTACTTAGCCATATAAAAGAATGAAATCTTGCCATTTGCAACAACATAGATAGATCTAGAGGGTATAATCCTAAGTGAAATAAGTCAGAGAAAGACAAATACCATATGATTTCAGTCGTATGTGGAATTTAAGAAAGAAAACAAAAGAACAAAGAAAGGAGACAAACTAAAAACAGACTGTTAAATATAGAGAACAAACCGATGGTTACCAGAGGAGAGATTAGGGGCGGATGGGTGAAATGGGTGAGGGGGGTTACAAGTACACTTATCATGGGGTGCTGGGTGGCTCAGTTTGTTAAGCATCCGACTTCCACTCAGGTCACGATTTTGCAGTTCGTGAGTTCCATCCCTGCATCAGGCCCTGTGCTGACAGCTTAGAGCCTGGAGCCTACCTCAGATTCTATGTCTTCTCTCTCTGCCCCTCCCCTGCTTGTGTTCTGTTTCTCTCTGTGTCTCTAAAAAAAAAATAAATAAACATTAAGAAAGATTAAAAAAAGAGTAATGTATAGAATTGTTGATTCATTATAGTATACACCTGAAACTAATCTAACACTGTATATTAATTACAACTGAATTAAAAGAAAAAAGACTACATTGCATATGGCATGAGCTACACTTAACTTCATGTTTGTTTCTGATGATGGTGGGATGGAAAACCAAATTTTCCAAGTGGTGGTTTCGCCTCAGCCTTGGGAGCTCAGTTTTATATTTCACTTGATTCTTTTAAAATTTAGTTTATTTTTGGCTGTCTAGCAAAATGTGGCTTCTTGGCTTAGAAAAATTCCCTCAAAACAAACAGTAAGAATCCCACCTAAAGTGACCATTTTAACGAGTTCATTGTAAGTGAATTGAAATACTCAAGTGAAATTTATTTTAAAATAGATCTGGGTGAACAACCTTAATGCCCACTGATGGATTAATGGATAAAGAAAACATGGTGTGAGTATATATATGTATATCATATAATATATATATGTATAGCAGAATATCATTCAGCCATAAAAGAAGGAAATCCTGCCATATATGAGAACATGGATGAAACTTGAGGACATTATGCTAAGTGAGATAAATCAGAGAGAGAAAGACAAATACTGTATCATCTCACTTATATGTGAAATCTAAAAAAAAGAAAACAAAAACCCAAACTCATAGAAACAGAACAGATTGGTGGTTAGCACAAGCAGAGGTGGGGGAGTGGTGTTCAAAAGGTACAAATTAACTTCCAGTTAATAATATACATACGTTCTGGGGATTTACTGCACAACACGGTGACTCTAGTTAATAATATTGTATTTTATATTTAAAGGTGACTAAGACAGTAAATCTTAAAAGTTCTCATCACCAGGGGAAAAAAAAAATCGAACTGTGAAGTGACAGGTGTTAACTAAACTTATTGTGGTGATTATTTCACTAAAAATGTACATAATCTCTGGAAAAATAAATAAAATAGATCTGGGCTTTTTTTTAATGTTTTTTATTTATTTTTGAGACAGAGAGAGACAGAGCATGAACGGGGGAGGGGCAGAGAGAGAGGGAGACACAGAATCGGAAGCAGGCTCCAGGCTCTGAGACATCAGCCCAGAGCCCGACGTGGGGCTCGAACTCACGGACCGCGAGATTGAGACCTGAGCCAAAGTCGGACGCTTAACCGACTGAGCCACCCAGGCGCCCCTAGATCTGGGTTTTAAACTAAGGTATAGCTGGAAATTTGGTTTCTCCTGATTCCAGCCAGAGGTAGATTTGCCCCTATAAAATGTGCTGTGACTTAGAGCAAATAAAACGTCAAACAAAAAACATTTTTAGTGTGGAAGGAAAATCTCTGACCGCTTACATAAAGAGACAAAAAAGCAACGTGAAAAACTCTTTTTCATTTTCTGAAACATAAAATCTGCCATTGAAGAGTAGAATCCCTATTTGAAAAGTTTACTGTATGTATCTAGCTCACAAAACTGTATATGTATCATGGGTCAACGCATAACTTGTAAAGGCCAGATTTTGAAAGCTTGTACACACATGAAAGTTTTTATTTTAATGTAACATTTTAAGTGCTTCAGATTCCATCAACCTTACTAATGCTTAAGGCAAGGCAACTCTTTGGGAGTAGATGCTATCATTATCTCAGAGCTGGGGAAACTGAGGCATAGAGAGATTAAATGACATGAGGTCATGTGGCCAGTCTGGACACAGAGGCACAATTTGAAGCACGGGGTCCACAGACCATGTGCTCCAGGAAACATGTAAAACCATTAGTATAATGCAACTACGAAAGGAGAATAAAGAGATGTTTTCAATAGTTAGTTTCCATGTTGCCTAAAAGCAGCAAACATGATGTTCTCTGCAGTTGGTGATGATGAAGTCAGTACAACTGTGAACCTGATAGCAAAATGATTACAGTATTACAGTAGGTCCTAGGAAATGGAAAATATTTCAGGCATGATGGGAGTTTCTCAGAGTTCTCCACAGGTGACCCACAGTTTAAAATTACTTGAAAGCTCCCCTACCAAAGGTAGGATATAGAACAAATAATTTTCTTTTGAAAAGTGTATTGGTAAAACATAATTCAAAAGCTCTCATCTGAGCAAATGTCTATTCATAGCTTTCCTTGCCTTTTTGTTTAAAATTTCCAGTTTGTAGAAGTATCTTCTATGATCTTATAGTCATATTCTTAGGTATTCCTGTTTTCTAATCAGCCTTTTTTGGAACATGACCCGAGTTTGTCATTACTGGATTTGTCGAGCAATTCTTGCAATATGTGTATGCACACACCTCATGCCCTATACGGTCAGCACATCTTTACCATCGAGCTAACTTCCTCCCTTTGCTTCCAGACAAGTGTCTTCTTGTCCCAGATTTATTTTTTTGTTAAAACTATGTACCTCTTTCCCCAGGTCTTTACCTCATAACTTTTAGCTTTCTTGGTTCTTTCATTTCTTTTGGTCCTGAAACTGACAATGTCCTCAGCAGGTCGTGAAGGTCGTCTACATCTTCCTTTTGAGACTTCTCTTACGTTAGTCTAACTCTATTCATCACGGAAATGACAACTGATTCACAAAACTTGTTACAGTTAATCAGGAAAAGCTCACAGCCTTCAAAGAGACTATTGTGAAGAGTCTTTGAGTTTGACTCAACTTCAAGTATGTTTGGCATCCTAGGCAGGAGATAGGTGGAAGGTAGGAGTGTGGTTCAAAGTTTTCCATCTGTCATGGGCACTCGGCACACTCCAGAACAAGTCACTTATCCTTGTTTTTCCTTATCCCTTCCTTTTCCCACACATCATTCAATTCCATAGCACTCTATAGTTAGTTGCTATTTTAAGTTTAACATTATTTAAAATGTCAATTTGAGCACAATCAATATTTGGGATCAAGTAGATAACTGGCCATTCAAACATCATCTACTAAAACATATCTTGGGATAGAGGCAGCAAACGGTGCACAGAATTACCCTTGGAAGCAAGGAGTGATATTCCAGTATGGTGAACAGCTGCTATGACACAGGCACACCCCACCAGATGCCCTTGCAACACAAGGGCTTAAGGGTTTAAACCTTTAGTTGCTGTATTGTGGGGGTGGGTCCTAGGAAAGTGGCCAGGGTAGGGGCAGTTGAACTTGGGGAGCTCAGGGCAGAGTTTTTATCAACAAGTTCAGAAGTATTTCAGCAGGCAAACCATAAGAGATTCTTAAATACAGAGAACAACCTGAGGGTTGATGGGGGTTGGGGTGGTGGGGAAAATGGGTGACGGGCATTGAAGAGGGCACTTGTCGGGATGAGCACTGGGTGATATGTGTAAGAGATGAATCACTGGAATCTACTCCTGAAGCCGAGACTACATGGTATGTTAGCTAACTTGAGAATAAATAAAATAAAAAAATAAATGAAACAATTTACTATCAGGAAAAAAAAAACTTACTTAAATGTTTTTGAGAATGAGTTAGTACATTAAAGAGAATCAGCATTTATTATGCCTATACTACAAGCCTTGTATTAGATAGTTTAGAAGATTAAAAAGTATAATGTGTTTGCCCTTTTCAAGTTCTTGACTTTAATCATTACCCAAGATTTAAAAATGAAACCACTAGAGAATAAAATAATACCACATTTAACCGTCTAAATATTAAATTTCTAAAATAGAAGACAAAGAGGATGGAAATTCAGTGGAGTGGGAGGAAGATACACAAGGCAGAGGTGGGGCCTTAACTGGACCTTGAACATGGTAGTGGAATATGTATTAAAGATGATACAAGGCGGTGGGGAGGACTGCATGAGCAATGGCTTAGAGAAGGAAGGAAGTGTTGTTACGCTGGACAGTGTCAGGTGTCAAATCGAGTCGCATTTCAAAATTAAAAAAACAAAGTGTTACTTAAAAAAAAAAAAAAACAAGGGCAACCGGTACAGCTGCATCAGTGGCTCTCCCTGAATACCAGCTTGCAGTGAGGCTCACTGTACTCTCACTGTAATAGCTCCGATCTGTTTCTCTGGAATAGTAGGTGTTCAACATGAAGAAGAAAGGCTACCTTGCATGAAACATCATAATACAGATGTTTTCCTTAGCTTTCTCAATTAGTTTCCAACAGTTTTTCAATCTTACCATGGTTATTATGCATTTGTTAAAAGTGTGATCTTCAGCCTTGCCCACTGAATTTGAATTCACTGCACCCCACTTTTTTTTTGAGATGCTCAAATCACATGGTTTATTCACTCAATTCAAAACACCATGAAAAGCAACAAGAATTTGATGGGGTAATGAATGCACCTGGGATGTGGTACCTGCCAGATGGAAGGACCATACTTCCAGGATTCTAGAATCCTGGGCTATGTTTTGACCCTCCATCTGCGGCATCATCCTTCCTTGCCAATGATGTGGTTACAAGCACTGGAGTTCAAGTTACACAAGGGGCTCAGTAGACGCAAGGTGCTGTAACCAGCACATGCTTGGCTATCTATTGGGAAGATATCTGCCCAGTAGCTTGTTGGTCATGGACTAACCAGCTGAGTGGCTATTTTTGGCAGAATACTGGCCCCCAAAGATGCCCTCGTCTTAGTCCATAGAACTGTGACTATGTAACTTCACATGGCGAAGGGAACTTTGTAGATGTCATAAAGAAGCTTGAGATGGGGAGATTATCTTGCATTATCTGGTGGGCCTGGTGTTAATGACAGGGGGCCTTTTGGGAAAGTGGGAGGCAGGGGAGTCAGAGTTAGAGAAGATGTGATAATGGAAGCAGAGTCAGAGAGATAGACTCTGTTTGAAGGTGCTACACTGCTGGCTCTGAAGGTGGAGGAAGGAGCCATAAGCCAAGGAAAAGCAGGTGGCCTCTAGAATTTGGAAAAGCCAAGTGTTAATGGACCGAATTGTGTCCCTCCCCTCTGTGGAATTCCTGTTGAAGTCCTCTGCACCCCACTTTTGACAATACTTGACTGGAGTTATTGATTGGAAGAGAAGTAGGACACGCCCCTCTTACCTGAGGGTTCCTGTTTCTCCACATTCTCTCCAGCATCTATAGTCTGCTGACGTGTTCATAAAAGATTTTTAATGTTTATTTATTTTTGAGAGAGAGCGAGACAAGAGTGGGGGAGGGGCAAAGGGAGAGGGAGACATAAAATCTGAAGCCGGCTCCAGGCTCCAGGCTCTAGGCTCTGAGCTGTCAGCACAGAGCCAGGCGGGGCTGGAACTCACAAACCATGTGATCATGACCTGAGAGAAGTCAGAAGCTTAACCGACTGAGCCACCCAGGCGCCCCTATATACTTTTTAATTGACCTATTGCACAACAAGATCTAGTGGAGGGTCTATCTAATGACTGTAATTGAAGATATTGTAACTATGATGTGATGTAAAAAAATCTATGGGTTCTACTCGAGACTAAAGCATAGGTACTTATCCTACTGCCCCTGTGGTGCGTTGCCTACCTTCATAAAGGAAGGAAATGCTAAATGCCAATTAGAGGTTAGTGAAAATAAAAATGTAAAACTTTTTTTTGTCATCCAAATTTCACAGTAACTCTGAATTCTCTTTTCCCTGGTTAAGAATCCCTGGGGATAAAGTTGCCCCAGAGATCAACACCTCACTGGAGGCCCCACCCACCGCTCTGGAGGCAGGAGCCTTTAGGCCACCCACACAGAGCTCAGAGCTGACTCTGGGTGGGGACCTAGTCCCGGCAATTTGGGGGGCAGGAGAGAAGGGCTCCTGAGCCCTTGTCGGTATCACCTTAAACACCCATCCTTTACTGTTGAGGGGCTTCTTCTCAGCTTCAGAGCACCTACAAACCAAGTTTCAAATTGCTGATACCAGAGTGACTTCTCCCAAAAGCTCTCCTTTTCACCTGGTCAGATCCCTCCCTGGGTGCTCTGGGTCCAGGCTGAGCTTGAGTTTTTCTCATCTGCAAAAGAAATACCCATCTCATAGGAGTGTTCGGAGGGTTAAATGAGATAATAGCTGTGAGCTGTAAATTGTATAGCACCATCAAAGTTTGGGCTATGATCATTTTTGACGGTTAGTTCTTTGAGGGCTGAAAACAATCCATGCAGCTCCCTTCCCCGAGTATCTGGCACGCGTTAAGCGCTCCATAAACACTTGTGAACTGAATGAAGTGCGCATTTGCACGTGGGCTTGGGTCGGCGAGAATCCGCTGCTTAAGGCGATCAGTGCCGGCGCAACACCAACACGTCTCCTTGCTAACAGATAGTAAACGCCTTTCTGGCTCGGCGCCGAATTGCAACCACAATTCCCAGTGCTTCTTTCCCGAAGGACCCCCCAGACGGGGCTGCTGGGCCGAGAGCTCAAGGCCCACCCCCCAACTCCAGTCTCCCACTCCGGCTTCCGGGCCAGGTAGGCGGCTGCCGGAGCGGCCAGGGGCCGGCCGGGGAGGGGCAGCGCGGGGACGCAGCGCAGCCGGGCCGGCCGGGAAGGTGCCGGCTGCGGACCGGGTGGCGGGCGCGCGAGGAGGGGCCAGAGGGGTGGGGAGGGGCGGGGCCGGCGTCCTCGTCACTTGATAAAACGCCTGCGAGTCTCCAGAGAACAACGGGCTCATTCAGCCACCGGGAGCTGCCCGCGAGGGGGAGCGGCCAGGCGGAGTGCGCAGCTCGTCCCGGGGGTGGGGCCGGGCGCGGTGGCCGGAGGAGACTAAGGTGGCCGCGGCGGCGGCGGCGGCAGCAGCAGCAGCAGCGCGGCAGCCTCGAACCCGGCCCCGAGCGCAGGGCGGCCGCCGCGGCTCCCGCTCCTCTCCACTTGCGCCCGCCCATGGCGGCCGCCGGGCAGCTGTGGCTGCTCTACCTGTCCGCGGGTCTCCTGCCCCGGCTCGGCGCCGCCTTCAACTTGGACACCCGCGAGGACAATGTGATCCGGAAAACTGGGGACCCCGGGAGCCTCTTCGGCTTCTCGCTGGCCATGCACTGGCAGCAGAAGCCCGAGGACAGGCGGCTGTAAGTTCCCCGACTTCCCACCCCCGCCAGGGCGCCGGCCTGCGCGCGAGCAGGGGCGAGGGCGCGCCGCGTTCCCGCCAGCCAGCCCTACCCGTGCGTCCGCCCCGCCCGGGATTCTGCCGGCCCCTGGGGGAGCGCGGCCCGCTGCTCGCCGCCCCGCCCGTCGCGGCGCCTACCCCCATTTGGCCTTGGAAGCCGGAGGACCCGAGGGCCGAGCCCCGCGGACCCCGGCCCCGGTGCCAGGCGGGGCTGTCCTCGGCCCCGGGAGAGTTTACTTTTTTTTTTTTTTTTTCTTTTTAAACAAAAGTGCTTTCCGGAGGTCCTTCCCTCCGGGCATGTTTGCTGGGAACCCGGCAGGTGGCACGCTTTGCTGAGCTTCACGTGTATGTTTGGGGCGAGGGTGACCCGGGGTGTAGGGTCGCTGCATCGCTGCTGTGGGCTTGCTGGGAGCGTTGTTCGGAAAGATCCAGGCCTTTCCCAACCGCACACACTACCTGGTTTCCTTGAAGACTCGCGAGCCCGGCAGAAGTTGGAAAGCCACTTTTTATCCTGTCTTGCGTGGCTTTCTCTGAACGGCGGGCGCTCCTCTGGGAGCTACTCTTACACCCCAACTTTTTTTTCCCAAAAAAAAAAAAAAAAAAAAAAAAGATGAAATTGACCAAGCACCTGTTCTCTTGACTAAGATCAGCTGAGAAAACAAGCCCCTATGAGTGGTGTTCCCGGTCCCCCGCCCAGGCCCCAAAGCGCCCGGCGGGGGGTACCTCAAGACACTTTGGGCCCCTGCACTGGGCAGGCCCAAGCTGAAGGGTTAAAGCAAAATGTCCGATCTGGGCTGGGGCTTTGCAAACAAGGTTTGGAAATGACCCCCCTCCCCCACCATAGCGTAGCGGTGTTCCTCCCGGGAGAAAGTGGAGACTGGCACTGCTTAGCTTCTCCTTTTCTTTCTTAGACGGTGTTGGTTCCCACATGATCAAACTATTTAGGCTGGAGAGGGTTTGGGAGCTTAGTCCGCCCTAATCGCTGTGGGCCTTCATTCTTGATCTGTACTACCGAAAAATAAACTCACAGAAGGTCCCTCCTCCCTCAAGGCTTTTAGTGGAACCGAGGCCCTTCCAGGACCAACAGACCGGAGAAAGCAAAGTGCAGCCCCAGTAAAGAGAAGACTGTGTTTGTGAGAGACGAAGGGGATTCTAGAGCTGGAGGAAACCTTTTGATTTCTGAGTTAAGAACTTCAGAATTGGTGAATCTTAAAGTCAGGCTTTTCTGATAACACCTGCTAGTGAAGCAAAGAAACTAGTAGGGGGTGGGGAGGCCCAGGGCTGGTGGTCTGAGGGCTGGCCAGCTGCTTATACTCTGCCTTCTTTTAGTAGAAATAATTGTCAAGCTGTAAATCTGACATGAAAGGTGGTTTCTGTTACCTCAGTTAATGGATGACGTTTAGTGTTTCTGAATACTTAGTGTGTAAATGTGCTTCCACCCATATGGAGAGTTTGAACTGGTTAGTGCAGCAATGATTGTGGGCCAGCGGAGGGAATACATTCTGCTTGGTATTCTCTTGACCTGACGCCTACTGAAGGTGATGGCTTCCTTGGAATACTTGTTCAAGCAAACATTGTGAAGGGGAAGTATTGGGGCAAGGAAATATCTGGGATGGAGACTTGCAAAATGTGACTTTAGCCAGGAATCTCTGTCACTACGCAGCATGCCTGCTAAAACTTGTTACTGCTGGTAGAGTCCCCTCCCCTTCTTTTGGTAAAGTATTCCAGCTTCAGGAGCAGCTTTGGTCCCCCCCGGGAAAACCACACACAGGCCATAATCACATCAGTTGTCACCTTTGACTGTAACAGTTGTGAGTGTAAATAACAGCCAGTGAGATTGAGACCCCACAACTTCTGGTCCAGTGTCCTAAACTCTGCACTCTATAGAAAAGCTCAGTAGGAGTATTTCAGGGAACCAGTGAGAGAGGCCTGAGCTCATATTCCTTCTGGGCCATGTAGCAGCTGTTAATTTATTTTGAACCTTAGTTTCTTTATCTGTAAAATGGAGCTATTACTGCTTAATAAGGTTATTGTAAGGATTAAGAGATAGCACGTACAGTGCTCAATTCCTGCCTGGCATGGGTACTTGCTGACTAAGTGGCTGTTAGTGCTGATAAATTTAGAAGCACTAATTCAGTTCTTACTATGTGCCAGCTATTGGACTGGTGTTAACCATTCTGATTGTGACTGCCAAAGAGCAAAGCCAAAGTTTATTGTAGGTGGCGTGATGGATATCGTAAACTCTTAAGTTACATTTATGAAACCTGTGTTCAAAGCAGTTTAACTTTAATTGGTCATAATTAGACTGATAACAAAAAGTGGATTTGCTGACCAAGGGACTTCATTGAGGCAGGAGAAGTAAAGATGTGTGGGAATATCAGATGAATGCACTGTTATCGAAACTGTCATAGATTTTTGTGACTTAAATTTTCTACAGTGTTATTTAAATATTTAACACCAATTTGAACTCAAGTTAAGATTTTATAACAGAATAATGTATCTGAGAGCCTTGGAACGTGTTGGGTGTTCCCAGGACTTTGGGGACTATAAAACTGACCTAGAGACTATAAAACTTCAGTCACGGTTTTGGGCTGTGCATTAAGGAAGTTTGAGACTCCAAACGATGATGAGATAGTCGTCTGAGTTACCGAGGTCAGGGTCTTCACTCCTTGGGATCTTTCGTTTCTCTTAGATATTTAAGGTTGAGTTACCACCCCTGCCAGGTAGACGGTGCAGGATGACACCTGTGGGTATGTCCGTTCTATGAATCATCACCCTTAGCTCTTCTTGGAAGAGATGGATCTATGTTTGACTATAAAGCAGAAACTAGAAGGAAGAAATCTGTAAGTGCAATTCTTGTAGAGCAGTTCTGGGTTTTTCCTCGTCCATTATCTTCTTTTGGGGAACTTTTTGGTCCTCGTCATCTTCCAGAGGCTCTCCAGGCTCCTTGTCCCTTCTGACTCTGTGATGTTTGCTTTTGATTTTTCTCAGACTAGTGATGCTCCTGCTTTAAAAATCATTAACTAGAGGTCATCTAGTCCGACTGACTCCCTTTATAGATGAAGAAACTGAAGCTGAAAGTTAGGAAATATCTAAAGTCTCACAACTGGTTCAGAATCTGAATAGAATCTGGATTTGAACTTGGTGTTTCTGACTTGTGCTCATGCCATGTCCTAAAGGAAAAGTCAGAAATGTCCTTCAGACCTGGAGGAATTGGCCGGCATCTGAGTTTTGGAAACGCACTGTGTTATGTTGATTTATTAAACTGCTTTCCATGTGAATCGGGGCTATCTGTTTAAGTATCTGTGCCTGGACTCTCTTCTAATTGACCCTTATCCAGCTGGCCTTGGATCAGCTTCCGGGTTCTTCTTTCTTTGCCTCTTATTCCCTCCCCTTCTGAAAAAAGCCCAGTGAGGGATGACTGGAGCTAGCCAGGGCTCAGAGTTGCATCCAAGATGTGTGCCTTAGCACTTGCTTTCTTGAGTGCATTCACAGTGCCATGTGGCCCAGGGCCAGCATCCAGGGACTGTGCTCGGTCACCTTGAGTCCTGAGATTAGAGAAAGCTCCAAAATGGGCAGGGAGACTTAGAGATCTTAGGACTCCGCAAGAAAGAGAAATAGACCAGTTTAATTTTAACACAGGTTGGTGTGAGACCAACCAGGTAATGACTTAGGGTTTGAAAAACAGATCAGAGTACCCATGGTATGAATAATTTGTTAAGAGTCAAGTTAAATGCTCTTGTAAGACTCTCCACATTTGTAAAGAAGCAGTCACTGTGTGTTCTTAGTTGTATTGTACTCTGTTTTAGCATAACAATAACATTAAGATTTAGTTTAAGCTTTGGTAACCAAATGGAACTCGAGCTCTGGCACATGGTTTACCCCAGGACCTGGGCTCCACATACTACTGTGGACAGAATTGGCCGGTGAATTATTTGGCACTTTCAAGAGGGATAGTGGAGACGTAATAGAAAATACTATTGTATGTTTAGCTGACCAGGTCAGTTTTATGTGGAACACTGATTGGTTCTCAGGCAGCCCATCGTAAGAAAGAACATAATCATATCTCAGGAGCCAGTTTAAATTTCTCCATGAAAGCCTTTTGAGCCCAACCTACACTATAGCAATTTCTTCTTCCTTTGAATATCTGTAGCACTTAGTATCATGTGTCTGACAGTTCTGAAGGTTTTGTGTTTAACTGTTATCTACCATTTTCAAAGGATGAACCAGTCTCCCCAGCTGGATTATAGGTAATGTGAGGGCAGGGGTTTTATGTTCATTTCTTTGCCTGATAGCACCTAGCATATGCCTTGAAAATACCATGTAGTCCTATGTAACTTGTGAAATCCACTGTTTCAGCTCAGAGTAGAGAGAGAAAGAAATCCCTTTATTTAACTCCTTGCCATTCCCTGCTCAAAGTAGCCCTTGGACTCTGCTACCCCCAAGGAAAGGGAAGCATAATAGGCATAATAGGCATCCAAGACCTTCATTCTCGGTTTTTGAATTTTCAAGGATTCCAGTCCCAGCTAAGGGATTTTCAGGAGTGATTTTAAATTACATTTGATTTTTGCCTTAAAGGTGGCTGACCCACACTGCAGTGGGTTCTTAGGATTTGTTGGTTGTTATAATGAGACTAGATAGAGATGATGGCTGTAGAACAAGATCCTGAAAGCACTTGGCAAGGATGTGCATGGGTCAAATGGGAGTAAGCATGTGAGGGTACTAGTGAATTGATGGCTAAAGCTTTAGTTACTCATGGCTGGTAAGGGAATCTTGGATATGTGTAACTCTAGGGGCCGTGGTGGGGAAGCTGTTGACTTCCTCCAGTGGGAGCTATAGTCTAGATCCCAGTGGTGAGTTGTTTGGGACCTTGTGTCAGAAACAGAATTCAGACGGCTTCTTGGGAGGGTGGTCAAGACTCAGCTGCAGTAATGGGCACCAGGGGCAAGGCCAGCCCCCGTTCTTTCTTACCCTTCTGTGTTTGTGTACAACTTGAAAATCAAATAACTTTATATTTGCAAGGAACCTTAGGGATTTTTTTTTAAAGTTTATTTGGGAGAAAGAGTGTGCATGTGTGTGTGCACAAGCAGGGGAAGGGCAGAGAGAGAGCATCCACGCATGCATGCAGGAAAGAGAATCAATCCTAAGCAGGCTCTACGCTCAGCATGGAGCCTGATGAAGGGCTCAATCTCAAGATCATGCGATCATGACCTGAGCTGAAATCAAGAGTCGGTCACTTAACTGAGCTACCCAGGTGCCCCAGAATATTAGGGATTCTTAAACCTGTTGGCCATCAGGGTAACTTATATAAACATATACTTCTAGGCTCATCCCAGGTCTACTGTATGTGGATGTGATCCAAGAATCTGCTCTTAAAGTTTTCTAGGTTTGAGCCAGATGAGCTTTCCTTTTTTTACACAGAAGATAGCATAATGTAGTGGGTAAGAACAGATCCTAGAGCTATAGTCTAGTTCCCAGCTGGAGCCTAGAGTCAGCTGGGATGAAATTCTGCTCTGCCATTTACTAGCTATGACATTGTGCAGGACAGCTATAATTCTGCACCCGGTTCCAATGTGTGGGCTTTTTTCCCCACACACCACCAGTTGGGTAATCCTACAGTATCCAGTTGTGACACCATCTACCTGGAGATAGCATCGAATCCCACAGATTAAGGACTCAGTCCTATAAGACTGCCTTCTCCCACTTCAGATGCCAGTCCCAAGTCCAGGTTGTCACTTGTGCTTGTGATGGATGAGCTGTAGATTGGAGGTTGCTATGACCTCTCTCCTTGGGTTCAATTAATTCGCTGGAATGGCTCACAGAACTCAGAAACATTTTACTTGCTAGATTACCGGTGTATTATAAAAAAAGTACAGCTCGGGGCGCCTGGGTGGCGCAGTCGGTTAAGCGTCTGACTTCAGCCAGGTCACGATCTCGCGGTCCGGGAGTTCGAGCCCCGCGTCGGGCTCTGGGCTGATGGCTCAGAGCCTGGAGCCTGTTTCCGATTCTGTGTCTCCCTCTCTCTCTGCCCCTCCCGCGTTCATGCTCTGTCTCTCTCTGTCCCCAAAATAAATAAACGTTGAAAAAAAAAATTAAAAAAAATAAAAATAAAAAAAGTACAGCTCAAGAACAGCCAGATGGAAGGGGTGCGTAGGACAGGGATGAGGAAAGGGCACCGAGCTTCCGTGCCCTCTCCAGGTGTGCCACCCTCCCTTAAATTTTTACATGTTCACTAAGCAGAGGTTCTCCAAACTCCATCCTTTTGCGTTTTTAAGGAGGCTTCATTACATAGGCATGAATGATTAAGTCATCGGCTATTGGTGATTGACCTCAGCCTCCAGCCCTTTTCCTTACTGGAGGTCAGGAGGGTAGGACTAGGAAGTTCCAACCCTCTAATCAAGCAGTTGGTTCTCATGGCGGTCAGCCCCCATCCTTAAAGTGTGGTCCAAAAGGAACCATGGATAAAGACGAAATATATGTATTTCTTTTTTAAATGTTTATTTTTGAGAGAGAGCGTGAGCGCCCAGGCAGGGGAGGGGCAGAGAGAGAGGGGGACAAAGGATCTGAAACCAGCTCCATGCTGACAGCAGCAAGCCCCATGCAGGGCTCGAACTCACGAACTGCAAGATCATGACTTGAGCTGAAGTCAGACGCTCAACCAACTCAGCCACCCAGGCACCCCCAAACATATGTATTTCTTACTTTAAATCACAATATCTAATCTGTCTATGCTCTCCTTACACAATTGTAAAGGAGGATAATTGTACCTTAGACTAGTGCTGGCCCAGAATAAGCACTTGGTGTTTGTTAAATAAATGTGGAAACCAAGGCTGTAAGGAGGTGAAGTGACCATGGCACATTGTTGGGCAGGTTGGTTCTCAATCTACATCTTGCATCCTTCTTGGCCTGTGCAGCATGTGGTTTCTCCTTTTGGGTTTGAGTTTGATCGTGGTTAAGTGTACATCCTCCCTTTAATTCCATTCTGTAGTTATCATGTTTGGAAAGTACATCTCCGAGGAACTGTGCCTCGTAGTCTTTTGGTAGCTGCCAAGCAGTAGATGAATACCGGTGTGGTTTCACTATGTGGAGGAGATCAGGAGGCAGACTGGTGCAGGGACAGTGAGGTGCTGGGCGGGCAGTGACTTTGTGCACAGGATACCCTTGAGGCATGGATTGTGACGTTGCAGGATGCAGTTAATAAGGAACACCAACTGTTCGGTTTCCAGATCTTCTCAGACCTCTGACTTTGGAAGTACCCCCTCATCCTTATCCTTGGGAGACTGGGTAATTTGCGCTTCCCCCAGGGCAGGGTTGATGATGATTTATTTTCCTGGTCCTTTGGCATTAACGTATGGTAGGAAAGCTGGATCTGTTTGTGCAAAGCTGGGTCTGATTGTTCACAGTGAAGCTGCTTAACGTTGAAGGTGCACGGACAAAGTGTGGAAGTAACGTTCTAGCAGATTTCTGTTTCTTAAGCCGGCACTTGGAATTGGAAATGAGTGATCCCTTGGAACTAAATTAAGAGACTAATTGTTAATTAGCCCTGAACTAGGACAGGTAGATTGGCTCTTCACAAGTGTCCGTGCCTATTAGCCTAATAACAGGGTGGAATGATCACCATCTAATCTGCTGCTGTCTGGCTTTTCTGGTTATAGGTAAAGAAGGCAAGACAATCCCAAGTCAGTTTACTCTATAGTTGGTGTGCGTGTAGAATGACTTCTTTCACAGGCCACAGGGTAGCCCGGTCAGACCCCAATTTGCTGTCTCGCTGTGTGTCTGTGTCTTTCTCTCTCTCTCTCCCACACACATGCTGGATGCTAGGGTCAGTTACTGTTGTCACTTTGCCCAATCCCAAATTGGGAGAAAGACTTCAGAAAACGTTTTAAGACTCTAAAACCAATGAAATTGCACAGAAGGCTGTTCTGAATTGGGGGGGTGGGGCGAGCGTTCCTGAAGCAAGCGTGGAAGGCAAAAGCAAGTACCATGAAGCCACAGATGTCCGCTCGCATGTTTATTTGCTAACCAGCAACATATATTTTGCGTGTCGTACAATCCGAAGATTACTTTTTTTTGAAGAACCGCTTCAGATATAGTATAGGAAAACCTTTTAGCAAAATATGCTTTCTAAGCCTGGAAGCATAGAAATAAAAATAAACTTTGGAATAATGTGAAAGGGGCACGCTGGTTAATGATATGAAGAATAAACGGAGCACAGAGTAATGCCTGTTTACCCGAGGTCTCTGTTTGCTTTGTTTGGTGATATCAATGTCACTGTAGTTTCTTCATTTTGTAAAGGACATCGATTTGTACTGAGGTTATTTTAAGCGTGGGTGTGGGGGGAAGTGTACAAATGATGGTAAACATTTCAGGCCCATAAGGGTAGGATGTCACTGAACTAGAAGTCTCTTGAGCCAAATAGCCTCTTGTCTTTGCAGAATTAGAGCCCTTCTCTTTAGGATATACTGCCATTGATAAAGCAGCATGATCTAAAGTTAGCAAGAGGATCCTCATCAAGGTGAGTCACAGCCAGGGCTGTGGGATGGTTATTCCTGGTGTGAATGGACCACTTGCTTGATAGCAGTGGGATTTTGAAGTCCTGTTTTTCTTTCTATTTGCTGAGGAGAGTAAGCAGCCCTTCCTAGGTCCCTTTCCCACTGATCCATCTGTCAGATGATGGTCTGAGCCCCCTCCAACTGGCAGTGTAGGACCCTCTCATGAGAACACGGGTTGTTGTTTTTTTTTCTAACTTTTTTTTTTTTCTTTTTAGTGTTTCTTTATTTTCGAGAGAGACAGAGACAGAATGCGAGTGGGTTAGGGGCAGAGAGAGAGGGAGACACAGAATCTGAAGCAGGCTCCAGGCTCCGAGCTGTCAGCACAGAGCCTGACGCGGGCTTGAACTCACGAGCTGTGAGATCATGACCTGAGCCGCAGTCGGACGCTTAACCGACTGAGCCACCTAAGCGACCCGAGAACGAGGGTATTTTGAAATGAAATGGACATGTTCAGAATTCTGCAAGGCTCTGGTGAGATTGGAGATCAGTAGGAAAAGGTGTTTAAAATATGTGGGGTGAGAGGTGCCTGGATGGCTCGGTTAAGCCGACTTCGGCTCAGGTCACGATCTCGCGGTCTGTGAGTTCGAGCCCCGCGTCGGGCTCTGTGCTGACAGCTCAGAGCCTGGAGCCTGTTTCAGATTCTGTGTCTCCCTCTCTCTGACCCTCCCCTGTTCATGCTCTGTCTCTCTCTGTCTCAAAAATAAATAAACGTTAAAAAAAAATTAAAAAAAAATATGTGGGGTGAAGAGAAGTGTTGAAAACCAATTGACTGGGGCTTAAGGAATCCAGCTTTGCTGTGACACAAATAAACCTAAGAGTTTTCAAACAAGGAGAAGCTTAAAGAGACTCAGATGTGATCAGGTGGATACGTAAAGACATAATTCTAGGAAAATGGCACTTGCCCTTGAGGCCTTCTGGCTGCTAGTGGGACCTGGCCTAGGTGCCAACACTTAGGACAATATTCAGAAAAAGTTGAGAGGTGACTTAAAGAGCTGGGTAATGAAGAGGTCTCACATGAACCCACAAATGCAAGAGGTAGGCCTGGACACTGTTGGGCCTTTTAGAGGCTCGAGGATAGAGGACCTGGAGAAGGCGGGTACTGATTTAGATGATCCAGAGCCCAAGGGAGGGCTCTGGGGGCCAGCTGGAAAAGAGTTTTAATGCTTAGGACATGGTAAAGCCAATTGAGATACCATATCCTATCAGCCAGTTCAGAAAGAAATGTATTTTCTAAGCCTTATGTTTAGAAAGGGCCCAGGGCTGCTACAGCGATTATTAACTGAGGGTGGAGACGTGGAGACGCCTCCTCACTCAGGATGATCCCAGGAGGTGAGGGCTACAAGATGAGAATCCCCCAAGTTCGACAGCACCATGATCCAGAAGCCGTCTGAGAAGGTTTTTCACTGTTGTAGGGTAAGAAATTGATCTTTTGTAAGCTCATTTATTTCTATGTGTGCACATTTATGTATAACTGTATAGTTGATGTTTCAACTTAAAGGGATTTTTTTTTCTTACTTTACCATGACAAGCAAGTAAAAACTTAGAGGGGAACGTGCTCTGGACGTCTAGGAGAAACCATAATCAACTTTTTGGGGGTTTTGCTATAGAAGTTGTAAGTTCAACAGATACTCAGTGAGCGTTTACTATGTATTAGGCACTGTTCTAGTGCAGGAGCTATGGCAGCAAATTAAATAGATAAAATCCCTGCTTAGTTCTGTTGGGGGAGACAGACAAATAGGGGTATTATGTTAGAAGGTAGTAAGCAGTACAGAGGAAAAGAAAGTGGAGAAAGGAACTGGGGAGTTGTTTGGCAGTAGGTCAGCCGGGGAGGACTTCCCTGAGAAGGCAAAACTGCAAGCCATGACAGTATTGGGGGGAAAGAGTGTTTTGGGCAGCAAGAACACCAAGTGCAAAGGTACTGGGGCAGAAGCATGCCTAGCAAATTAAGAACAGCAAGGAAGCCTGTATTTTCCTTGAAGGCAAATTGTGCAGAACCTCATAGATCATTGAAAGACTTTGGCTTTACTCTTGACTGAGGTGGGAAGCCATTGGAGGGTTCTGAGAAGAATATGACATGTTCTGACTTAGATTTTAAATGGTTTTCTCTAGCTGCTGGATTGAGCATAGACTCTATGAGGGCAAGGATAGATGTGGTGATACTAATTAAGAGGCTCCTGTAATAATAAGAGATGATGGGAGTTTGGACCAACGTGGTTGCAAATGATTGGATTCTGGATCTATTTTCAAAATGGAGTCAATAGGATGAAGCAAGAGAGAGAAGAAAACAGTATCTTCAGGGTTTTTGGGCTGAGCACCTGGAAGGATAAAGTTGTCCTATGATGGGTTAGGACAGAGCATAAGAGGAATGGATTTTGGGGGAAGAGCAGGAGTTTGATTTTAGACACGTTAGGTTTGAGAGGTTGAGACACCCCAGTGGAGGTGTTGAGTTGGCTGTTGAAGAAGTGTGAAGTTCAGTTGGGGAGGTTTGAGTGGGAGATACAAACAGTACAGTCCTGGGCCTCCTGGTGGACTGAATGATGAATGAGGTCAAGGGAATGGAAGTAGAGTCTAAGGGCAGAACTCTAGGGTACTCCTGTGCAGGGGTTAGGGAGAAGGGGGGCATGGCTAGTAAGCAGGAGTAGATGTGCTCTCCTGGAAGTCACGTGATGAAGGCATGTTGGAGAGGAGATGATCCATCAGTTGTGTCAATGACACTGTGAGCTGATTACTGGGATAGCAATGTGGAGGCCATCCGCAACCTGATCAGAGCACTTGTGGGGGTCTGGGAGCCATGCCTGGCTGGAGTGGGTTAGTGAGAATAGAAGAGGAATTGGAGACAAAAAGTAGGAAGTCAAAATTTTGTTGAGGAGGGGAACAGAGCAAGAACTGGAGGAGAAAATGGGGTCAAGAGGGAATTTTATTATTTTTATGGTGGGAGCAATTGATAGTGAGCTGGGCCATTGATGAGGATGATTGAGTAGAAAAGGCAAAGTGAGCGTAGGAGACGGGAGGGTTGTCAGTGTGCTAGCTGGGACCACAGCACAGGTGGCTCATCACACCACAGAGTAAGGGCGTACAGATGCGGGCAGGTGGGTTCTTGTCCTGGTGGGAGGCTGCGAGAGGTTTTTTCTGGTTCTCATTTCTCATCAATAACAGTAGCTCATTAGCCCAACGTTACTCAATACCTGTGTAGAAGTTTGCCTTGCAGGGGTAAGAACTCCATTCTAGAGATAGAGGAATGTGGGATTGGAATCCCTGCTTCTTCACTTTCTGTGGATTTGACCTTGGGCGGGTTGCTTGTCCTCTTCAGGAAGGTGGAGGTACTAACGGTACCTACCCCATAGGGTTGTGAAGAGGGAATGCAATGAGGATAAAGCTCTTGGCATAGTGCCTGGCACATCCAGTCAACATCATCTTTTACTGTTGTGGGCCCCTTAGCAGTAAAGGCTGCTGTCGCGATCTTGTCTCGACAGTCTGGCAGGCAGCAGATGCTCCTCTGGGGGGTTAGGTCAAAGGTGAAGTTGCCCCACGGGCAGGGCTGTCACTGGAGTTGGGGGCTGTCTGTAGGCAGACAGGAACTATAGTCTCGCCTTGAGGAGAAGAAAGGGAAACATGGGACTTGGAAGAAGGAAGAGAAAATGGCAACACATCAAAATCCTTTAGCCATCTCTAGTTCCTTGTGCTATATTTGAGCTGCAGAAAACTGCAGCTTTTTATTTTGTTCAATTCTTACAAGGCTCATATTAGGTGTTGAGTGAACATCACCCATATGGGAGTATATGCAGCTCCAGGATCTGGAACGGTCTAGGATGGCGTAGTGCCCATGTGTCCATCATCCTCCCGCCGTAGGCATCAGGGCATCGGCAGGCAGGGATGTGCTGTGCAGGGTGGCAGTGAGCCAGGAACACAGCAGGAGTGCTGTTGCCTTGCTTCCTGCTCCTGGGGCCTGGTTGATTGTCTTTGTAATCCTGGTTAACGTATGTAGCATACCACGGTGTGTATCCAGTCAGAGTGACTTAGGGCCTCGTTGAATTGTCAAGAAGGTAGAAAACTAGACTGAATAACCCTTTGGGGTCTAAAATACTGCCAATTTTCAGCCTCTTCTCACAAGACAAGTGGTATAGGCTAACTAGGTAGCTTGAGGTAAATCTGAATCTAAAAGGAAATAGACTGTCTCTGAAATTATGCAAGAGGATGACTCATCAGGACCTTATCCTCTATTGCCCTGGGGTGTGCCACAGATTAATTACAGAACATCTCCCTGAGGCAGCATGGTGGTGAGTTATTAAAAAAAAAAAAAAAAAAAAAAGGTTATCTCTTTCTAGTGCAGAGTGAAATATATGTAAGTTTTTAACCTAAAACATGAGGCTTTAAAGACAGTTTAAGCTTTTAGGCATTTTGGGCTATGCCCCCGTGCATGTTCACCTTCTCCCTGGTCATTCACTGCTTTCGTGGAAATGGTTGAGAAGCACCCACCAGCCTCCTCTCTATAGAGGGACAGCTGAGACCTAGAATAGGGACAGCCAGATAATGGCAGTGAGGGCCTTGGCACACGGCTGCCTGATGCCTAGTCCCTCTAATGCTATGCCCTACACTTCTACCTTTTGGCGAAGCAGGCTGTTCTTGGAATTAATCATGTGCCACATAATCTTGCCCTTAATAGAGCAGTGTCCTATGTTTTTAAGTGTCTCTCTGGAATAAGGATAGCAAGTATATAGCCACTGTTGCCCTTTTACCCTGCTAATTGTGGACACCCCAAGTGAGCATGGCACTTCTTTCCGCCGAGTCTTAGAATTCTCCAGGTCAGCATAAGTTAGCCTCCGCTGGTGAATGGTTGCCTGCACATAAGACAACACCTGTTTGCCTACTTGGTCTGGCCAGATCCCCTGCTATGGAAGGCACTCTCTATATAAATGTCTGCCTGATGGATATTATCCCTACTGGTTTGAGAGCTTCTTAAGAGCAAGGCTGATAGCTTGTCCTTTTTTGGCTCGGATTTCATGGAAATGGGTACCCGGTGGTACTGGTTGAGCTCTTGGAGTTGATTTAATTTCCCAAATACATTAAAGACTTCTAGAGAGCAGGAAGTGGGATGACCATTTTTTTAAGAATGATCCTTTCATCTTGGTACTGTTCTTTTGTTTACCATCTTAACGATTTTTAGGTGTACATTTCGGTAGTGTTAAATATAGTCACGTGGTTGTGAATACTTTGGCACTTCTTTTTAAAAAATTTTTTTCAATGTTTATTTTTGAGAGACAGAGTGCGAGCAGGGGAGGGGCAGAGAGAGAGGAGGAGACACAGAATCCGAAGCAGGCTCCAGGCTCTGAGCTGTCAGCACAGAGCCCAACGCGGGGCTTGAACCCCCAAACCATGAGATCGTGACATGAGCCGAAGTTGGCTGCCCAACCGACTGAGCCACCCAGACGCCCCTGGTACTTCTTAAACTTGTTTTGGAGCCACCAGAAATCAGCTTGTCCATGTTATGAGGCCAGAAAATATTGACCCTCTAAACTTAAAATAACTAAATAGAGACTTGTGCTACATCCTGTCATCTGATAGAAAATTCTAATGTAGATTAGTGGCAATGGAATTAAAAGTTTAACAAATTTACGGTAGAAGTTAAAAAACCCCTTGCGTAGCTTAGTGTGTGTTTTCCAGTTTCGGAAGGGCTGCTCCGGTTGGACCCACAGCTGTGCTCCCAGCTCCATGTGTGGAACGCCCAGGCTCCTCAACACCTGCCCTTTGAAAAACCAAAGTAATTGGTTTTCAGTTTCTGAGTGAAAGAGAAAATCGCAGCAAATACCAAGCCTGGCCGTATTCGTTTGTTTGTCACTTACGTCTTGCTGCTCTTCCTAACTCAGCAGCTTTAGAATGAAACCTCCATTTCAGTGGCACCCCGAGGTCAGGTCAGAGTTGAGGTTTGGTCTGACAGTGGCACATTTGCCGGTTGAAGTTTGAAAGGAAGTGTGTGTGTGTGTGTGTGTGTGTGTGTGTGTGTGTGTTCGTGTTCGTGTTCGTTCAGGGAACATCAGATTAGACTAACAGCTGTCCCTAGCAGTATGGTCATCATTAGCTTGTCTTGCACATTCTTTCCTTGTTCCTACCTCCCCACCCCCAGCTTCCTTTAGAGCCATGTTCATCTGTTACCTGGGAGCAGCTTTATTTTCTTTCTCTGTTCCTCATCTCTTTGATTTTTCCAGTGACTAATTTCTCTATTCTGTTTAGCTTAATAAACTCTTTTTATTCTTACTGATGTGTGTATCATGGAATTTCTTGTAAGCTATTTGGGAGCCATCAGAATAGAAACTCACTGATGGTTCTGAATTGTGGGCCCTCAGAATTGCGTCTGATTTACCTGTGCCTTCCTGGGGCTTTAATATGGAGCCTGGCACACGTCATTCCTCAAAATAAAACAGAAAAGTGCTTTAAAAGAAACCTAGGCCTATGCACAAGCCATAGATGTTTTCATCTGCACACAAAGAGTGGGCGTATTCTAGTAATATCACCCAATAATGCTTTTATGGATTTCTTTATCACTGGAATTATTATCACCTGCAGAAGTTGGCAAGGAACCCAATGAATGATCTAGAAAGGTAGACCATCTCCCTTGTTTTATGGATCAAGGAATGGAGGCCTAGAATTTGTTGTAGGTCATGTAGCCAGCCACTGGTGGAGCTGCCCCTGTGTCCCTCCTCCATCCAGAAGTCTTTGTACACTTGAACCCCGTCCTCCACCTCCACCCCCAAGCAGGGGTCTGTGTAGTCCATGCTTCTGTTTTTATAAGAGAAGCTTAAGCAGATCTGTTCAAGTCCTACCAAGCCTCTCTGAAAATCTTTTCTCATCAAAAAGAGCTGCCATCTTGAGTCTGAGCTAAGCGTTTCTTGATGAGGAGCTGGGCCTGGATTTGCCTTTGACCACAAATCCAGAAGCAGTTATGTGTTCCCTGTATGGATCCCCACACCCTCTGGTATGTTCCTGGACCAGGAGTCCTGGTCGCCTACACTCCTCTCATTCATGCTGTAGATTAGATGAAAGGTGAGGTGCCTGACTCAGGCCATGACTCATTCCTGCTCCTCCCTTTAGCAGGTGGTTACTGCGGAGAGGGTTGGGTAGTGTCCATAGCATGGAAGACTAAGGCATTTAAACCCAGCAGCTATTTATAAATAGCTCTGTATATTGGGATGCCTCTGAACTCGGTAGATTCATTCCCTTCTAAAGGAGGATATGAGGAGTGAGAATTGTGTCGATGTTCCTCTGTAGCTGACATGTTCCCCTGAATGCTACTAGCAGTGTGGACTTTTATGATGAGTGTGCAGCTTCCTCTCCGGTGTCCATGCATTTTACTCTCTAGCTCACTTGACCATGGCGGGAAGCTTGTCCACCTTCTCAGTTGTTTGGATTTCCTCTCCTCAGTATCTTTCAACTTCTGCCCTCCGTGTGGACTTGATTGTAATGCCCAGATGGCCAGCACAGTACGGGTTATATGCTTCTTTATTGCTGTGTCCTCATGCCTCTGGAATGGGCTGTAAAAATCAGCTTTTGACTTTTGCCTGCCTGCAGCTGCCTACATAAAGATAGCATGTGTGAGCTTGTCTTCTGCAGTTCTGAGCTTTGCTTTCTTCATGACTTCCAGGCACGGATTTTAACCTCCGTGACCATCTCTGTCCTTTACTCTGCAGGATTTTCAGTGACCCAGTGTTCATCGGCTGACATTATTTTTAAAAGCACATTTAAGTTTATTTTTGAATAGGTAATACAGTCACAGGTACAAATACAAAAGCTACAAAAAGATGTGAAGTGAAAATCACCCTCCCACCCCTGGTCTCCAGTTACCCTGTACTTCTCAGAGTCAACCGTTGTTTAACCAGCTTATGAATCCTTGCACAGGCACTTATACATTTATAAGCAAATACATGCATTTTTTTTTACACATATGGTAACATGCTGTATATATTCTTTTGCACCTTTTTTCTCTTGACATGTTTTTTTTTTAATTTTTTTTTCCAACGTTTTTTATTTAATTTTGGGACAGAGAGAGACAGAGCATGAACAGGGGAGGGGCAGAGAGAGAGGGAGACACAGAATCAGAAACAGGCTCCAGGCTCCGAGCCATCAGCTCAGAGCCCGATGCGGGGCTCGAACTCACAGACCGCGAGATCGTGACCTGAGCTGAAGTCGGACGCTTAACCGACTGCGCCACCCAGGCGCCCCACTCTTGACATGTTTTAGAGCTTGTGTGATGTAAATAAAGAGCTTCCTTGGTATTTAAAAAAAATTTTTTTTAAACGTTTATTTATTATTGAGAGACAGAGAGAGACAGAGCATGAGCATGGGAGGGGCAGAGAGAGAGGGAGACACAGAATCCGAGGCAGGCTCCAGGTTCTGAGCTATCAGCACAGAGCCCGATGCAGGGCTCGAACTCACAGACCATGAGATCATGACCTGAGCTAAAGTCAGCTGCTCAACTGACTGAGCCACCCAGGCACCCCTCCTTGATAAGAGGGAGCCATGATTAATTTAACCAGTCTGGATGTTCAAGTAATTTCTAATCTTTTGCTGTTAAAAGCAGTGCTGTAGTGAAGAACTTTGTACCCCCCTTTGCTTTACCTTAAGTCAAGGGTCAATTCCCAGCATGGTGGTTTGCCCAGCATTGTTTTAATGAACATAGTTGATTCTTGAGGAGTGACTGGCTGCTCTTCGTGACTGCCTATCATGAATGATGTCCTACCATCTGATACTGTCACAGACTACTACCCTGCCATTGGGGTTACTGGAATCTTCTCAACAACTATAATTAACAGTCTTTTAAAAAAATTGTTTTTAATGTTTATTAATTTTGAGAGAAAGAGAGAGACAGTGACAGAGAGTGAGTGACGGAGGGACAGAGAGAGGAAGACCCAGAATCTGAAGAAGAGCCTGGAGCCTCCAGGCTCTGAGCTGTCAGCACAGACTCCCATGGGGCTCTCAAACCCATGAACCATGAGATCATGACCTGAGTGAGGGTCCGGTGCCTAACCAACTAAGCCACCCAAGTGCCCCTACAATCGACAGTCTTACATTCAAACTGTTGGATTCCTAATGGCTTCAGCATTTGTGCTCCCCCTGTACTTAGACTTGTTAAAAACTATTTGCTAGTCAGAGTGGCATGTTGGAATGTGTGTTAACTGAATACTGATAAGAGCATCACTGCATCAGAGTTTACAAGGTTATTTGATGTTATTTTGTTTGATCCTTGCAACACCCTATGAGAAAATGTAGAACCATTTCACAGATGATACCCAGCTGTACAGCCAGGCGGTACAGCCAGGATTTGAACCCATCAGGTCTTCTGGTAACTCCCTCAGTGTTTCCGATTATGGTTTTTGCCTTGGCAGTCTGCTCCGGGACAGGTCAGAAGGTGTGAGCCGTCCCTAGGCGGTAACTGCTAGAAGCATGTGCCCTATTGTTCTGACCGCAGCAGGTCCAAGCAGAACTGTTGCTCAGCCAGGGTATGCCGGTGAAGCAGTACTTGTTGTTAGGCTATTGAAATGCTTCTAGTTGGCAAATAGTTATGTCCCAAACCCCCTGAGTGTCCCTTGACAACTGTGCTGGCCCCTCTGCCTGGATGCTCCCGCCATGTTTCCCCACAATGCAGCCACTAAAGGGGAGGTGTCCTAACACAACAGGGGGCTTCTGGGGGCATCTCCAATACTTTGCCACCATCTGTGCTAATTGGTCACTAAATACTTCTAAATATCTTTAAATGCAGGCGTGGAGTGGTAAACAGCATAAATGTTTAGCAGTGTACCTTCTATAAATCTTGTATCCACTTCTGAAATGGTATTTTTTTGTTCACAGTATCCTTATTTCTAAATCTTTTTTTTTTTTTTTTTTACCTGAAAGACCTCTTTTGGCTTTGCTTTTTTGTGTTGTTTTTGGTGTTGATTGTTCTGCCATAGCGTATAAAAATCAGGGTAGCTGGTTTGAGGTGTCTGGGAACCAGAACTCCTTCTCCCTGCTACTGCACCATGCATAGCCTCAACCTCGTAATCCAGGAGGGCGGCGTCTGAGTTCTAGGGGGACAAACGAGGGGACAAAGAATAGAGCCAAAGGCACACGGGCGCCATCTCTTAAAGGAGATTCCTGGAAGCAGCAATGTGATACCTTGTCTTGCATCCCCTTTAGCAGGACCGAGTTCTGTGGCACGTCCAGCTGGAAAGGGAGGCTGGCACGAGCTGCCTTTTTTCAGGGTGGCCTGGTGCCTCGGTAATCCTTTCACTGTGGGAAGAGCGGAGAACCGGTCGGTACTGGGCCACAGCCGGCAGCCTCTGGCCCAGCTAAGCCTGTCGTTTCAGTTAGCTCATTTAGAAAATAAACTATGTGATATTGATTTCCTTTTCTAAACATTGAAACATTTGGATTTCCTGAGATATTGGAATAGTAAAATGGATATGGTGACTAACCAGGTGTGTGTTTTTTAAATATACCTTTTGTCTCCCTGGTTTTAATATTTTACTGAAGAATGATGGAAATCGAAAGTCACTTTTTCCTTTGCAAGTTACTATTTGGTACCAGCTTTTAAGAATGACTTTTTTTCCCCCCAAGAGTTAGCACTGATACGATTGATGCATGGTACATTGGGCATATAAAAACCTGCTTGGTAACAACATACTCAAGTCTAGAATTATTACATGTAATAAATTACTTCTAAAATAAACTTCATTCATTTAACTGAGCTTGCTGTGTACCTACTGTGTGCCAAGCAGTGTGTGAAGATTGGGGATGGGAGGCTGGGCTCACTGCCCAGCTCGTAGAGCTTCTCAGACTTGGATCCTTGAAAGGTCAAGTCACCAGAAGGACAAATGTGACTCGATTTGGCAGCTGGGAAGTCAGGTATCTGAAAATTCAGAAGCACAGGAAGTGATCAAATGGCACGTTTGACAAGGTCAGGCAGCTGCTTTGTAAAACTAAAGGAATAGTTTTGCTCGGAGACCTTTCATTTTTCCCTTTTCTTACTGCAGTGGATAATAGCGTTTTTATTACAGTTCTTTGAGTGATGACATACCAGTAGTGATTTGCTTGATCTGCTGAAAAGCTCTTTTCGCTAATGATATTATTTTTTATTTTTTATTTTTTAAAATTTTTTTTCCAACGTTTTTTATTTATTTTTGGGACAGAGAGAGACAGAGCATGAACGGGGGAGGGGCAGAGAGAGAGGGAGACACAGAATCGGAAACAGGCTCCAGGCTCCGAGCCATCAGCCCAGGCTCAAACTCACGGACCGCGAGATCGTGACCTGGCTGAAGTCGGACTCTTAACCGACTGCGCCACCCAGGCGCCCCATGATATTATTTTTTAAATGAGCTGGTTATGTATCGATACCTATAGTTTGTCAATTTTTGTTGATGTGGAATTCTTGGACATTTTAAATAGAGTCTTTTATGATTTTACCTTATTGGGTGCTAATTATATTTTTCCTTCAGATTATTTAAATCCTTATTCCTGGGAGATTAGAAGCCAGTGTTGCACCAAAGACACTCCAAAAATTGATGCCAGGAATGGAACCGGAAATCCTTCCCCACCCCGTCTCCCTCTTGCTGATCGGACCACTCTCATTGGTATTCCATTTACATAGTTGAAATCGGTGCCGTGACTTCCCTCTTATTCCCCCGGTAGATGGTCGAGGTTTCTGAGCTGGAAGATGAGGTGAATGCTGGGGATAATAAAAACCCTTTGTGCTTTGTGTGTTTCTTTATTGCATGAGCTCCTTGTTCTTGGTCAGAGACATACCTATTGGAAAATGTACCCAGTCAGGTAGAAACTAGAACCTTCAGGTTCACACATCACAGGAGCTTCGTAGTCGCTGGAAACTGGATTTAGTTCCGGCATGTGTCTCCAAGGAGCCAGGAAAAAAGTCTCTTGTAAGAGTTTTGGATGGCCAGGATGAGATTATTGGTTTTGTGGCCCACAGAAAGGCAACAGGTATTCTTTGGGCCTCTGTGGCCTGGCTCTCAAAGCGCTGTTTTATAGACCTTAGTTATAACTGGCCATCCTTTTATAACGTAGTTTTTTGTAAAGGTAAATAAATGAAAGTGCTTTGGTGATGTTATCCAGTCAGGCAGAAAGGAGACCTAGGGTGTAGTGGTTTAGAGCAAGATTAGGGAGTATGGGGCACAACTCCTGTTTTACCACTTACCAGCTGTGTGACACTGGACAAGTTACTTGCCCTCTCTGAACCTGCATCCACATTTGTAAAATGGGTGGTGATAGTGGTATCTGCTTCTTCATGAACTCAGAGTGCCTCGTATATAATAAGAGATGATGGCTGCCAGTGTGTTCTTAATAATAGCTTGTTTGCCCTAATTTGCAGGTCAGGTGTGTATTTATGTGATTTCTTGGAAGGTTATTAGAAATCCAGTCTTTTGAAAGTGAGATTGTAGTTCAAAAGGGAGCCTCAGCCTTTTAATCACCTTTCTGTGTAAACGGGGAAAACCTGATGCAAGGAGGTGAACAGATTTGTTGCACCGTGAATTTTAACTCCTACTTGCCCAACTGGATCAGCCAGTTAGTACAGTTAAATAGCGTTTTGGTTTTTCTTGGCCAAACACTCTTGAGGTCACACACACACACAAAATGGGACCAAATTCCTGCCCTTGAGGAGTTTATAGCCTGATTCAAGTGAGGTTGGGAGAAATCCTTGTCCAGGAAAGCTTACTGTGGGGAGGGTGACACATGAGTGCAGAATCTGGAAGGCACATTTCTACGTACAGCCTGGAGCTGGAGTCTGGAAGTAGCTGGAGTGGGGCAGGATGGCAGGGAAGTCATGAGGGAAGGCACCGAGGCCTTTGCTCAGAGAGCAGGGGCAACTTGTGCCCAATGGCTAGGGGCTGGCTGGGTGCAGGGGGCGGCTCTCAGCTGTCGCAGGCAGCGGGCGGCATGGAGGAAGGTATTAATCAGGCAGTGTCCCAGCCTCGGTTTCTTCACCTCTGGGATGCAGATACCTATCTGGAACATTTGAATAAAAGCATATGTGAATAACTTTAATAAATTACAGTGTCCCACACATGCAAGTGGGTTCCCCCTACTCAGGTGTGCTGCCTCCCTTGCTAAGAAAAGCATTGGGATGCATGAACAGTGTCTACATAGGGTTATAGTCAACTTATGTATTGAAGGCCAAGGCTGTGCCAGGTGCTGCTCCAGGTTTTGTATTCAGGGAGCAAGAGAAGAACCCCTGCACCTGTGGACTGGTAGCATTCTGGAGAAAAGGTGGGAAGTTGACACAAAAAATGAATATAATTTCAAGCACTGGTAAGGACTGTGGAGGTTATTAGGGTGAATGTAGGGAGGGACTGAGGGAGAGCTCTAGCTAGATAATCAAGGTAGGGGCTCTCTGAGGTGGTGACTGGAGTTGAGCTCCGAGAGATGCAAAGACCCAGGGCAAGAATGTTCTGAGCCCAAGGAAGCAACGGCAGAGACCCTGAGATGGAAACGAGGTTGATGTGTTCAAAGGACACAAGTCAGGCCAGTGTAGGGGTGGGGAGTGAGAAGGGGCAGATGAAGGGCAGTTCTCATAGTACCTTGCAGAGCACGGCGGCGTTTGAATTTCATGTGAGTGGCCATGGGGACTGATGGGAGGGTGATAAGTGGAGGACTGATGTGATGTGTCTTAAGATGTAGAAAGAACAGTGGTTGGGGCACCCGGGTGGTTCAGTTGGTTGAGCGTCCGACCTCGGCTCAGGTCATGATCTCACGGTTTCTGAGTTCGAGCCCTGCATTGGGCTTGCTGCTGTCAGCGCAGAGCCTGCTTCGGATCCTCTGTCCCCCCTCTTTCTCTGCCCCTCTGCCACTTGTGCTGTCTCTCTCAAAAGTAAATGTTAAAAAAAAAAAAAAAAAGAAAACAGTGGCTGCTCTGTGGAGGATGCACTGGGTGTAAAAGAGTAGAAACAGAACAGGTGGAATGATACTGCACTTGTCCAGCTGTGACCAGAGGGTGGCTCCTATAGCAGAGGGGCCCCCGAGAAGTGGGTCAGAGTGAGATGAGGAGGCAGAGCTAAGAGAATGGATGGATGCGTCAGACGTGGGTTTGGAGGGAAAGTGAGCCCTTTCTTCATCCAGGCACGTCTAGTTCCTGCTTGGACAAGATTTGAGGGTCAGACGTGAACTAGACAGGGGAAGTCACAGGCACACTCCTGTCCCTCTCCTCCTAAATAAGGAAAGTGAGCCCACAGTTCAGAGCTCTTACGGTTGGGCAAGACAGGATTGGTCATAGTGGACACAGTTCCCGAAGTGAAGAATATATAGGTAACGGGCACTTCCCATTAAATTGGGGGGAAAGCGGTTAGAAGGGGCCCTCTCTGCATGGTACCCTCCTAGAATTATTGTTTAAAGCTCTAACAATGAAGAGGAGCCCCCTGGTGCTTAATCTCACTAAGATTCTGCAGGAGTTTGACATTCTGGGGCTTCCTCTCAAGCGAGGTAAAGAAATGTGGTTTAGAATTGGACTCAGAAAGAGGTAGTCTGTTTCCTTGGCCTGCTACCCTTGACCTTCTAGTTCCTCTCTCCTTGTGGTTGTTTTCACCATTCCGTTCTTAAATGCAGGGCTGTATATAACTGACCATGGCACCTGGGCAGGTCCTCTGTGAACCTTCATCCTTCTTGCCCTAAAATTAGGAAATCAAATGAGATCAAGCTGGGCTCCTTGAGCAACTCCAGGAAACCAGGGCCTGGTGGGGGTTGGTGGGCAGTGGCTATGCCCAGGGGGTACCAGGGCTCAGAGAGCGTATGCATGGCGGCCAGCACTGGAGGAAGCAGAAAGGGCTTTCTTCACTCGTGAGGGGATGCTCGAGTTGAGTGAAGATGTAGGGCAGACGTTCTGCGGGAATGGATGGCATTTGCAGAGCGCAGAGGCACCAGCCTGGTGGAAAGAATGCACCCAGAGGGTTTATCTGGTTGGAGTCTAGGTGGGTGTGGAGGGGGAAGTGACGAATGTACAGGACCAGCTCCAGATGGTGACCTCATATACCACAGTGCCGCCTTATTCAAGGGGGATACGTTCCAAGACCCCAGCGGATGCCTGGAACCACAGGTAGTACCAAATCCTATACATACTGTGTGTTTTCCTATTCCCACTTACCTATGAAGAATTGTCACTTATAAATTAGGCACAGGAAGAGATTAATAACTGATAGAACAATTATAACAATATACTGAGATAAAAGTTATGTGAATGTGGTCTCTCTTAAGATACTGTACTCCCCCCCCCCCCACTTTGTGTAACGAGGTGAGCTAACGTGTCTGCGTGATAAGATGAAGTGAGGTGAATGATGTAGGCACTGTGATGCTGTTGAGACTGTGTTAGGCTACTCTTGACCTTCTGATTGTAGTTGGAAGGAGGGTAACCTGCTTGCAGATGGCGATTGACCACGGGTAACTGAGGCTGCAGGAAGAGAAACTGCGGATAAGGGGGACTGTTATATAGGAATAGGTGATTCTCCTGTATTTTCTCATCTGTACAAGCAGCCATGTGGAGAATCCAAAGTGGGTTGAGTTAAAGGCATTCGAAAACATTAGGGCTATGAGTTCTGCATATTTAAAACCAGAAACAGAGTTCAGATTTCATTTGACAAGTAGAAGTTTCTAAAGCTTTCTCTCAAAACCCATCCAATGGGCTTATTTTGGTGTTTGTCCTTTTGGGTGAGTTCTAGTTGAAGGCATTTATGTTACTTAAAGCTATGTTTTGATACCTTGTAGACCCTCTTTTGACTTTCCAAATGTGTGGGCATCTGGGAAAAACGGCTCACTGTGCAAGGTGTTGCTAAGGGTCCCGTTTTGAAAGACCTATTTCCTCTGCAAATGCATTAGTCAATAGGAATCACTGGACGGGACCACTGACTCCTCTAATAGGTCCAGTTGAGGTGGGGAAGTGGGTCAGTCACCGCGTAGGACAGAGCACTCATTCAGTGAGGAGCTCAGGAAATATTTGCCGAATGAATGAAGGAGCGAACAGAGGATTGAAACTGGCAGCCAGCATTTCCATGTCATTTCACTCAAAGGTTTACAGACAAAACGTTTTTGCTTAAAACAGTGTCCCATTAATACAGTCTGACTTTAACATTAAGAAAAAATTTTTTTTTATTTATTTTTTATTTTTAAAAAAAAATTTTTTTTCAGCGTTTTTATTTATTTTTGGGACAGAGAGAGACAGAGCATGAACGGGGGAGGGGCAGAGAGAGAGGGAGACACAGAATCGGAAACAGGCTCCAGGCTCCGAGCCATCAGCCCAGAGCCCGACGCGGGGCTCGAACTCACGGACCGCGAGATCGTGACCTGGCTGAAGTCGGACGCTTAACCGACTGCGCCACCCAGGCGCCCCTAAGAAAAAATTTTTTAATGTTTATTTATTTTTGAGAGAGAGACAGAGTGCAAGCAGGGGAGGGGCAGAGAGAGAGGGAGACCCAGAATCTGAGCTGTCAGCATAGAGCATGACGCTGAGCCTGAACCCACGAGCTGTGAGATCATGACCTGAAGTCATACACTTAACATGAGTTGAAGTCATACACTTAACTAACTGACTGAGCCACCCGGGCACCCCTCCCTTTTTTTTTTTTCTTTTTCTTTTCTTTTCTTTTTTTTTTTTTTTTTTTGGTTTTTAATGTCTCTCTCTCTCTCTCTCTCTCTGTGTGTGTGTATATATATATATATGCATATATATATATATATATATATTTTTAATTTTAAATGTTTATTAGTCTAACTTTTACATTTAAAAATTCACAGTGCAAATGCTTTTGTCAGAAATAAACTAGAGCCCTCAAAGGAGTGTTTGGCTTTCTGGTATTAGGATCTCCCCCATTGTTGGGGTGGCTAAGTGGCTCAGTTGGTTAAACGTCCGACTCTTGGTTTTGGCTCAGGTCATGATCTCATCATGGTTCTTGAGATCGAGCCCTCCATCGGGCTCTGTGCAGACAGTGCAGAGCCTGCTTGGGATTCTCTCTCTTGTCTCTCTCTGCCCCTCCCCTGCTCGTGCTCTCCTGTCTCTCTCAAAATAAATAAATAAACTTAAAAAAAAAAAAAAAGGATCTCCCCATTGTCCCCTGCCTTTAGAGGGCTGCTTGTAGAAATGGTTGAAGGTTGAAGGTTTCTCAGATTTTAGATCTTCTGTGTTGAAATTGTTAACAGTGAACTTTTAATTGTGTAAATTACTGTATGAACATGGCTTATGTACGTATGTATGTATTTTGAGATAGAAAGCACGAGTGAGGGAGGGGCAGAGAGAGAGGGAGCAAGAGAGAATCCCAAGCAGGCTCTCCCGCAGCCCGATGCCAGGCTCAAACCTACGAACTGTGAGTTTGTGACCTGAGCCAAAGTCAGATGCTTAACCAACTGAGCCACCCAGGCGCCCCTTGTTTATTTATTTTTAAGACTTTTTAAGAAAAGTTATTTATTATTATTATTATTATTTTTTTTTTTTTGAGGGAAAGAGAATCCCCTGATGTGGGGCTTAAACCTCACAAACCATGAGATCTTGACCTGAGACTAAATCAAGAGTCAGATGCTTACCCGCCTGAGCCACCCAGGTGCCCCAAACAGGGTTCATTTATTAAAAAAATTGTTGAGTGTCCTTTAAGGGTCAGGCACTGAGCTGGATGCTGGGGGGTGGATGTAGCAGTGAATGGACGAAATGTGGCCCCTGTCCCCATAGATCTGACCTGGAGGTAAGGGAGGTGAACAGTATGCAAGTGCTCACATTACTAAGCATGGTGATTGCTGTGAAGGAGAGGTAAGTGGGAACTTACAAGAGGTGACACCTGGCCTCGTCTGGAAGGTATAGGGAGATTTTTAAGCAGAGACCTCAAGTCTGAGTAGGAGGATTCCAGGGAGAGAGAGGAGCATGTGCAAAGGTCCTGAGCCAGGAGACAGCATGTGCTGGAGGGGTTTGAAAGAAGCCCCATCCAGTTAAAGGGTCCAGAGTGAGGGAAGAGTTTAACTCAGACTGTGCTCTTGAGACATACTTAACCTCTGCAAAAATGTTTTGGGTTATCACCAAAATTCAAGTTCTTGGTGAAGATGAATAGGGAAGAGGCTGTTCAGCTTTCTTGCCATGGTAGAGAGCATAATGCTTATGAAGAAGTCTGTGTCCTAACCCCTCCACTCCCAAACCTGTGAATGTATTAGGTTAAGTGGCAAAGGGGACTAAAAGTTGCAGATTAAGGTTGCTATTCAAATGACTTTACCATTCAGGAGATGATCCTGGATTACCCAGGTGGGCCCAGTGTAATCAGAGGGCTCCTCTTAATGTGGAAGAGGGAGGCAGAAGAGAGATTGGGAGCTGCACATCTCACTTACTGCCAGCCTCGCGGAAGGAAGGGGCCATGAGTGCAGGAATGCGGGTAGCATAAGATGCTGGCTGGAGTGATGAGAGATTCTCCCCTAGAACCTTCGGAAAGCAACTGCCGACACTTCGATTTTCACCTCTGAACTGTGCAACTGTAAGATGCTACATTTGTGTCGTCTTAAGCCACCAAGTTGGTGGTAATTTGTTACAGCAGCCATAGAAAACTAGTACACCTGCCCAACTCCAGGTCTCATTGCACAGATGGCTGTTGCCACCAAGTCACTTGGTGGTAACGACCTCTGACAATTTGTTTGCTCTTCTCAGAGCAGCGGAGAGTGGCTCTTATGCATCCTGTCTTGCGGCAGTCAGCCATGATGCTTCTTCAGTAAATATTGATGGTGCACTGCCACGAGCCAGAGCCTGCCCTAGGAGCTTGGGATAAGTCCGAAGGTTCAGAACAGAAGGATCTGTGCTTTTCTAGAGCTTCAATCCATGTGCCTCACAGCCTGACTTACACAGAGGGCTGGTGGGGGCAGAGATTTCTGGCTCATGACTGCTGGATAGAACTTTTTGTGAATGCAGAGTTCTCAGATGTATTTTTAAATCTCCAAATGACCAGTCACCAAAATAAGGAAAATTGCTTAAGGTTTCATAAGTTTAATAATACATATACATACATTTTGGTTGAAAAGCCTAACAGGAGGTATTAGTCTGGTGATTGATTTTTTTCTAGTTGCAAAGGAGAGAGAAGCAGGCCCTCTCTCCCCTGAAGGAATCTAACTCAGGCAGAGTTGCAGGGTTTAGATAAAAGCTTTAATGCCTTTGCTTCTCTTTACCAGATGGAGAAGAGAGAGGAGGAGGGTCTTTAAAGAGAGGGAAGAACCATTAAAAAAAATGGGGCGGGCACCTGGGTGGCTCAGTTGGTTAAGGGTCTGATATGGTCATGATCTCACAGCTTGTGGATTTGAGCCCCGTGTTGGGATCTGCGGGTAGCTCAGAGCCTAGAGCCTGCTTTGGATTCTGTGTCTCCCTTTCTCTTCTCTGCTCCTTACCCCTCCCCACTCAGAAATAAGCATTAAAAAAAAATTAAAAAAAAAAAGAAGAAGGATGAGTCGCCTCAGCAATCTGGGCAGGCTACCTGGGTTGCGAGTGGTGGTGCAGGGGTATGGACGTTCCCTGTTGACCACTAGTCCTTGGAAAGCAAGTACCTCTCCCTCCAGCCAGAGGCAGGACAGTGCTTCTATCAGTGGACACCTGGAGAGTCAACCTGGTCGGGGGAGAGAAGCTCTCCTAAGGCCAGTGGAGCTTTGGGGACCAGACAAGCTGTCCCCAGGTAGCCCAGATATATGGGAATTGAACACAGGGCCTCCCAGGCCAGAACATCTCACCAAGTGCTTGTGAAGCCATGGTCAGATCCAACCACACAGCTGGAGTTTTAAGCACAGCATTTTTAAGTTCAAGCCGCTGCATCAATCCAGTTCTATTGCTAGCACTCTCTCTGAGGCTGGGGTGACTGTATAATTGGTCTACCAAGCTGGGATATTTGTGGGAGTAAGGGGGGGTCCAGGACAACAGGTGTGAAGCAGGAGTGTCCTGGGAAAACCTGGGGATATGGTCAGCCGAGCTAAGTGCTGAAAGCTTTAACCACACTGTGGATAGTCTGCTGACCAAAAATAACTCCATACAACACGGCCTTTGTGTAGACGGGACTACCCCTTCCAGGAGAGAATGCGTGACCCGGAGGTCTTTCCTGAGATGCCTGTCCACAGCACGGGGAGCTCTCCGGCTGGGGGGGTCTTGAAGATTTGTTTTCTGTGCACCCTTGAATATAATGAAAGATCTATTTTTTCACCTCCAAATGATTCCACCTTCTATGTGAACCCTTATAAAGATGTTCTGTGAGAACTGCCCTCTTGATTACTTTATTTTGAACAACAAAGTTCTGTTTGTTATAAACACATTAGCCTGAAAGGACCTCAATCAGTTATAATTGTGGATGCGGATAGAGGTTAAATTGGTTTTAAAATATTTTAAATAAAATAAATTGCTTTTAAAAAGGAGGCAAAGAAATTTAGCTCCCATTTAGTAATAATTCCTCAGGATTTGACACCATAATTGCAAGTCTTGGATGTTGTTATAAACTTTAAAATGTCCTGGGAATGCTCCTGAAAACTGGGTTAGACCTGGCTTTCAGAAAGTAATGTCAAAGAAGCATATGGAGTTTGAATAAAATCACTTCATGAAATACAAGTAAAACTATTTTTAGATGTTTAACGTGTTATTTAAAATGTATAAATGATCAGATGTGGTCAATTGACTATCCTCTATATTCATAAAAGCTTACATATACAAATTGTCTAGAAAACCTGTTTTGGATTTTTTTTTTTTTTCCATGCAGGGAGTCTTCTAAGTAGGTACACACAGTATATGAGAGAGGGTAGTAATGATAAAGAGGTGTTATGGGAACAGTTGGGAGAAAGACCTCTGCAGACGGCCAGGAAACAAGGCTGGAATGAAGACCTGATTCCTTCAAGAAACTATTGGATTTTGAGTTAAGGTTGCAGATGGTGGGCTGGGTATACAGGGTTTCCCTCCAGGCTCCTCAAGGCTCCATAATGGGTGAGATTAGGTTACTGAGAGACAGGAAGCAGATGGGCTCTGGCTTATGACTGTGACAAGGGGAGGAACCGCAGTCTGGAGCACGTCACGTGGGAACTGGGGGGTGGGGGGTGGTCCACCTGTGACGGACCACCCTTGGAATCCTCAGGTAAGGCGGGGACTGGGGAATGAGGTATATATCTGGAAGGGAAGGTCTGTGTGCAGGACCACAGATACCAGATAGCACCATCATTCCCCACTCTGTGCAGAGTATATAGTCTGTTGGCATTTAACACTGTGTCCAGAACGAAAACCAAACCCCATAGCACTCTTTTGGGGGCAGCGGGATGGGATTGTTGACAGGTTTTTTTTTTCAACGTTTATTTATTTTTGGGACAGAGAGAGACAGAGCATGAACGGGGGAGGGGCAGAGAGAGAGAGGGAGACACAGAATCGGAAACAGGCTCCAGGCTCTGAGCCATCAGCCCAGAGCCCGACGCGGGGCTCGAACTCACGGACCGTGAGATCGTGACCTGGCTGAAGTCGGACGCTTAACCGACTGCGCCACCCAGGCGCCCCTGTTGACAGGTTTTAAGAGCTTGATTGCAACTCAAAAATAAAAAACAGATTCTTGTAGACAAGAAAGCTATGTGTTATTAAAAACCAAAAACAAAAACAACCCAAAGCTAGGTCTTCTGGTGTGAATGCTGGCACCCCAAGAATTCAAGGCTTCCTCCTCTAGCATTTATTTGAAGAGTGGTTTGTAGTCTGACAGCAGCTCCCCACCCACTCAGCCAATAGTGAATCCTGCAGGCCCCACCCGGGACTCCCTTCAGAATTCCTTCTCAGGGTGAGACCAAGCCAAAAATGGACCTTTTAAGACAACACCAACACATGAGAACCAAGGATCATGAGGCATGTGGTGAGAACATAAAAGGGAATGGCTGCAGTAAACCCAGGAAAACACTGGGAAACAGATAATCCAGGAACAGAATGAGACCTGAGGGGGGGAAAACCTAGGTAAAATGCTCAGAGTTTTGAGAACATGCTGATCCACAAGTTAATAATAGAGTGCATTGTTATGTAAAAGGCACGATCAGAACCAAGTAAGAGCTTTTGGAGATTACAAACATAACTGCTGGAATTCAGGGTTTTCAATAGAACTATTGGAAAATCAAGTTGAAAAGCCTTAGAGAAGGAAGAAAATGAGAGAAAAGATAGACTAATCCAGGAGGCCTAACACCTGACTAGTTAGGAAGTTCCAGAAAGAGCACAGAAAATAGAACCTGTAAAGTGATAAATGTACCGTACAAGTTTCTTAGAAATTTTTTTTTAATGTTTGTTTATTTTTGAGACAGAGACAGAGTATGAATAGGGGAGGGTCAAAAAGAGAGGGAGACAGAACGTGAAGCAGGCTCCAGGCTCTGAGCTGTCAGCACAGAACCCGACGCAGGGATCGAACTCACGGACGGTGAGATCATCACCTGAGCTGAAGTCGGACGCTTAACCGACGGAGCCACCAGGCGTCCCACAAGTTTCTTAGAAATTAATGTTCTAATTCCATGGGTCGAGGCCATGCAATCAGTGCACAGGTAATGAATAAAGGCTCACGTGCAGATACATGGTGGTGGTTGTATGTTTTGCTGTTGAGAAGGCCCGGGGTAAGTGAAGGACCTAAAAGTTCAAAGAAGTCAAAACTGGACTTCCCTCAGAATTTTCATTGGGTGCTAAAATAACAGCAGTAACATTAAAGTTCTGAAGAAAATGTTTTTCAGCCTAGAAAAAAACAACCAAACTATCAATCAAGGGTAAGAGCAGAATAATGGCATTTTTGTATATGGAGGGACTAAGTTTACCTGTCATATACTGTCCTGTAGGATGGTTTTTAAGAAAATAATTAGAATTAGAGGGAAATCTGTTTTCCAAAGCAGATCAGCCCAGGAGGGCAGTCCTAGGGTGACCCAGTACCACAGCCCTGGAGTAATCCGTGTAGTGATGGGAGGTGTGAGGCCTCTGAGGAGGAAACCTGAGCAGAGAAGCAATCCTGATTTAATACAAGGTATGACTGGGGGCTTAGAAACGATGGAGGCTAGAAAAAAAGCAAACAAGGTAAGGAAAAGGGCAATGAGAAATGCCAAGAAAAGCAAAAGTCATGGTTCAAATGTGAAGTACACTAAGCCATTGGTAGAATGTAAGAAGTCTATTTGACCTTGGTGCTGGGGACACTTTCCTTTGAGGCCAAGGACTCTGACCCAGGTCCCAGATAGAAGAAAGAGGATAATTTCAGTGTGGTTTGATTCAACGCTGAATATTTACCTGGTTATGTAAAAGAACAGGTGACCGAATTATGGTTACACAAGACAAGATGTAAGTGGTAATATAGTCTGATAATAGTGTAAAAGTTTAGCTAATGGGTGGTAGGACTTGGAAGGGAAAGTTTGGGGGAAAGGGTCAGAATGCTGAAGCCTTCGTCTCCCCAATTCGGGAATGGAGACAGATTTTGTTGAAAGTTGGTGAAGGGAAAATAGAGGGTTAAGTATATTGTGAAATGTTAAGGGTAACAAATACAAGAACTAAGGTAATATAGTTGCTAAACATAGGAGGGAAAGTGCAGTCCCAAGTAGTGTAAGTTCTTCCCTTTTCATGTTGTGGGGTCAACAGTTATTGTCCAAAGCTGATAAATCAAGAGATAAAAAATATAGGCAGAAGTAATGGAATTATGGAGAAGTAAATACAGACTTTTTTTTTTTTTTTTTTTTTAAAGAGATATACCTAGAGACTGGGGCTTGGGATGAGTTTGGAATCTGTTGCTTTCCATCATAAGTTCTTTCTGTTTGGTTTCTTGTCATTTGTATTTCACAAAAATTAAAAATTGAGTTTGAGGATGGGTTAAATGCAGAGGTGACACAAATCCACGGTAAGGCTGTCTTCTAATTTTCTAATGCTTAATTTGAAGAAACTAAGAAGGCTGTGTTTTAAATTAGGCAATAATAGTGTCCTTGTTCTAATGAAGCAATATTTCATGTTTCCTGGGACGGAGTTGCATAGCTAGAGGCAGAATCTTTAATCCTCGAGGAAATGAGTTATTGCCAAAAGCAATGAAGCAAAGCTGCTATTGTGCTTAGAGTTTTAAAAGTGTTCCAGTGTTTAGATCTTTTGGTTGAAGTAGTTATACAAAAGTATACCTGCTCTGTTTGGGGGAGAACTTGTGTATATGAAATAGGAGTACTTGAAGTTTGAAATAACCTTGTGGTTAATGGCATGACAGCGGGTCCCGAATCTTTGTGCTAGGACTTCTGATCGGGATTCCAAAAGGACCTTGAATTTTAATACCATACCCTCAGTTTTATGTCATACTTGTGTCATTATTAGCCTTTCATATTGTATTTTACTATTTCAGATTTGATTTCTCATCTTTAAAGAGAATGATGTTGTGGTTTTGCAGGTTTTGAATTTTGTGGGTTTTTTAAAAAGTTTTAGTTATGTAAGTAATCTCTGTACCCAATGTGGGGCTCATACTCATGACCCAGAGATCAAGAGTCCCATGCTCTATTGACTGAGCCAGCCAAGTGCCCTGAGTAGTGTATTTAAAATTTTTTAAAAATGTTTATTCATTTTTGAGAGGGGGGGGAGGGGCAGAGAGAGAGGGAGACATGGAATCTGAAGCAGGCTCCAGACTCTGAGCTGTCATCACAGAACCTGAAGCGGGGCTTGAACCCCTGAACATGAGATCATGACCTGAGCCGAAGTTGGACGACGCTTAACTGACGGAGCCACCCAGGCGCCTCTGAGTTTTATGTTTTATTTTTAAAAAAAATTTTTTTTAATGTTTTATTTATTTTTGAGACAGAGAGAGACAGAGCATGAACGGGGCAGGGGCAGAGAGAGAGGGAGACACAGAATTGGAAGCAGGCTCCAGGCTCCGAGCCATCAGCCCAGAGCCCGATGCGGGGCTCGAACTCACGGACTGCGAGATCGTGACCTGAGCTGAAGTCGGACGCTTAACCGACTGAGCCACCCAGGCGCCCCTGAGTTTTATATTTTAAATGTGGCTTTCCAATATGTTGGAATCCCAGGGCAGTTTTTATGTGATTGCAGCTTCAAAATAGTAAAGGTGATGTTTCACTAGCCCTGTGGAAAGCAATCTGGGAAGTATTTTTTCCTGTTCCTTTTGGTGCCTAAGACAATCTTAGTTTAAAACTTAGATTCTTGCCCTTCCTTGACAGTTTTTCTTTTGACCTGATATGGGAATAGGCTTCTTAGACCCAGTTCTGTTAGTTTCCACCACTTCCCTTTGAAGGCCATAACTTCTATCCGCTGGCCCCTGCCACTTTGAATATGAATTGTCGCTGCAGGTTTGAATTCCTCCATACATGTGGCTTAGTAATAACAGCAGCTGCTATCACTGCTTCTTAAGAGGAAATGAACTCAACAGACCAGCAGCTACTACCTGAGTCCTAGGAGTCGCTGTGGGTGTCCTGGCCGTGCCCAGAGAACGTGTGCTGCCTACACCGAAGCAGCCTCTAGGGGCGTTGGGGGCAAAGTGAAGAAAACTGGGCTTTGAGCAGAAACTGTGGACTCTGGTGTGACCTCAGCGTTCCTCTACATGAACACCACCCTTTTTGGAGCTGTACCAGTCAGGTAGCTCAGGAGGCCGCTTGTATTTGAATGGCTTATAGGCCAGTGCCCATCCTACAGGACTTAGACGGGACTTGCACCGGGGATGGTATCGTTTGAGTGGACACAGCTCTTTTTATTTGTTCCTGCCAGACATAGCCTCCACTTATGGGCTGTGACCTCCTGATAAAGGCTGGTTTCGAGCAGAATTAAGTGTTTGCTTATTTCCTGATCGAGAGAAGACCGCTTTCACCTTGAGGATTGAGACGCCTGCCAGTTGTTGAATTTGGTTGGGGTTAGTTACTGTGTTTTTCCATCAAGGTGCTTCCTTGCATTTTCTGCGATTCTCATTTTATCCAACTCCGTTCCACCTGCCCTTCCCTCCCCCACCCCAGTCATTGTTTTCCCGAATTTCCGATTAAGTGTGGGCCCAGGGAACCAGGTGCAGCCAGAGCAGGGGCACCCTTCCGCCCCAGTACTTGCTTGCTGTCTGCTCTTCCTCTGACTGGCTGGGGCCCGAGGCTGGAGGGGGTCTGCTGGGGGCCCCAGAGCACTCAGCCTCCCTCCATCCCGGGTGGGATGGGTTCTGAAGTGGGCTCACTGTGCCAGCTGTCCGGGGACCTGGGAGGAAGGACTGTGGTGGGAACGCGTGCAGGCAAAGCCCACCAGGGGGCGACGTGACCCTTAACGTTGTTCTCCAGGAGTCCATTTCTCGTGTTTGCCAACTTCTCTTCTGTGTTTCCTGCCCCTCCCCACACCCTCAGACCTTCTTGCTGTTTCCATTCTTCTGTATGTCGGCTTTCATCTGCGGCAGTTGCCACGAGAGACATGGGTGAACCCCTCCTGCGAGAGGTTGGTGTCTTTAGCACACATGAAATTTTGCTGTCACAGTTGGCAAACTGGAGTGAAAGCCCTCCCATTTCTCACATGCCTGCTAAAGGCTTGTCTTGGCTACTCTGGATAAGGGGGACAAGTGGAAGGTGGAGGTACTGAGGAGGGAGAGGCCCTACCGTTCTGCCAGGAGAAAGGGGGCTGGGGGAGGTGGCAGGCCTATTCCGGACTGTCCATGTACGTGGAACAGGAAGTCCGCAAGCGCCTATCCTCTGCAGGGCACGGCAGCCTGGGGCTCTGAGGGGCTCTGCGGGTGCGTGTGCCTCTGGCCCTTCACCCCAGAACCCCCAACTCCACTGACCAGCTTGCGCCTCCCCAGCCCCGTCTTGTGGCATCACCGATTCCCACCCCTCCGTTTCCTCTGGCTCCTTCCCCCTGCCCGCGGTCAGCCTCTGCAGGTGACAAGCCCCTCATCTGCATCCCCAGCTCTGCTGTGGTCTGGGTGACCCCCTTCCCCGCAGGCAGATTTTGGTGCCCCCCCCCCCCCCCCGGACCGTGCGCAGGATTACCGGTCCCGCCCTCGCATGGCCTCTGCCTCCCTCTGGTTTAGTACCTGCTTATGAATCTGCCTCCCTCAGGGCCAGAGTTTTTTTTGGGGGGGGGGGGGGGAGGGTGCGAGGGCAACCCATACTCATTCTAGAAGGTTTTTAAATGTTTGTGGAATGAATAAGTGAATGAGTGAACATGAAATAACAAGCCCAGCACCTGCCTTAGCCTCGGGTGTGGATGAGGAGGAGAGGAAGTGGTCAGAGAAGACGCTGTAATAACCTTGGAACTCCCCGGCTGCTCTTTATAGCCTTCCCGTTGCAGTTGGTTACCTTTACAGATAACCTCTTCCCAACCTTCACCCCACCCAATTCCAGCAACCCTTTCACTCCGCCTTCCTTCAGCCTTTCCATATTTTGCTTACATCTGTCAGTTGCCAGAGCAATTCTTGTTTCAGTGTTTCATTTGTGTAGGTTTTGCCCTTTCAGCAAAGTTGTAAATGCTTGAAAATCCTGGGTTTTATTTCCTAGGAAGCATCTAACAGGAATGGGAAAAAACATTGCTCCAAAGTAATTTTTTTGTCCTGTCTATATCTGTGTATCTATATAGATATATGCTTATACCTATATCGAGCTGTGAGATCGTAGGGGCAGACTGCTTACCCTCCTCGCAAAGGCCTCTGTTTTCTGTTCTGTAAAATTAGGGAGCTAGATGCTTTCTGGCGCCTCCAGTGCTCACATCCTGTGATTCAGCGCTGCTGACCCCAGCGCCTTGCTAGTCCCACCCAGTCCCTGGGTCAGGGTTCCATCCCCATCCTGCCAGGTAATTGAGCTTGCTCACTGACGGTCGAGGCCAGCTCACCTCTCAGTTATTTGTCAGAGCTCCTGGGATCTGGGACAACATTCATGGAATATGTATGTGGGGCAGTCCCTGTAGCCATTGGTCTTGCCTCGACTCTCTGCCAGAAACTTCCAGGCACTAAGGACCCTGCCTTTGTCCTGCTAAGTCTCCATTCCAGTTCTGTGTTTTGGTGTATGCTGTTCATCCCTTCAAATGTGGGACGGGGTTCGAGGTGGAAGCTCACTGTGCCTGCTGTCCAGGGTTCCGGGAGGAAGGACAGCGCTAGGGGCGTGTGTTCCTGCATGAGCCAGCTCTCATTCTGTGACACCTGGCTGCACTCGCCCTCCCTGGACAAAGTCTGGCCCCTCCATTTTTGAGTGCATTTCCTTCTGTTGCACCTGCTGCATTGTATTGGTTTAAATTTTTTGTTGTTGTTTTTGTTAAATCCTTTATTGGGATCATAGAGACAGGTGGTAGAGACTTTTGTTTGTAGGTGGGTTTTTTTAATTTTTAATTTTTATTTTATTTATTTTTTATTTTTATTTTGCATCTGAGTTTTGTGGGTTTCTTAAAGGCCAGGAGTGGCCTATTTTCTGCTTGGGGGTTGTTTGTTCACTTTTGTGTGTCTAGCCCTCTCCCCCAGCTCCAGCCTTGCTTCTCTCTGTCCAGTCAGGTGTGTTCCTTCTCTCTGTCTCTATTCCTAGCTGTTCCATGAGTCAGTCAGACCCAAAGATGGTGAGTAAAGAGCATTAGCAACAGGAACCCTGCAGAAAGACAGTAGGACTCTAGAGATCCCTCCTGGCTGTGACACTGAGACTTTAAGGATTGTGGGTTGGGGATAAGGCCCCTTCTTACAGGAGCTAACAACACTGGGGTGGGAGGGAAGAAGAAAGAGCATTACAATACCTAGTATGTAGGTGGCACTGCCCAGACCCTGCCTGTGGTCTCTGTGCCAGGCTGATAGGAGGAATGTGGAGGACCCTGTCAGATTCAAGAGTGCCAAAAGTAAGAAGTGATGCAGAGAGGCAGAGAAGGGGACGGAGGGAAATAAATTCAGGCCGGTTGTAACTTGGGCGAGCTTAGGATCTAAATCAGTATTGTTAAAAGATAAGCTGAAGCCTATTTTAAAAACTTCGAGTTTATTTGAGCAAAAATCAATGGGAATCTGGCAGCAGCAAGTTGGAAGTGGTTAGGAGTGCTCTGCCAACAGGAACCAGGGGAAAGACCTACTTACAGGGAGTAAAGAATCAAAGAAAAATTATTTAATCAGCTGTAGCTTAAAGCCTGACTGGCTGTTTGTGATCGGTTGTCCTTGGGTTTGATTTTATAACCTTGAGGCATTTATAGGCTTAGATATTTTTTGCTTACATAGGCTGCCACGTCATTAGAGCCACATCAGCCTAATGGCCTCCTTGTTTCCTTAATTTAGCCAGAATGTTTACTGAAGATTTAGGGTACCGTTAAAATTACCTTTGAAAAATACCTCAGGAAGGCACAGTGTTAGAAATTGACACATTATTGCTTGTTAAGTTTAACGGGACCATTTCCCCCCCCCTCCCGTGTGGGAGCATTTGTCTGTTAAGTTCCATATGTCCTTGATTTAGGTTTAGGGGTCATGTTCTATCTATGAAAAGTGTGTCTTTTAAAACACCAGAATCCTACTCAGCAGAGAGGTGCTGATACTATGACAGATGGCTGATACTTTTCGCCTTGTTTGAACAACCCCTCTTCTGAGGCTTGACTTGGCTAGTTGTGCATGTGTGTGTTGCATGAGCCGGTCACGGGACTCGACCTTCACTCTCCCCAGCGCCCAAGCCAGCAGGGCATCTGGGAACTCTTGACAAAGAATGATTTCCCACATCTCTTGGTTCTGACTGATTGAAATGTTAAGTGTGTTTTAAACTCCAATCCCCCAATTCTCTCTTTTGTCAACAGGTTGCTCGTAGGGGCCCCGCGGGCCGTGGCCCTTCCACTCCAGAGGGCCAACAGAACAGGAGGCTTGTACAGCTGCGACATCACCTCCCGGGGGCCTTGCACACGGATTGAATTTGATAATGATGGTGTGTTCTGTACTGTGTCCACTTGGCCAGCTCGCCGGTATCCCACTTGCCCTTTCCATGAGGGGGGAGGGAGGTCCGAGTATTCTTGGAGAGAGGGCCTGTTTTCATTACATGTCTTGAATTGTTTGGTGGGATGCTTGAAATTGCTGCCCTTCCTAATCCTGCTCTCTCAACTGATATGGTGTATTGATGTCGCCACCTAGTGATGTGTTGAGGTTCTACAGGAGGCTGTTAAAACTGAATTCACAGCGGCAAGAAAATTGGGCATCGCTTGTACTTAGCTGCCAAAAGTTCTCGCTTGCTGTTAAACTATGTGGGAGAAAGTCTGTTTTAAGTATCAGCTCTCTCTGAAATGAAAACTGACCATCGTGGATAATTTTTCCCTGCTGGCTCAGACCGGCTTGTTTTGTGAGGCCTCGATGCTGAGCAGAGCAGTTAGTGTACTAAGAAGGCTCAAGCGAGCTGGATTTGACATACTTGGTCTAAGTTGATTTGCAGATTCACGTTTAGGTGCTTCTCTTGATTTTACGTATTTTAGAAATAACGTTTGTTTTTTTGTTTTTGTTTTTTTGCTGATTAGCAAATGATACATGTTAATTGTGGGAAACTTGTAAAAAAGACACCAACCTGTATAAAGAATAAACCAAAAACCTGTGGGTAATTTAGACTTAATCACCCTTTAACATTTTGGCTTCCGTCTACTTAAAGTGACTTAGTGTTTGCATTTTTGTAATGATTCAAGATTAAAAATCATACCTGCCTTCTCATTGAGAAAGGCAGCAATTTGGAGACAGGGTCACACAGTAGGATTAGATTGATACTGAAATGAACATACATGATGGTGTTTGTGATATCTCTCTTAACTGGGGGGGGAGGGACTAAAAATATATCTATTTTCCTTTTTGACATTGATAGATAATAAAGTGAATCTGAGGCCTTGCTTCCTATCTCTAATGCAGAGAATGATTCATGCTGTTATGTAACAAATTTGATACTATGTAGAGAACTGCCCATTTTGTGTTAGTTTGGATGATAGCTGGAGTTTGGAAACTGGATTTCTGCATCACTGCTTTTTTAAATATATCTTTGCTTTAAGTGGCATACGGGGGAGGGCTACTTGTTAGCCTTATAATTTTCAAATGCCTTTCTGTACTCAGGACCCTAGGTGTCAGAGAGGATGTAGGGCTACCAAATAGAGCTATATATTTTATTTAAGAACTTTATAGAAGATTCTTACCAATAACCACTTACCCATTTTCTTAAAATGAGAAATAATTTTTCTGAATTGAGTACATGAATTTAGTAAGTAGCAAGACTCAGAATCTGGGCAATTTAGAAACCGTCTTGTATTGTGTTCATCTCTTGTTTATTGACTGCTCCAGTCACTTTGAAGGTCCTAACTGTGTTATCTCACCTGTGCTGCTTTCCACAGCTGACCCTTCATCAGAAAGCAAGGAAGATCAATGGATGGGGGTCACCGTCCAGAGCCAAGGTCCAGGGGGCAAAGTTGTGGTAAGTGTAGAGAAGCGTGTTCATTCCACAATGTCTGAGTGCCTGTTACATGCCAGCATGAGACATACAGTAGTGAACAAGACTGGCAGAGCCCCTGCCCACACAGAGTTGTACCTTCTAGAAGATTGACTGCTTTAAAGCAGGCATTGGTGTCAAGAAGAAATCAAGGCATTATTTTTCCTGTGATTTCTGATGGTCCTTAAAACACAAAACTAGACATGGTTTCTGTCTCAGGAACTATGTGTCTTTTTCAGAGGAGTTATTAAAAATGTGGGAATGGGGCGCCTGGGTGGCTCAGTCGGTTGAGCATCTGACTTCAGCTCAGGTCACGATCTCACGGTTTGTGAGTTCGAGCCCCGCGTCGGGCTCTGGGCTGATGGCTCAGAGCCTGGAGCCTACTTCCGATTCTGTGTCTCCCTCTCTCTCTGCCCCTCCCCCATTCATGCTCTGTCTCTCTCTGTCTCAAAAATAAACATTAAAAAAATTTTTTTTTAAAAATGTGGGAATGGTCATGGAAAGTAAGATCAGATAATTTAAAACTTCCTGGTTTATTCTGACAAGTCAAATACAAGTGTAGTGAAGAAAAGAGGTTTGTTAGGTGGCTTTGTGAGATGGCCTTGGTGGTGCCTTCCAGGCTGGCTTATGACCATCCTTGCGTGTCTGTTTCAAAATCTGGTTGCTGTAACAAATTTATACAGGGTTTTGAAAAAAAAAAAAAAGAGAATTTTACTGAACACTAAGTTTTGATATCTAAGGGATCCTTACAGGAAATCAACTTGGATATTGTAAAGTCTATTCGTCCTCTGTTACATGGAGGGTAGCCATGAATATCTTGTAAAATTATAGGGATTATTTCATCTTTTCTGGCAGTATAATTCTCTCTGCCTTTTAAAATAAACTTAATCTCAGACTTTAGAGTGTAAGTTAGGAGTGATTATAAGGAAATAGTGTGGGTAAAAGGGAAATGTTTTTGTCTTAGCTGTGTTTGCCTGATCCCTATGAAAATACGTCTGATTTCCCTCCTCTGGAATGTAATTACATATTTTCACAAACACACTGATGTGAAATTTCATACGGCCATTAAAGCCAATTAAATTAAGAAAATGAAATAAGATATTTCCCATTGTTTATGTGACAGGTAAATTTACAAATAAATTGCCTGTGGATTACAGATAGGCATTCAGTATTTGGACTGGAGCATTATTCTCCAGGTGAGAAGAAGGCAGGAGTCCTAGTTCCTATGTGCTAGATAACGGTCTTCTTAGTGCCACTTGGGGGAACAATCGCTGGTCTGGGATCCAGGCCCAGGATGAGGACATGTTTCACATCCCGTTTAGAATTAATCCCTCTTTATTACAAATTGATAAAATTGTCCATAATAAACCTAAGTTTTGTGGAAATGAATGGGCAGCTTCATTCCATCTGTTTGCAGACATGTGCTCACCGATATGAAAAAAGGCAACACGTCAATACAAAGCAGGAATCCCGCGACATCTTTGGAAGGTGTTACGTCCTGAGTCAGAATCTCAGGATTGAGGATGACATGGATGGAGGAGACTGGAGTTTCTGCGATGGCCGATTGAGAGGCCATGAAAAATTTGGTTCTTGCCAGCAAGGAGTTGCAGCTA